>NC_062579.1:45374277-45693078 GCF_022837055.1 Prionailurus viverrinus | reverse complement strand
AAATATATTCCATGCTCATGGATTTGAAAAAAATATATATTGTTTAAATGTCTATAATGCCCAAAGCAATCTACACATTTAATGCAATCCCTATCAAAATACCACCAGCATTTTCACCAGGTAGAATAAAGACTCCTAGAATTTTTATGGAACCACAAAAGACCATGAATAGCCAAAACAAGTTTGATGAAGATATGCAAAGCTGGAAGCATCACATTTCTAGACTTTATGTTATATTACAAACTATAGTCAGCAAGATAGTATGGTACCGGCACATTAGACACATAGATCAATGGAATGGAACAGGAAATCCAGATACAAACCCACCACTATGTGGCCAAGTAATCTTTGACAAAGCAGGAAATAATAGCCAATGGGGAGAAAAACAGTCTCTTCAAAAAATGGTATTGGGAAAACTGAACAGCAACATTCAAAAAATGAAACTGGACCACTTTCTTACATCATACACAGTGTAAATTCAGAATGGATTTAAGACCTAAATTTGAGATGGGAAACCATAAAAATAACAGAGGAGAACACAGGCAGTAACCTCTCTGATATCAGCCTTGGCAACATCATACAAGATATGTCTCTGGAGGTAAGGGAAACAAAAGCAAAAATAATGTATTAGAACCTCATCAAAATAAAAAGTTTCTACACAGTAAAGGAAACAATCAACAAAACTAAAGGCAAACTGTAAATGGGAGATGTTTGCAAATTACATATCTGATAACGGGTTAGTATCCAAAATACATGAAGAACTTATAAAACTCAATACTCAAAAAATGAATAACCCAATTAGAAATGCACAGAAGATATGAATAGACATTTTTCCAAAGAAGACATACAGATGGCCAACAGACACATGAAAAGATGCTCAACATCACTCATCATCAAGGAAAAGTAAATGAAAACTACAATGAGATATGACCTCACACCTGTCAGAATGACTAAAATCTAGAATACAAGAAACATCAGTTGTTGGCGAGGATGTGGAGAAAGAGGCAAGCTCTTGCACTGTTGCTAGGAAAGCAAATTGGTGCAGCCACTCTAGAAAACAGTATGGAGGTTCCTCAAAAATTTAAAAGTAGAAACACCCTATGATCCAGCAATTGCATTACTAGGTATTTACCCAAAAGATACAGAAATACTAATTCAATGGGTTATATGCACCAGAATGTTTATAGCAGCATTATCTAGAAAAGCCACATCATCGAAACAGCCCAAATGTCCATTGACTGATGAATGGACAAAAAGATGTGGGATATATATATGTATATGTATGTATGTATGCATGTATGTATATATATGTATATGTGTATGCATATGTGCATGTATGTGTGTATATATATGAATATTACTCAGCCATAAAAAGTATGAAATATTGCCATTTGCAACGACATGCGTGGAATGAAATAAAATAGCCAGAGAGAGACAAATACCATGATTTCACTCATATGTGGACTTTAAGAAACAAACGAAGGAATAAAGGGGAAAAAATGAGAGAAAGAGAGAGGGAAATCAAGCAACAGACTCTTAACTACAGAGAACAAAGTGATGATTACTGATGGGGAGGTGGGTGAGTGGAAGGATTAAATAGGTGATGGGGGTCAAGGAGGGCACTTGTGATGAGCACAGGATGTTTTGTGGAAGTGTTGAATCACTATATTTTACACCTGAAAGTAATATTACAGTCTAAGTTAACTAACTGGAATTTAAATAAATACTTTAATTTTTTCTATAAATGAGTATGTATTCTTTTTATAACTGGAAAAATATTTGAGTTGGACATAAGGTTAGAGTTGCAGATGTTTGAAGTAATAATAGAATTTTATTTCTTTTATTATACTCCTCTATTTTCCAAGCATTCTATAGCTAATTTGTATCATTTCTATAATTAGAATAAAATAAATAGGATAAATTGTAAATCAGGATCTTATATCTCTCATTTGTCTGAATCACATCAGATTAAGGGAATGATACTGACATAGAATGTATACGTAATGCTGGCGTGAATCACATCATTTTTACCTAATCTATCACAATAGCCTCCTAATTAGTCTCCCTGTCTCCACTGTAGCTCTCATAAAGTATGGCTAGAATTGATCATTGCAAAATCAGAAATTCCTCAGGATGTATCATTGCCCTCAAGAAAGAGCTAAATCTTTTAGTGTGGCCCATAAGAGAGGTCGTAATAAATGAGTCACACTTTTTCCCTAGCCTCATCCAGGACTTGTGAACTGCTCAGGACAATGCTTTGCAAACCAATGTATAGAAATATTCCCTCCCATGCTTACACATTTGGCAAAATAATTTTCCTTATTTTTTTTACGTTTAACCCAAAAAAATCTCTTTATATTATGTTTATTTTTTCCTTTTTTTTTTTAAATTAATGTTTATTTTTTTGAGAGAGAGAGACAGAGTGTGACTGGGGGAGGGGCAGAGAGAGAGGGAGACACAGAATCTGAGGCAGATTCCAGGCTTTGAGCTGTCAGTACAGAGCCTGACGTGGGACTCAAACTCATGAACTGCGAGATCATGACCTGAGCCAAAGTCGGACACTCAACTGACTGAACCACCCAGGTGCCCCTTTTTAATTCTTTTTAAAATATAATTTATTGCCAAATTGGCTAACATACAGTGTGTAAAGTGTGCTCTTGATTTTGGGGGTAGATTTCCATGGTTCATCGCTTACATGCAACACTCAGTGCTTATCCCAACAAGTGCCCTTCTCAATTCCCATCACCCATTATCCCATCTCCCCCACCCTCACTCCCACCCACCCTCAGTTTTTTCTCTGTATTTAAGAGTCTCTTATGGTTTGTCTCCCTCCCTCTCTGTAGCTATTTTTTCCCCTTCCCTTTCCCCATGGTCTTCTATTAAGTTTCTCAAGGTCCACAATGAAAACATGACATCTGTCCTTCTGTGACTGACTTATTTCACTTAGCATAATACCTTCCAGTTCCATCCATGTTGCTGCAAATGCCATGACTTAATTCATTCTCATTGCCAAGTAGTATTCCATTCTATACATAAACCACATCTTCTTTATCCACTTACTAGTTGATAGACGTTTAGACTCTTTCCATAATTTTACTATTGTTGAAAGCATCGCTATAAATAATTTTTTTGAGGAACCTCCACACTGTTTTCCAGAGCAGATACACCAGTTTGCTTTCCCACCAACAGTGCAAGAGGGCTCCCATTTCTCCACTTCCTCGCCAGCATCTGTAGTTTCCTGAGTTTTTAATTTTAGCCACTCTGACTGGAGTGAGGTGGTGTCTCAGTGTGATTTTGATTTGTATTTCCCTGATGATGGGTGACATTGAGTATCTTTTCATGTGTCTGTTGGCCTTCTGGATGTATTCTTTGGAAAAGTGTCTATTCATGTCTTCTGCCCACTTCTTCACTGGATTATTTGTTTTCCAGATGTTGAGTTTGATAAGTTCTTTATAGATTTTGGATACTAACCCTTTATCACACATACCATTTGCAAATATCTTTTCCCATTCTGTCGGGGGCCGTTTAGTTTTGTTGATTGTTTTCCTTACAGTGCAGAAGCTTTTTATCTTAATGAAGTCCCAATAGTTCATTTTTTGCTTTTAATTTCCTTGCCTTTTGAGATGTGTTGAGCAAGAAATTGCTTCAGCTGAGGTCAAAGAGGTTTTTCCCTGCTTTATCCTCTAGGGTTTTGATGGTTTCCTGTCTCACATTTAGGTATTTAATCCATTTTGAGTTACTTTTGGGGATGGTGTAAGATAATGGTCTAGTTTCATCCTTCTGCATGTTGCTGTCCAGTTCTCCCAGCAGCATTTGTTAAAAAGACTGTCTTTTTTCCATTGGATATTCTTTCCTGCTTTGCCAAAGATTAGTTGGCCATACTTTGTGGGTCCAATTCTGGAGTCTCTATTCTATTCCATTTGTCTATGTGTCTGCTTTTGTGCCAATACCATGCTTTCTTGATGATTATAACTTTGTAGTAGAGGCTAAACTCTGGGATTGTGATGCCTCCCGCTTTGGGTTTCTTCTTCAATATTACTTTGGCTATTCCGGGTCTTTTGTGGTTCCATACAAACTTTAGGATTGCTTGTTCTAGCTTTGAGAAGAATGCTGGTGCAATTTTGGTTGGGATTGCATTGAATGTGTAGACTTCTTTGGGTAGTATTGTCATTTTAACAATTTTTATTCTTCCAAACCATGAGCATGTAATGTTCTTCCATTTCTTTATGTCTTCTTCAATTTTCTTCATAAGCTTTCTATAGTTTCCAGAATACAGATCATTTACATCTTTGGTTAGGTTTATTCCTAGGGATTTTATGCTTCCTGGTTCAATTGTTAATGAGATCAGTTCCTTCATTTGTCTTTCTGTTGCTTTATTATTGGTGTATAGGAACGCAAACGATTTCTGTACATTGATTTTGTACCATGTGACCTTGCTGAATTCATGTATCAGTTCTGGCAGTCTTTTGGTGGAGTCTTTTTGGGTTTTCCATGGAGAGTATCCTGTTGTCTGCAAAAAAGTGGAACTTTGACTTCCGTTTTGCCAATTTTTATGCTTTCATTTCATTTTGTTGTCTGATTGCTGATATTAGGACTTCCAACAGCATGTTAACAGTGGTGAGAGTGGACATCTCTGTCGTGTTCCTGATCTCAGGGGGAAAGTTTTCAATTTTTCCCATTGAGGATGATATTAGCTGTGTGCTTTTCATATATGACTCTTATGATGTTTAAGTATTTTCCTTCTATCCCGACTTTTTTGAGGATTTTTATTAAGAAAGAATGCTGTATTTTGTCAAATGCCTTTTCTGATTCTATTGACAGGATCCCATGGTTCTTACCTTTTCTTTTATTAATTTTATTAATAAATTATAAAAATAAAAAATATATAAAAATATATTTTAATAAATTTCTTTATTTAATTGTATTAATTTTATTTCTTTTCTTTTATCAATGTATCACATTGACTGATTTGCAAATATTGAATCAGCCCTGCAGCTAAGGAATGAATCCCACCTGATCAGGGAGAAAAATTCTTTTTACATGCTGCAGAATTCGATTTGCTGGTATCCTGTTGAGAATTTTTGCATCCAGGTTCATCAGGAATATTGGCTTGTAATTTTTTTGTTGGGTCTCTGTCTGGTTTGGGAATCAAGGTAAAACTGGCTTCTTAGAATGAGTCTGGAAGTTTTCCTTCCGTTTCTATTTTTTTGGAACTGCTTGAAAAGGATAGGTATTAACTCTGCTTTGAATGTCTGGTAGAATTCCCCAGGGAAAGCCTCTGGCCCAGGACTCTTATTTGTTGGGAGACTTTTGATGACTGATTCAATTTATTCACTAGTTATGAGTCTGTTAAAAAAATTTCCATTTCTTCCCGTTTGAGTTTTGGTAGCATGTGGGTGTCTAGGAATGTGTCCATTTCTTCCAGGTTGTCTAGGGTGTTGGCATATAATTTTTCATAGCATTCCCTGATAACTGTTTGTATATCTGAGGGATTCGTTGTGATGAATCCATTTTCATTCATGATTTCTCTATTTGGGTACTCTCTCTTTTCTTTTCAAGAAGTCTGGCTAGGGCATTATCAACTTTGTTTACTTTTTAAAAACCAACTCTTTGCTTCATTGATTTGTTCTACTCTTTTCTTGGATTCTATACTGTTTATTTCTGCACACATCTTCATTATTTCTCTTCTGTTGGCTTTGGGGTTTCTTTGTTGTTCTGCTTCTGGTTCCTTTAGGTGTGCTGTTAGATTTTGTATTTGGGATTTTTCTTGTTTCTTCAGATAGGCCTGGATTGCAATGTATTTTCCTCTCAGGACTGCCTTTGCTGCATCCCAAAGGCTTTGGATTATTGTATTTTCATTTTCATTTGTTTCCGCATACCTTTTAAATTCATCTCTAATTGCCTGGTTGACATATTCATTCTTTAGTAGGATGCTCTTTAACCTCCATGCATTTGGAAGTTTTCCACACTTTTCCCTGTGGTGGATTTCAAGTTTCATAGCATTCTGATCTGAAAATGTTCATGGTATGACCTCAATTCTTTGATATGTTTTGAGGGCTGTTTGTGACCTAGTATGTGATCTATCTTGGAAAATGTTCCATGTGCACTTGAGAAGAATGTGTATTCTGCTGCTTTAGTATGAAAAGTTCTAAATATATCTGTCAAGTCCATTTGGTCCAGTGTATCATTCAGGGCCATTGTTTCCTTGTTGATTTTCTACATAGGTGATCTTTCCATTGTTGTAAGTGGAGTATTAAGGTCCCCTGCAATTACCACATTCTTACCAATAAGATTGCTTATGTTTGTGATTGTTTTGTATATTTGGGTGCTCATGAATTCAGCGCATAAACAGTTATAATTGTTAGCTCTTCTTGATGGATAGACCCCACAATTATGACATAATGCCCTTCTTCATCTCTTGTTACAGCCTTTAGTTTAAAATCTAGTTTATCTGGTATAAGTTTGTTCCTCCTGCTTTCTTTTGATATTCGGCAGCATGATAGATAGTTCTCCATCCCCTCACTTTCAATCTGAAGGTGTCCTCAGGTCTAAAATAGGTCTCTTGTAGACATAAAATAAATGGGTCTTGGTTTTTTTAATCCATTCTGATACCCTATGTCTTTTGATAGGAGCATTTAGTCCATTTACATTCAGTGCTATTATTGAAATATATGGGTTTAGATTCATTGTGTTATCTGTAGGTTTCATGCTTGTAGTGATGTCTTTGGTACTTTGTGGTCCTTTCAACATTTCACTCACAGAGTCCCCCTTAGGATCTCTTGTAGGGCTGGTTTGCTGGAGATGAATTCCTTCAGTTTTTGTTTGTTTGGGAAAACCTTTATCTCTCCTTCTATTCTGAATGACAAGCTTTCTGGATAAAGGACTCTTAACTACATAGTTTTCCTATTAAGCACATTGTAAATTTCCTGCTACTCATTTCTGACCTGCAAAGTTTCAGTATACAGGACTGCTACTACCCTCATGTGTCTACCCTTGTATGTTAAGGCCCGTTTATTCCTAGCTTCTTTCAGAATTCTCTCTTTATCTTTGTATTTTGCCAGTTTCACTATGATATGTCATTCAGAAGACAGATTCAAGTTACATCTGAAGGGAGTTTTCTGTGCCTTCTGGATGTCAATGTTTCCTTCCCCAGATTGGGGAAGTTCTCAGCTATGATTTAAGTACACCCTCAGCCCCTTTCTCTCTCTCTTTTCTTCTAGAACTCCTATGATATGGATATTGTTCCATTTTATTGAATCACTTAGTTATCTAATTCTCCCCTTGTGGTCCAGAATTTTTTTTTATATCTCTTCAATTTTTTTAATGTTTACTCATTTTTGAGAGAGAGAGAGAGACAGAGTGAGTGTGAGAGGGCATAGACAGAGGGAGACACAAAATCCAAAGCAGGCTCTAGGCTCTGAGCCATCAGCACAGAGCCCGACACAGGGTTCGAACTCACGAGCTGTGAGATCATGACCTGAGATGATGTCGGATGCTCAACTGAGCCCCCCAGGCACCCCTTTTTATGATCTGTCCTTATCTCAGCTTCATCTTTTTCCATAATTTTATTTTCTATGTCACTTAATCTCCCCTGTGCCTCTTCAATCCTTGCTGTCACCACCTCTATTTTATTTGCACTTCATTTACATCATTTTTAAATTCATCCTATTTTTTAGTTCCTTCATCTCTGAGCAATAAATTCTCTGCTGGATTCTATGCTTTTTTAAAGCCCATAGATTAATCTTATGACTATTATTCTAAATTCTTGTTCAGTTATATTGTTTATATCTGTTTTGATCAATTCTTTAGCTGTCATTTCTTTCTGGATTTTTTTTTTTTGAGGACAATTCTCTTGTTTTGTCATTTTGTCTAGTTTTTAATCCCTTATGTGTTTTAAAAGCTTGTTATGTGCCCTGTAATATCAAGCACTACTATATTAAAGAGGCATCATACACTGTCCAGGGCCTGGCCTTCCAGGAGGTGTTTTTTTGGAAAGTGTTACTTGCTCTCTCTTGTTGTGACTTTGGTTACTTTATCTGTCTACTCATAATGATGTTTTGGACCCTCCACCAGGCATCCTTTGATTTGTTCATTGAAGTAGCCCTGGAAAGGAAAACAAACAAATAAACAAAAAACAAACAGAAAACAAAAACAAGCAAACACACAAACAAAACCCAAAACAAAACAAAACAAAAAAAACCCAGAAACACCAGCTACAAGGAAACACCAGATTGGAGGTGGGGCTGAAGGAAGAGGCCTTATCCCCCACAAAGAGAGAAATGACAGGGGCAGGGAAAAAGAAAAGAACATAAAAATTGACCAGACAGAGAAACTATACGGCTTAATCCAGAGAGAGAGAAAGGAAAATAAAGAAGGGCATGTAGAACATGTATCAAGAGAATAGATTAAGTATGTTTGCTTAAACAAACCAACAATCAGAGTAACCAGATTAGAGGAGAGATAAGAAGGAGAAAAGGAAGGGAGAAATATCTATATGATAAGAATAGTCCGAGAATTAAATCAGGCAATGCAACAATGCTAGTCTGGAAGAGGGGCTGTCTGGTTTGTCAGTGTCAATCCCACTCTGGTAGATATATAGTTACCAGATTCGGAGGGGTGTGGTTTGGTGCAGGTGGGTCCGTCTCCAATGTGGGTCCACTGTCCATTTCCTGAAGCCCCACCATGTTGGTGATGGGGAGAAAAATAGTGACACCCCAGTCTCTCCTCCACAGATCAGGTGGCCAAAACCATTCTGTTCAAGCCATCCTCACTGTGCCACGGCTGTGAACAGCAGGTTTTTCCCACTCCACTGACTCCCGTGCCTCCCTGGTGCTTCACTGGGATTTAAACCCTGATGTCTTAAAAATTCCCACCCTGCGCATCCTGATTCTGGGGAAGAGCCATCCTACCACCTCACAGTGCTGTATGCACAGCTTGTCCCACTCCACTAATTCCCGTGCTCCGTGGTGCTCAGCTCGTACTTAAACCCCGTTGTCTTTAAGGTTCCCACTCCATCCGCCCTGGTTTCAGGGAAGTACCACTCCTTTGAGAGGATATATACCTTCCTCCCACAACACTCCTGGAGGGACTCACTCTCTCCCACTTTGGAATGCACCTCTGAACTAGGTACGGAGCCGGGGGCTGCCCCCCTCCCAAGTGTGCAAACAAGGCAGCTGGTCCCAGTCTGGAGAAAGCCCATCAGTTAGATATTAGATATTTCTCTGTCCCTGTCCATAGTTTTTCTCTTGTCCAGACACAGTTGTATGGTTCCCCAGCTTCTCTTTCTCTTCCATGTGTAATTCCACAGAAGGGGATCCCTCCCCTCCATTCATTTTATCTCTTCAAGTTTATATTCATGTACCTATGTCAGGTTTTCCCGTTGGCCCCTGGAAGTATCTCTGTCACTTTGCCACTCGGGCTCTTGGAGTTCAAAGTCCTTTGGCCTCAACATTGCTTTGTTTGAGAGACTTGGGAAGTTTGGATCCCCCTACTTCTCCAGCATGTTGGCCCCTCCCTCCACTGCAATAATTGTAATTTGTAATTAGGTTGCTGTCTATTTGTGTGAATATTTTTATACTTGTCTCTCCCACTAGATCTCTTTCTGTGAAGACATAACCCAGGTCACTATACCTTACAGATGCAACCCAGTGTTTGAAAGAGAATAGTTTCTCAATAAATATTTATCTACTTTGCTGACTGGCCTACTGAATAAAATCTTCATTGTTATTTTGTTTTAATGCAGTGTTTATCTTTGACTTCTTTGATCTAAAAGGTCGTGAATGTGCCTAGATAGCAATAGATCATAATGGGGTAGAATTTAATGTTCTTCTTCATTTCTTTTTACATTCTTTATTTTAAAATCTAGTTTGTCTAATATAAGTATGGCTACTCTGGCTTTATTTTGACATCCATTAGGATGATAGTTACCCATCTGCTAACTTTTAATCTGCAGGTGTCTTTATGTGTAAAATGAGTCTCTTGTAGGCATCATATAGATGGATCTTGTTTTTTATCCATTCTGATACCACATGTTTTTGATTGGAGCATTTATTCCATTTACATTCAGAGTAATTATTGAAAGATATAGATTTAGTGTCATTGTGTTATGTGTAGAGTTAGTGTTTCTGGGGCTGTTCTGTAGTCATTTGTAGTCTTTGTTACTTTGGCCTTTTTTTTCCCTCCACTCAGTGAGTCCCCCTTAAAACTTCTTGCAGGGCTGGTTTAGTGGTCAGGAAATCCTTTAGATTTTTTTTGCCTGGGAAAGTATTTATCTCTCCTTCTATTCTGAATGACAGCCTTGATGGATAAATAATTCCTGGATGCATATTTTCCCATTAAGTAAATTGAATATTTCTTGCCACTCCCTTCTGACCTGCCAAGTTTCAGTGGACAGGACTGCTGGGAACCTTATGTGTCTACCCTTGTAGGCTAAAGACCTTTTGTACCTAGCTGCTTTCAGGATTCTCTCTTTATCTTTGTATTTTGCAAGTTTCACTATGATGTGTTCTGCTATTTACCTGTTTGTGTTGATTTTGAGAGGAGTTCTTTGTGCCTCTTGAACTTGAATGTCTGTTTCCATCCCGATATTATAGAAGTTCTTAGATATAATTTGTTCAACTAAACGTTCTGCCACCTTTTCCCACTTTTCTTCTTTTGGGACTCCTATGATATGGATATTATTTTGCTTTATGGAATCACTAAGTTCTCTAATTCTTCCCTCATTATCTAATCCTTTCCTTTCCCTCTTTTATTCACTTTTATTATTTTCCATAATTTTGTAACATGAGATTAAGAAGGACATTATATCTTAATTACAGGGTCTATTTATCAAGAAGTTCTAAGAATTATAAATATTTATGCCCCCCACTTGAAACACCCAAATATATAAATCAATTAATAACAAACATAAGGAAACTCATTGATAATACCTGAATAGTAGGGGACTTTTATATCAAGCTTACAACAATTGACAAATCCTCTAAGCAGGAAACCAAAAAGGAAACAATGGCTTGGAATGACACACTGGACCAGGTGGACATAACAGATATATTAATAACATTTCATCATAAAGCAGCAGAATACACATTCCTCTCAAGTGCACATGGAACATTCTCTAGAACAGATCACACACTAGATCATAATTCAGCCCTCAGCAGGTACAAGAACATTGAGATAATACAATGCATATATTCAGATCACAACGTTATGAAACTTAAAGTCAACCACAAGAAAAAAATTGATAAAGCTCTCAAATACATTGAGGTTAAAGAACATCCCACCAAAAATGAATGGGTTAACCAGGAAAATAAAGAAGAAATAAAAAAAATACATGGAAGCACAGGAAAATGAAAGCATGAGAATCCATAGCCTTTGGGATGCAAAGGCAGTCTTAAGATGAAAGAACATTGCAATTCAGGACTATTTCAGGAATCAAGAAAGGTCCCAAATACACAACCTAACCATATACAAAACGGCTAGGAAAGGAGAAGAAAAAACATAAACCCAGCAGAAGAATGTACATGATAAAGATTAGAATGGAAATAAAAGATATGGAAACAAACAAACCAAACCTAGTAGAACAGTAAATTAAACTAAATGCTGGTTCTTTGAAAGAATAAACAAAATTGATACACCCCTAGCCAGATTTACCAAAAAGAAAAGATATAGGACCCCAATAGATAAAATCATGAATAAATGAGGAGAAAAACCCAACCAACACCACGGAAATACACATAATTATGAGACAATATTATGAAAAATCATATGCCAGAAAACTTGGCAATCTGGAAGAAATGGAAAAATTCCCAGAAATTAATGCACTACCAAACTCAAGCAGGAAGAAATAGAAAATTTTAACAGACCCTTAACCAATGAAGAATTTGAAACAGTAATCAAAAATCTCCCAACAGGGGCACCTGGGGGGCTCAATAAGTTAAGCGTCTGACTTTGGCTCAGGTCATGATCTCGTGGTTCACGAGTTCAAGCCCTGTGTCAGTCTCTGTGTTGACAGCTCAGAGCCTGTAGCCCAATTCAGATTCTGTGTCTCCCCCATCTTCCCCTCCGCTGCTCATGCACTTTCTCTCTCTGTCTCTCAATAATAAGTAAACGTTAAAAAAAATTTAAAAATCTCCCAAGAAACAAGAGTCTTGGGCCAGATGGCTTCCCAGAGAAATTCTACCAGACACTTAAAGAAAAGGTAATACCTATTCCTTTTAAACTGTTCCAAAAGAAAGAAATGAATGGAAAGCTTCCAAACTCATTTTGTGAATCCTTCACTTCAAAACCAGACAAAGACCCCACTAATAAGGGGAATTGCATGCCAATATCCCTTATGAAACTGGATGCAAAAATTTTCAACAAGATAATAGCAAATCAAATTCAACAGTACATTAAAGGAATTATTCAACATGATCAACTAGGATTTATCCTTGGGCTTCAGGGATGATTCAGTATTCACAAATCAATCAACATGATTCACCACATTAATAAAAGAAAGGATAAGAACCATATAATCCTCTCAATATGCAGAAAAAGCATTTAGCAAAATACAGCATACGTTCTTGATAAAAACCTTTAGAAAGTATGGATAGAAGGAACATGACTCAACACCATAAGGACCATATGTGAAACACCCACAGCTAATATCCTCAATAGGGAAAAACAGAGCTTTCCTCCTAAGGTCAGGAACATTACAGGGATGTACAATCTCACCATTGCAGTTCAACATAGTACTGGAAGTCCTAGGTTTATCAATAAGACAACAAAAAATAAATAAAGGGCAACCAAATATGCAATGAAGAAATCAAACTTTCACTTTTCACAGATGACATGATACTCTATTTTGGGAAAACCCAAAAGACTACACAAAAGTATTGCTAGGACTGATACATGAATTTAGCAAATTTTCAGTGTACAAAATCAACATACAGAAATCTATTGCATTTCTATAAACCAATAATGAAGCAGCAGAAAGAGAAATCAAGGAATCTTTCCCATTTACAATTGCATGAAAAACCATAAGATATCTAGGAATAAAACTAACCAAAGAGGTAAAAGACCTGTACACTGAAAACTATACAGAGCTTATGAAAAAAATTTAAGAAGACAAACAAATGGAAAAATATTCTATACTTACAAATTGGAAGAACAAATATTGTTGAAACGCTCAATGAAATTTCTATCAATGACACCAGCATTTTTCACAGAGCTAGAAAAAAAATTCTAAAATTTTTAGAGAGCCAGAAAATACCATGAATAGCGAAAGTAAAGTTGACAAAGAAAATCAAAGAGAGGGCATCAGAATTCCAGACTTCAAGCTATATTGCAAAGCTATAATCATCAAGACAGTACGGTACTGGCACAAAAACAGACACATAAAATGGAATAGGATAGAGAACCCAGAAATGGTCCCTCAAATGTATGGCCAACTAATCCTCAACAAAGCAGGAAAGAATACCCAATGGGAAAAAGAATATCTCTTCAGCAAATGGTGATAGGAAAACTGGATGGCGACATGCAGAATGAAACTGGGCCACTTTCTTACATCATACACAAAAATACAGTAAATTCAAAATTGATGAAAGACCTAAATGTAAGACAGGAAACCATCAAATTCCTAGAGGAAAAAATAGGCATCAACCTCTTTGACCTTTGTCATACAAACTGCTTACTAGACATGTCTCCAGAGGCAAAAGAAACAAAACCAAAAATGAACAATTTGGGCCTCATGAAGATAAAAATCTTCAGCAAAGTGAAGGAAACAACCAGAAATCTAAAAGGCAGACTAGGAATGGGAAAAGATATCTGCAAATGACATGGTAGATAAAGGGTTAGTATCCAATCAACACCCAAAAAACAATCCAGTGAAGAAATGGGCAGAAGACATGAATAGACACTTGTCCAAAGGCATCCAAATGGCTAACAGACATATAAAAAGATGCTCAACATCACTCATCATCAGAGAAATACAAATCAAAACCACAATGAGATATCTCCTCACACCTGTCATAATGGCTAAAATTATTAATTCAAGAAACAACAGATGTTGGTGAAGATGTAGAGAAAGGGGACCCCTTTTGCAATGTTGGTGGGAATGCAAAATGGTAAAACCCCTCTGGAAAACAGTATGGAGTTTCCTCAAAAAGTTAAAAATAGTACTACCCTACAATCCAGCAATTGCACTAATAGGTATTTATTCAACAGATAAAAAAGATGCTGATTTGAAGGGGCACATGAACCCCAATGATTATGGAAGCACTATTAACAGCAGTCAAATTATGGAAAGAGCCCAAATGTCCATCATCTGATGAATGGGTATATATATACACTCCTGCCATTTGCGACAATGTGCATGGAGCTAGAGTGTATTATGCTAAGCAAAATACATCAGTCACAGAAAGACAAATATAATATGATTTCACCCATATGTGGAATTTAAGAAATAAAACAGATGATCATAGTGGAAGGGAAGAAAAAATAAGATAAAAAGATAGAAGGAGGCAAACTGTAAGAGACTCTTAAAAACAGAGAATAAACTGAGGGCTGATGGAGGGGATATGGGTAGGGTAATTGGCTAAATGAGTCATGGGTATTAAGGAGGACACTTATTGGGATGAGCACTGGGTGTAATATGTAAGTGATGAATTACTGGGTTCTACTCCTGAAACCAATCCTTCACTTTATGTTAACTTACTTTAATTTAAATAAATAAATTTTAAAAACAGTGTGGTAGAATTAAGCAGAATAATTTTTATTTTATAATTTTTATCGCATCAATGATATTTGGGGGAAAAACTTGAAGCTTAAATTATTCTACCTTTATGTAATAATAAGAACAATAACAATAATTATAATCATGAATGGGGCATAGTTACTATCCTAAACACTTTAAATGTAGTAAGAAATTTAATTCCTGCAACAACCCCATAAGTACTATTATCCCTATTTTACATAGGAGGAAATTGAGCCTGATAGAACGTGAGTAACCTTGCCAGGATCACATAGCATATCACCCTTTCTGTTATTTTGATTATATTTGGAACCAAAGAACATGGGAAATACTCCAGAATGCTCAGAAATAGGTTCTAGATATCTAGATAAGGAACTATTTTAAACCTGCAGAAGTTTTGCCAAATGACAGTCCTTCTTGTATGTTCACATCTGTCCTTGATTACTCTGTTGGGATGCCACATCTAATGTCCCTAGTATTAATGAAGATGAAGGCACAATTCAGTGATGACCAAAAAGCCCATTTGCTGTAGAATTATTTTTGTATTTACACTTTGCTTTAAAACTAGTCCTAAAAATTCCATCATGTATTTTTGTTCCCATTGTATTTTTTTCTAAAGTTTATTTATTTATTTTGAGAAAAAGAGAGAGAAAGAGAGAGTCAGCGGGGGAGGGGCAGAGAGAGAGAGGGAGAGAGAGAATCCCAAGCAGGCTCCACATTATCATCACAGAGCCCGATGCAGGGTTCAAACTCATGAAGCATGAAATCACGACCTGAGCAGAAATCAAGAATCAGATAATTAACCGACTGAGCCACCCAGGCATCCCTTTATGTTCCCCCTTTAGAGTGTCAGAAATTCACAGTGTTTGTAGTGTCTTGCACAGAATAAAGATTTTTTGAGTTCTTAACACTCCAGTATATCATGGTTCTCACTGTTCAGTATGCATTAGAATCACCTGGAGGTCTTGTTAAAACACAGATTGTAGGGTTCAACCTCCACAGTTTCTGATTTAATAGACCATGGATGGGGTCCACACATCTTCATTTCTAGCAAGTACTTAGATGATGCTGATGCTGCTATTCTGGGGACTCATTAGGATAACATGCCACTGATCACCTGTATGTAATAATACACATTCCTCAGAGAGGTCTCCAAACAGCTTTATGTTCCTCTCATGGTCTATTGCAACTAGAGTCTTTAAAAAGTCATTTACCCAAGCTTTCACATTCCTAAAATATATCAAATCAAATTTGATCTGTTGCTCTTATTGACAAATCACAGCATTGGAAGATTTCATCATACAATTTCAACTATAGAGCCTATGGTGGGACCACAACTCACTGTTTTTGATATTTATGTATAAAAAGGGAGTTTAAAATATCTTGTCAATAGCATTGTATGATGTGTGCTTATTAAAAAATGTTATTTTGTTTATTATAAAAATTTTAATTTGCCACAATTTTGGAGATACTATTTTTCATATTTCACTTTAAAAAATATTGTTTAGAATTCCAATGAAAAGTAGTCCAAATCCTTTGACCACAGTGAGGTCTGGCCACATGCAATTACCCCCTTAACTAAAGTAACACCAGATTCTTTAATCCTGTGTCTCAACTCTCTCAAAGTGAAAGCCTAACCCAATCTTCACAAACCCTGTTGCAGTTGTACAAACCTGTAGAAATTGCTTCGGAAAAGTAGATTTACTTACTAATTTATCTAGGGTTAACTTAAGAGTTATATTTTTCATTGGCTTTCCAACATTTTTTACTATTTATAACTAATTACAGTTAAGGCTAAAAAACAATTTTGTGTATCAGTAAACATGATATATTAGCTTTTTAAGTTCAATTATAATTAACATACAGGTTATATTAGTTTCAGGTATACAATATAATGATTCAAGAATTCTATGCATTTCTCAGTACTCAACAAAATAAGTGTACTCTTAATCCCCATTATCTATGTCACCAATACCCCGACTCATGTCCCTCCTGGCAATCACCAGTTTGTTCTCTGTATTTAAAGGTCTGTTTTGTGGGGGCACCTGGGTGGCTCAATCAGTTAAGTGTATGACTCCTAATTTCAGCTCACATCATACTCTTACAGTTGGTGGGATCAAGCCCCAAGTTGGGCTCTGTACTGATAGTGTGGGGCCTGTTTGGGATTTTCTCTTTCCCTCTCTCTCTGCCAATCCCCTGCTTGTGCTGTCTCTTTTTCTCTCAACATAAAATAAAATAGAATAAAATAAAATAAAACATAAAAATATGTCTTTTTTTTAGTACTATACACATTCAGTGAAATCCCTATCAAAATACAAATAGCATTTTTTACAGAGCTAGAACAAATAATCCTAAGATTTGTATGGAACCAAAAAAGACCTTGAATAGCCAAAGCAATCTTGAAAAATAAAAGAAAAGCTGGAGTCATCACAATTCTGGACTTCAAACTATATTACAAAGCTGTAGTCATCAATATGGTATGGTACTGCAAAAAAAAAAAATAGACACATAGATCAATACAACAGAACAGAAAACCAAGAAATGAACTCACAACTATATGATAAGTTAATCTTTGACAAATTAGTGAAGAATACCAGATGAAAAAAAGAATGCCTTGTCACCAAATAGTGTTGGGAAAACTGGACAATTTTCTTACACCATACACAAAAATACATTTAAAATAGATGAAGGATCTAAGTGTGAGACAAGAAACCACACAATTTCTAGAAAATAACACAAGCAGTAACCTCTTTGACATTGGCTGTAGGAACTTCTTACTAGATATATCTTCTGAGTTAAGGGAAACAAAAGCAAAAATAAACTATTGAGATTACATGAAAATGAAAACCTTCTGCACAGAGAAGGAAACAATCAACAAAACTAAAAGTCAACCAATGGAATGGGAGAAGATATTTGTGAATGGCATAGCTGATAAAGGGTTAGTATTCAAAATATATAAAGAACTTATAAAACTCAACACCCAAAATATGAATTATCCAATTTAAAAATGGGCAGAAGACATGAATAGAAATTTTTCCAAAGAAAACACACAGAGGGCCCACAGGCACATGAAAAGATGCTCAGGATCACTCATCATCAGGGAAATGTAAGTCAAAACTACATAGAGATATCACTTCACACCTGTAAAAAAATGGCTAAATCAACACTACAGGAAGCAACAGGTGTTGGCCAGGATTTGGAGAAAGGGGAATCCTTTTGGAGTGCTGTTAGGAATTCAAACTGGTGTAGCCACTGTGGAATAGAGTATGGAGATTCCTCAAAATGTTAAAAATGGAACTAACCTACAATCCAGCAATCACAATACTCAGTATTTACTCAAAATATACAAAAACTATGAATTCACAGGGATATATGCAAAATTATATAAGTTTCTAGCAGCACTATCTACAAGAGCCACGTCATGGAAACAGCTCATGTGTCTGTTGACTGATGAATGAATACAGAAGTGGTATAAATATTCAACGGAATATTACTCGGCCACAAAAATAATGAAATCTTGCTATTTGCAACTACGTGGATTGAACTAGAGGGTATTATGCCAAGCTAAATTAGTCAGTCAGAGAAAGACACGTATCATATGACTTCACTCATATGAGGACTTTAAGACACAGAACAGATGAACACAGGGAAGGGAAGCAAAAATAATATAAAAATGGGGAGGGGGACTAAACATAAGAGACCCTTAAATATGGAGAACAAACAGGGTTACTGGAGGGGTTGTGGGAGGGGGGATGGGCTAAATGGGTAAGGGACATTAAGGAATCTACTCCTGAAATCATTGTTGCACTATATGCTAATTAACTTGGATGTAAATTTTAAAAATAAAATAAAAGACAAATACCATATGATTTCATTCATATGTGGAATTTAAGAAAGAGAGGAAAATCAAGAAACATACTCTTTTTTTTCAACGTTTTATTTTTATTTTTGCGACAGAGAGAGACAGAGCATGAACGGGGGAGGGGCAGAGAGAGAGGGAGACACAGAATTGGAAACAGGCTCCAGGCTCTGAGCCATCAGCCCAGAGCATGACGCGGGGCTCGAACTCCCGGACCGCGAGATCGTGACCTGGCTGAAGTCGGACGCTTAACCGACTGCGCCACCCAGGCGCCCCAAGAAACATACTCTTAACTGTAGAGAATAAATTCAGCCTTACCAGAAGGGAGATGGGTGGAGCATGGGCAAAATAGGTGATGGAGATTAAGGAAGGCACTTGTGTTGCACACCTGGTGTAGATAAGGGTTGAATCACTATATGGTATACCTAATATTACAATGTATGTTAAATAATTGGAAATTAAATAAAAACTTTTAAGAAGTAAAAGTGTTTTTCTATCTCTTTTTTCTTTGTTCCTTTCTTTTGTTTCTTATATTCCACATATAAATGAAATCATATGATATTTGTCTTTCTTTGACTTATTTTGCTTAGCATAATACTCTCCAGTTCCATCCATGTCATTGCAAATGGCAAGATTTCATTTTTTTAATGGCTGAGTAATATTTCATTTGTATATATATATACACACAACACCTTTTTATCCACTCACCAGTCTATGGACATTTGGTCTCTTTCCATAATTTGGCTACCATTGAAAATGCTGCTATAAACATTGAAATGTATATGTCCTTTCAAATCAGTATTGTGTATCCTTTGGGCAAATACCTAGTATTGAAATTTCTGGGTCACAGGGTAGTTCCATTTTACCTCTTTGAGGAACCTCCATACTGTTTTTCAGAGTAGCTGCACCAGTTTGCACTCCCAGTGATAGTGTAAGAGGGTTCCTTTTTATCCACATCCTTGCCAACATCTATTGATTCTTGTGTCCTTAATATTAGCCATTATGACAGGAGTGAGATGGTGTCTCATTGTGTTTTTGATTTATATGTCTTTGATGATGAGTGATGTTGAGCATCTTTCATTTTTCTATTAACCATCTTTATGCCTTCTTTGGAAAAATGTCTATTAATGACTTCGGCCAATTTCTTAACTAAATTATTGTATAGGTGGGTGTCAAGTTTAATACATTCTTTATAGATTTTGGATACTAACCCTTTTATCATATATGTCATTCACAAATATCCTCTCCCATTCTGTAGATTGCCTTTTAGTTTTGTAGATTGTTTCCTTCACAGTGCAGAAAGGTTTTATCTTGATGAAGTCTCAATAGGTCTCTTTTTGTTTTGTTTCCCTTGCCTACAGAGACATGTTTAGTAAGAAGTTGCTATGGGTGATATCAAAAAGGATACCACCTATGTTTTCCTCTAGGGTCTTAATGTTTTCCAATCTAAAATTTAGGTCATCCATCCATTTTGAATTTATTTTTGTGTACGGGGTAAGAACGTGGTCCAGGTTCATTTTTTTGCATGTTGTTGTTCAGTTTTATCAACACCATTTCTTGAGGAGACATTAATTTTCCCATTGGGTTTTCTTTTCTGCTTTGTCAAAGATTATTTGATCTTATACTTGTGGGTCCATTTCTGGGTTTTCTATTCTGTTCCATTGACCAATGTGTCTGTATTTGTGCCAGTACCATACTGTCTTGATGACTACAGATTTGTAATATTGCTTAAAGTCCAGAATTGTGATTACTCCAGATTTTTTTTCAAGATTGTTTTGGCTATTTGGGGTCTCTTGTGGTTCCATACAAAGTTTAGAATTATTTGTTCTAGCTCTGTGAAAATTGCTGGTAGTATTTTGATAGGGGCTGCATTAAATGTGTAGATTGCTTTGTGTAGTATAGACATTTTAACAATGTTTGTTCTTCCAATCCATGAGCATGGAATGTTTTTTCCATTTCTTTGTGTCATCTTCAATTTCTTTCATAAGTGTTCTATAATGTTCAGACTACAGATCTTTTATCTCATTGGTTAGGTTTCTTTCTAGGCATCTTATGGTTTTTGGTGTAATTGTAAATGGGATTGATTCTTTGATTTCTCTTTCTGCTTCAATGATATTTATTGATTGTTTGATCTTTTTGCTTTGTCACTATTGGTATATAGAAATACAATAGATTTTTGTACTTTGATTTGGTGTCCTGTGACCTTACTGAATTTGTGTATCAGTTCTACCAATTATTTGATAGTATTTTGGGTTTTCCTTGTAAAGTATTATGTCTGTGAATAGCGAAATTTTGACTTCTTCCTTGCTGACTGAATGCCATTTATTTCTTTTTGTTGTCTGACTGCTGAGGCTAAGACTTCCAGTACTATATTATATAACAATGAGAGAGTGCATTCCTTTTTCCTGACCATACAGGACAAGCTGTCAGTTTTTTCCCATTAAGGATGATATTAGCTGTGAGTCTTTCATATATGGTCTTTATGATGTTGAGATATGTCTCCTCTATAACTACATTATTGAGGGTTTTATCAAAAATGAATGCTGTACTTTGTCAAATGTTTTTTCTGTATCTATTGAGAGGATCATCTCTGGATTTTTTTCCTTTCTTTTATTAATGTGGTGTAGCATGTTGATTGATTTGTAAATATTGAACCATATGTGCAGGCTAGAAATAAATCGCACTTTATTGTGGTGAATGATTCTCTTAATGTATTGTTGGAATCAACTTGCTAGTATCTTGTTGAGAATTTTTACATCCATGGTAATCAGGGATATTGGCCTGTAATTCTTTATTTTAGTGGGATCTTCGCTTGATACTGGCCTGTAATTCTTACTTTAGTGGGATCTTTGCTTACTTTTCTTTAATTAAAAAAATTTTTAATGTTTATTTCTTTTTTTTTAATATATGAAATTTCTTGTCAAATTGGTTTCCATAAAACACGCGGTGCTCATCCCAAAAGATGCCCTCTTCAATAACCATCACTACACTCCCCTCCCTCCCACCCCTGACCAACTCTCAGTTTGTTCTCAGTTTTTAAGAGTCTCTTATGCTTAGGCTCTCTCTCACTGTAACCTCTTTTTTTTTTCCTTCCCCTCCCCCATGGGTTTCTGTTAAATTTCTCAGGATCCACATAAGAGTGAAAACATATGGTCTATGTCTTTCTCTCTATGGCTTATTTCACTTAGCATCATACTCTCCAGTTCCATCCACGTTGCTACAAAAAGCCATATTTCATTCTTTCTCACTGCCACGTAGTACTCCACTGTGTATATAAACCACAATTTCTTTATCCATGCATCAGTTGATTGACATTTAGGCTTTTTCCACAATTTGGCTATTGTTGAGAGTGCTGCTATAAACATTGGAGTACAAGTGCCCCTATGGATCAGCACTCCTGTATCCTTTGGGTAAATTCCTAGCAGTGTATTGCTGGGTCATAGGATAGGTCTATTTTTAATTTTTTGAGGACCTCCGCACTGTTTTCCAGAGTGACTGCACCAATCTGCATTCCCACCAACAGTGCAAGAGGGTTCCCATTTCTCCACATCCTCGCCAGCATCTATAGTCTCCTGATTTGTTCATTTTGGCCACTCTGACTGGCATGAGGTGATATCTGAGTGTGGTTTTTATTTGTATTTCCCTGATGAGGAGCGACGTTGAACATCTTTTCATGTGCCTGTTGGTCACCTGGATGTCTTCTTTAGAGAAGTGTCTATTCATGTTTTCTGCCCATTTCTTCACTGGGTTATTTGTTTTTGGGTGTGGAGTTTGGTGACCTCTTTATAAATTTTGGATAGTAGCCCTTTGTCCGATGTGTCATTTGCAAATATCTTTTTTCCCATTCCGTTCATTGCCTTTTAGTTTTGTTGATTGTTTCCTTTGCTGTGCAGAAGTTTTTATCTTCATAAGGTCCCAGTAATTCATTTTTGCTTTTAATTCCCTTGCCTTTGGGGATGTGTCAAGTAAGGAATTGCTACGGCTGAGGTCAGAGAGGTCTTTTCCTGCTTTCTCCTCTAGGGTTTTGATGGTTTCCTGTCTCACATTCAGGTCCTTTACCATTTTGACTTTATTTTTGTGAATGGTATAAGAAAGTGGTCTAGTTTCAATCTTCTGCATGTTGCTGTCCAGGTCTCCCAGCACCACTTGTTAAAGAGAGTGTCTTTTTTCCACTGGATATTCTTTCATGCTTTGTCAAAGATTAGTTGGCCATACATTTGTGGGACTAGTTCTGGGGCTTCCATTCTATTCCATTGGTCTATGTGTCTGTTTTTTGTGCCAATCCCATGCCGTCTTGATGATTACAGCTTTGTACTAGAGGCTAAAGTTTGGGATTGTGATGCCTCCTGCTTTGGTCTTCTTCTTCAAAATTCCTTTGGCTATTCAGGGCCTTTTGTGGTTCCATATGAATTTTAGGATTGCTTGTTCTAGTTTAGAGAAGAATGCTGGTGCAATTTTGATTGGGATTGCATTGAATGTGTAGATTACTTTGGGTAGTATTGACATTTTAACAAAATTTATTCTTCCAATCCATGAGCACATAATGTTTTCCATTTCTTTATATCTTCTTCAATTTCCTTCATCAGCTTTCTATAGTTTTCAGCATACAGATCTTTTACATCTTTGGTTAGGTTTATTCCTAGATATTTTATGCTTCTTGCTGCAATTGTGAATGGGATCAGTTTATTTGTCTTTCTGTTGCTTCATTATTAGTGTTTAAGAATGCAGCTGATTTCTGTACATTGGTTTTGTATCCTGCAACTTTGCTGAATTCACGTATGAGTTCTAGCAGACTTTTGGTGGAGTCTATCAGATTTTCCGGGTATAATATCATGTCTTCTGCAAAAAGTGAAAGCTTGACTTCATCTTTGCCAATTTTGATGCCTTTGATTTCCTTTTGTTGTCTGATTGCTGATGCTAGAACTTCCAACACTATGTGAAACAACAGTGGTGAGAGTGGGCATCCCTGTCGTGTTCCTGATCTCAGGGGGAAAGCTCTCAGTTTTTCCCCATTGAGGATGATGTTAGCTGTGGGCTTTTTCATAAATGGCTTTTATGATGTTTAATTATGTTCCTTCTATCCCGACTTTCTTGAGGGTTTTTATTAAGAAAGGATGCTGAATGTTGTCAAATGCTTTTTCTGCATCGATTGACAGGATCGAATGGTTCTTATCTTTACTTTCATTAATGTGATGTATCACATTGATTGATTTCCGAATGTTGAACCAGCCCTGCATCCCAAGAATGAATCCCATTTGATCATGGTGAATTCTTTTTATATGCTGTTGAATTCGATTTGCTAGCATCTTATTGAGAATTTTTGCATCCATATTCATCAGGGATATTGGCCTGTCGTTCTCTTTTTTTACTGGGTCTCTGTCTGGTTTAGGAATCAAAGTAATACTGGCTTCATAGAATGAGTCTGGAAGTTTTCTTTCCCCTTATATTTCTTGGAATAGCTTGAGAAGGATAGGTATTATCTCTGCTTCAATGTCTGGTAGTATTCCCCAGGGAAGCCATCTCATCCTGGACTCTTATTTGTTGGGAGATTTTTGATAACTGATTAAATTCCTTAGCTGGTTATGGGTCTGTTCAATGTTTCTATTTCCTCCTGTTTGAGCTTTGCAAGTGTGTGAGTGTTTACGAATTTGTCCATTTCTTCCAGGTTGTCCCGTTTGTTGGCATATAATTTTTCATAGTATTCCCTGAAAATTGTTTGTATCTCTGAGGAATTGGTTGTAACAATTCCATTTTCATTCATGATTTTATCTATTTGGGTTATCTCCCTTTTCTTTTTGAGGAGCCTGGCTAGAGGTGTATCCATTTTGTTTATTTTTTCAAAAAACCAACTCTTGGTTTCACTGATGTGCTCTACAGTTTTGTTACATTCTTTATTGTTTATTTCTGCTCTGATCTTTATTATTTATCTTCTGCTGGGTTTGGGGTGTCTTTTCTGCTCTGCTTCTATTTCCTTTATTGTGCTGTTAGAATTGTATTTGGGATTTTTCTTGTTTCTTGAGATAGGCCTGGATTGCAAAGTATTTTCTTCTCAGGACACTCTTCACTGCATTCCAAAGCGTTTAGATTGTTGTATTTTCATTTTGGTTTGTTTGCATATATTTTTTAATTTCTTCTCGAATTACCTGATTGCCCCATTCATTCTTTAGTACGGTGTTCTTTAATCTCCATGCTTTTGGAGGTTTTCCAGACTTTTTCCTGTGGTTGATTTCAAGCTTCGTAGCATTGTGGTCTGAAAATATGCATGGTATGATCTCAATTCTTGTATACTTTGAAGGGCTGTTTTGTGACCCAGTATGTGATCTATCTTGGAGAATGTTCCATGTGCACTCGAGAAGAAAGTATATTCTGTTGCTTTGGGATGCAGAGTTCTAAATAGATCTGTCAAGTCCTTCTGATCCAATGTATCATTCAGGGCCCTTGTTTCTTTATTGACCATGTGTCTAGTTGATCTATCCATTGTTGTAAGTGGGATATTAAAGGCCCCTGCGATTACCCCATTCTTATCAATAAGGTTGCTTATGTTTGTGAGTGTTTTATATATTTGGGGGCTCCCGTATTTGGTGCATAGACATTTATAATTGTTAGTTCTTCTTGATGGATACATCCTGTAATTATTATATAATGCCCTTCTTTATCTCTTGTTACAGCTTGTAATTTAAAGTCTAGTTTTTTTGATATAAGTATGGCTACTCCAGCTTTCTTTTGACTTCCAGTGGCATGATAAATAGTTCTCCATCCCCTCACTTTCATTATGAAAGTGTCCTCAAGTCTAAAATGAGTCTCTTGTAGACAGCAAATAGATGGGTCTTGTTTTTTTATCCATTCTGATACCCTATGTCTTTTGTTTGGTGCATTTAGTCCATTTACATTCAGTGTTATTATAGAAAGATATGGGTTTAGAGTCATTGTGATGTCTGTAGGTTTCATGCTTGTAGCGATGTCTCTGGTACTTTGTCTCACAGGATCCCCCTTAGTACCTCTTGTAGGGCTGGTTTAGTGGTGATGAATTCCTTCAGTTTTTGTTTGTTTGGGAAGACCTTTATCTCTCCTATTCTAAATGACAGATTTGCTGGATAGAGGATTCCTGGCTGCATATTTTTTCTGTTCATCACATTGAAGATTTCCTGCCATTTCTTTCTGGCCTGCCAAGTTTCAGCAGAGAGATCCGTCACTAGTCTTATCAGACTCCCTTTATATGTTAGAGCACATTCATCCCTAACTGCTTTCAGAATTTTCTCTTTATCTTTGTATTTTGCCAGTTTCACTATGATGTGTCATGCAGAAGTTCGATTCAAGTGACATCTGAAGGGAGTTCTCAATGCCTTTTTCCTTCCCCAGATCAGGGAAGTTCTCAGCTATTATTTCTTCAAGTAAACCCGCAGCACCTTTCCCTCTATCTTCCTCCTCTGGAATACCAATTATGCATAGATTATTTCTCTTTAGTACATCACTTAGTTCTCTAATTCTCCCTTTCATACTCCTGTATTTTTTTATCTCTCCTTTCTCAGCTTCCTCTTTTTCCTTAATTTTATCTTCTACCTCACCTATTCTCTCCTCTGCCTCTTCAATCCGAGCTGTGGTCATCTCCATTTTATTTTGCAGCTCATTAATAGCATTTTTTAACTCCTTCTGGCTTATTCCCTTGATCTCTGCAGCAAGAGATTCTCTGCTGTCCTTTATACTGTTTTCAAGGCCAGCAATTAATTTTATGACTATTATTCTAAGTTCACTTTCTGTTACATTGTTTAAATCATTTTTGATCAGTTAGTTAGCTGTTGTTATTTTCTGGACATTTTTTTGAGGGGAATTCTTCCATTTCGTCTTTTTCGATAGTCCCTGAAGTGGTACAGAACTGCAGGGCACTTCTCCTGTGCTGTCTTGAATAACTTGCGTTGGTGGGTGGGGCCGCAGTCAGACCTGATGTCTGTTTCCAGCCCACCGCTGGGACCATAATCAGACTGGTGTGTACCTTCTCTTCCTCTCTCCTAGGGGTGGGATTCACTGTGGGGTAGCATGGCCCGTCTGGGCTACTTGCATATTGCCATGCTTGTGGTGCTGAGGATCTGGCGTATTAGCTGGGGTGGATCGGCAAGGTGCACAGGGGCAGGAGGGGCAGGCTTAGCTCGCTTTTCCTTTGGAGATCCATTCAGGAGGGGCCCCTCTTCCGTGGACCTCTCATCTACACTTGGCTCTGGAGAATCCATTCTGCTAGTCTTCTGGTGATTTTCTGGGTTATTTAGGAGGTGTTGGTGGAATCTAAGTGATCAGCAGGAGGCGGTGAGCCCAGCGTCCTCCTACGCCACCATCTTCCAATGTTTATTTCTCACAAGCTGTCGTTTCAGCTGCTCACTTCAACATGTGCTCCTGATTCGCTTAACTGAGCACCCTTTGCTTGGTTTTTGAATCAAGGTAATGCTGGCCTCAGATGAGTTTGGACGTTTTCCTACCTTTTGTATTTTTTGGAACTAATTGAATAGAATAGGTATTAACTCGTGTTTTTAAATGTTTGGCTGAATTCTCCTGGGAAGCCATGTGCCCCTGGACTTTTGTTTGTTGTGAGATTTTTTTTTTATTATTACTGATACAATATCTTTGTTGGTTATTGGTCTGTTCATGTGTTCTATTTCAGCATTGGTAGTTTATATGTTTCTAGTAATTTGCCCATTTCTTCCAGTTTGCCCAAACTGTTAGTATATTTTTTCATAATATTCTCTTTCAGTTGTTTGTATTCATGTGGTGTTGGTTGTGGTATCTCTCATTCATGATTTTGTTTGTTGGAATCTTTTTGTTTTTGATACATCTGGCAAGGGGCTTATCAATGATATTAATTCATTCTAAGAAACATCTCCTGGTTTCATTGTTTTACTGTTTTGTTGTTGTTGTTGTTGTTGTTGTTTGTATATAATTTATTTCTGCTCTAATCTTTATTATTTCACTTCTTCTGCTGGCTTTAGGGTCCATTTCTGGTTCTTTTCAATGTTCCTTTAGGTGTAAGTTTAGGTTGCATATTTGAGATTTTTTTTTCATGACTAGACCTGCATTGCTATAGACTTTCTTCTTATGAGTGTTTTGCTGCATTACAAGGCTTTTGGCTGGTTGATTGACTGTCATGTATTCATTTTTATTTATTTTCATGTATTTTTAAAATTTTTCTTTAATTTCATTCATTCTTTAGAAGGATGTTCTTTAATTTCCATGTACTTGTGCTCTTTCCAAATTTTTTCATGTGATTGACTTCTAGTTTCATATCACTGTGGTTGGAAAATATGCATTGAACGGTCTCAATCTTTTTGTACTTGTTGAGGCCTGACTTTTAGATCATTCAGTATGTGATCTATTCTGGAGTATGCCCATGTGCAGTTAAAATGTGCTTTAGGATGGAATGTTCTGAGTACATCTGTTAAATCATTCTGATCCCATGTGTCCTTTGAAGTTATTGTTCTCTTATTGATCTTCTACTAAGATGAACTGTCCTTTGTTGTAAGTAGTGTGTTAAAGTCCCCTACTGTTATTGTATTATGATCAATGAGTTCCTTTATGTTTGTTATTAATAATTTCATATATCTGGGTGTTTCTAAGTGAGGGGACATAAATATTTACACTTGTTAGATCTTCTTGTTGGATAGATCCCTTTCTTATGATCATCTTCTTCATGTCTTGTTATTTGGTTTAAAATCTAGTTTGTCTGATATATGTATGGCTACTCTGGCTTTCTTTTGACATCCATTAGCATGATAATTGGTTTCCGATCCCCTCACTTTCAATCTGTAGAGAGGTCTAAAATGAATCTGTTGTGGGAAGCATATAGATGGGTGTTGTTCTTTTTACCAATTCCGATACCATCTGTCTTTTGATTGCAGCATTATCCTATTTATCTTCAGAGTTATTATTGATAGATTTGAATTTAGTGCCATTCTATACCTGTTAAATCATTGTTTCTGAAGAGTGTCTCTGTTCCTTTCCAGTCTTTTTTGCTGTTGTTTATCTTTCCAACTCAAAGAGTCCCCTTTAATATTTCTTGGAGGCCTAATTTAGTGGTTACAAAATCCTTTGGTTTTAGTTTGGGAAACTTTTTATCTCTCCTTCTATTCTGAATGACAGCCTTCCTGGACAGTGTATTCTTGGTGGCAGAATTTTCTCATTCAGCATGTTGAATATATCATGCCACTCCTTTCTGGACTGCCACACTTCTGGAGAGAGATCTCCTGCTAACCTTATTTGTCTTCCGTTATAATTTAGGGACTTTGTTTGTCTTGCTGCTTTTAGAATTTTTTCCTAATCTCTGTATTTTGCAAATTTAACCATGGTATGTTTTGGTATTGATTTTTATGGGAGTTCTTTGTGCCTCCTGGATTTGTATGACTGTTTCCTTCCCCAGATTAAGGAAGTTTTCAGCTATAATTTCCTCCAATAATCCTTCTGCTCCTTTTCCCCTCTCTTCTTCTGGGACTCCTATGATATGAATATTATTATGCTTGATGGAGTCTCTGAGTTCCCTAGGTCTACATTCGTGATCCAATATTTTCCTTTCCTTCTTTTCATCTTCAATATTTTCCATAATTTTATCTTTAACATCACTTATTTGTTCCTCTGATTCTTCCATTCTTGCAGTCATTCCATCAGTTGGTTTCATATCTCAGTTATAGACTTTGTTTTTAATTTCAGCCTGACTAGTTTTTCTGTCTTTTATTTCTGTGGTAAGGGACTTCCAGGTGTTTTCTATTGTCTTCTCAAGCCCAGCTTGTATCCTCATGATTGTTGTTTTAAATTCTTTTTCAGGCATATTACTTATACCTGTTTCAATTAGACCCCTGGCTATGACCATTTCTGTTTTCTTTGGGAATGAATTTCTCCATCTTGACATTTTGTCTAGGTCTCTGTCATCTTCTGGGTGTTAAGAAAGCCTTTTATGTCTCCCGTCCTGAGTGTAATGGCTTTATTAAGAAGTCATATACTGTATAGGGCCTGATGCTTCAGGAAGTGTTTCTTGTGTATACTGTGTGTGCTATGCTGCTGTGTTTTGGTTGCTTTTTCTGTAAGGTCACTCCTCTGCAGTGTTTCACCTTGCCTGAAGTGGGGAATGTTTGGATCTTGTACAGAGTGTGGCACGTTTTAACTAGGTGTGCTCTGGTCTGTTTATTAAAAGAGACATGATGGTATTTTCACTAGAGCTGAAGCTTTGCAATACTCTATGGTCAGTAGACAAGCCATGTTAAGTGGGTTTGTGCTGTTCTTGTGGTGTAGGGGCCCACCACTCTGGTTGTCAGCCACCCTTTCCCTATTAAAACCATACCTGCAGAGCACAGTGAAGTGGGGCTTTGTGTAAGTGGTTTAGATGACCACTGTTGGAGCTGTGCTGCTTACTGAAGGTAGTTTATGCTGAGGGGTGGGGGAGAGAAATTCTGCAGCCCCATCCCTTGTCCCTGGAGAGGGGAGTTCATGCCCACTGCTGTCTGGGAAGCCCTCACAAAGGAGTAAATAATTTCCACTCTTGTGTCCCTCAGATCCTTGTCTTCATCCTGTCTGTGTCCAGGCCACCTGCCTGCATAGCAGTATTGTACACCTGTATTTATCCCAGGTAGAACTGCTGAGTTTTTAAACTCCAAATTTTAGGGACCTGGCATGGCCTGGACCCACGGTGGGTCTGGTGCAGGTTTTTTCTCAGACGGGCTTTCACACCAATTTGCAGGAGCTTAGAGTTTGGAGTAATGCACAACAAGCTGGTATCCAGGTTAGTCACTTTCAGCAGATGTCTTTGCACCTATGCTGAGGGGTGGGGGAGCATAATGGCACCTCCAGCTTTTGTCCCCAGACAGGCAATGCCACCTCTCCCAGATGTGCTCCAAGAAGGGGGGAATATATCTCCCAGTGTGCCCAAGGGATTACTTGGATCTCGCCATTGGCTACCAGGCTATTTGACCTCCTTATCCATAGGAGCACTGTAGTGCCTACTAGGCCCCACCCCCTTCATGGTCCAGACCTCTAAAACTCCAGTCTTTGAGCTCCATTGGTTGTAAAAATTCATAATGATCAGCCCTTCTTCTTTTCCTAGTAAATAGCTTTGTGTAAATGTTTTCCTTGGCAATCCCGTTTGCTTCTCTCTCTTCTCTCTGTCTCTTGCCTCTCTCTATAATCAAGGCTTCCCCTCTGCAGGACCGGCAATCCTTTTCTCCCCCAAATCATGGTTCTGAACCTCCTACCTTCCATATGACCTCTTCTCTCCCTCTCAGTGTGCAGTTTGCTCTGTCAGTTCTCAGATTGTTTTCTTGGGTGTTTAGAATGATTTGATATTTATCTAGCTGTGTTTGAGGGATGAGGCAACCCTAGGGTCCTCCTATTATTCTACCACTTTAGTTCTCCCTATCCATTCATCTATTGATTAATGCTTAACTTGCTTCCCTAGCTTGTATATTGTAAATAATGGTGCAATAAACATAGGAGTCCAAATATCTTTTTGAATTGGTGTTTTTGTTTTCTTTGGGTAAATATCCAATAGTGGAACATATGTTAGTTCTAGTTTTACCTTTATTAGAAACCTCTTTACTGTTTTCTATAGAGACTGCACCAGTTTGCATTCTCACCAACAGTGTGTGAGTCCCTTTTTCTCTGTATCCTCACAAACATTTATTTCTTGTTTTTGATTTTAGTGATTCTGACAGATATAAAGTAATATCTCCCTGTTGTTTCAATTAGTATTTCCTTGATGATTAGTGATGTTGATCATTTTTTCATGTGTCTGCTGGCCATCTGTATGTCTTATTTGGAAATAAATCTATTCAGATACTTTGCCCATTTTTTAGCTGGATTATTTATTTTTTTGGTGTTAAGTTGCCTAGGTTCCTTATGTATTTTAGATATTAACTCCTTATCAGATATATCATTTACAAATATCTTCATCCATTCAGTACGTTGCCTTTTTGTTTTGTTTATTGTTTCCTTCACTGCACATAAGCTTTTTATTTTGGAGTATTCCAGATAGTTTAATTTTGCTTTCAATTCCCTTGCCTAAGGAGACATATCTAGAAAAATGTTTCTATGGCTAATATCAAAGATATTATTGCCTTTGTTTTATTTTAAGAATTTAATGATTTCAGGCATCACACTAAGGTATTTAATTCATTTTGAGTTTATTTTTGTGTATGGTATAAGGAAGTGGTCCAGTTTCATTCTTTTGCATATAGCTGTCCATATTTCTTAGCACAATTTGTTGAAAAGACTGTCATTTCCCCATTGAATATTCTTGCCTTCTTTGTCATAGATTAATTGACCAGAAAATCATGGACTTATTACTGGGCTTTCTATTCTGTTCCATTTATCTATATGACTATGTTTGTGCTAGGACAATAATGGTTTGGTTACTACAGGTTTGTAGTCTCTCTTGAAATCTGGAATTGTAATAACTCCAGCTTTTTTCAAGTTTCAAGTTTCAAGTTTTATTTTTCAAGTTTGCTATGGCTATTCATTTCTTTTATGGTTCCATACAAATTTAGGATTATTTGTTCTAGTTCTATTTTTAAAACAGGCCTTTTGGTATTTTGACAGGAATCGCATTGAGTTTGGAGATTTCTTTGCACAGTATAACCATTTACACAAAATTCGTTCTTCCAAGAATTCAGCATGGAATACCTTTTCATTTATTTGTGTCTTCTTCAATTACATTCAGCAATGCTTTCTAGTTTTTGGAGTATAGGTCTTTCATTTCCTTGGTTAAGTTTATCCATTGGCATTTTATTCTTTTTGGTGAAATTGTAAATGAGGTACTTTTCTTAGTTTCTCTTTCTGCTACTTCATTATTTGGGTATAGAAATGCAACAATTTATGTATATTAATTTTGTGTTCTGAACATTTACTGAATTCATTTATCAGTACTAGTAGCTTTTTGGTGGAGTCTTTAGGGTTTTCTGTATGGTATTGTTTCATCTGTAAATACTGAAAATTTTACTTCTTTACTTATTTGGATGCCTTTTATTTCTTTTTCTTGTATGATTGCTGTGGCCAGGACTTCCTGTACTCTTCTGTATAAGAGTGGTGAGAGTGGACATCTTTGTCCTGTTCATGATCTTAGAAGAAAAGTTCTTAGGTTTTCACCATTGAGTATAATGTTAGCATGGGTTTTCATATACTGTCTTTATTATGATGAAATATGTTACCCTAAACTTAATTTGTTAAGAGTTTTTATTATGAATGAATGCTGTAGTTTGTCAAATGCTTTCTCTTCATTTATTGAAATAATCATATTGTTTTTACCCTTTCTCTTTTTAATTTGATTTGCAAATATGGAACCATCCTTGCATCCCTGTTATAAATCCTACTTCATTGTGATGGATAATATTTTTTAAGTTTGTATTTAAATTCTAGTTAGTTGACATACAATATAATATTAATTTCAGGTTTACAATGTAGTGATTCAATACTTACACACAACACCTGTTGCTCATCACAGTAAGTGCAGTCCTTAATCTCCATTACCACCCTACTCCCATAAATTTCCCCTCTGGTAACCATCAGTTTGCTCTCTATAGTTAAGAGTCTGTTTAATGTATTGTTGGATTTGATTTGCTGCTATTTTGTTGAGGATTTTTACATCTATGTTCATCAGAGATATTGGCCTACAATTTCTCTTCTTTTGTAATATCTATCTGATTTTGTTATCAGGGTAATACTGGCCTTGTAGAGTGAATTGGGAATACTTCCTTCCTCTTCTATTTTGGAATATTTGAAAAGAATAGATATTAATTCTTCTTTAAATGTTAGGTAAAATTCACATATGAAGCCCACTTGCTCTGGACTTTCGCTTGTTGGGAGTTTTTATTTTAATTACTGATTCAATTTCATTGCTGGTAATCTGTTCAAATTTTCCTTTCTTCCTCATACAGTTTTGGGAGGTTATATGTTTCTAGGAATTCATGTTTTAGAGTTTGTCCACTTTTTTGGCATATAAGTTTTTATAATATTCTTTTATAATACTTTATATTTCTCTCGTGTTTATTATTTCTTTTTCCTCACTTCTGAATTTATTAACTTGTGTTTTCTCACTTTTTTTTCGTGATGAATCTGGCTAAAGTTGTATCAATTTTGTCGATCTCTTCAAAGAACCAGCTCCTGGTTTCAATGATCTATTCATTCGTGTGTTAGTATCTATTTCATTTATTTCTGCTGTAGTCTGTATTATTCTTATCCTTCTACTGCTTTGGGGCTTTTTTTTTCTAGCTTCTTTTGGTGTAAGGTTAAGTTGTTTATTTGAGATTTTTCTTCTTTATTGATGTAGACTTGTATTGCTATAATCTTTCATTTTAGAACATCTATTGTTGCATTGTAAATATGTTGGACCACTGTGTTTTCATTTTAATTTGTCCTCACGTATTTTTTATTTCTTCTTTGATTTCTTGGTTGACCATTCATTATTTAGTAGCATGTTATTTAGTGCCAATGTATTTGTATTCTTTCTAGATTTTTTCTTGATTTATTTCTAGTTTTATGAAGTTGTAGGTGGAGGAAGTGTACAATATGATTTTAGTCTTTGTGAATTATTGAAACTTGTTTTGTTGACTAACATTTCATGTATTCTTTAGACTGTTCCATTCACATGTGAAAAACGTGCATTCCACTGTAGATGTGATGTTCTGTATGTATATGTTGGACATCTGGTCCAATATGTCATTTGAAGACACTCTTCCTTTGTTGATTTTCTGTTAGAATGGTCCATCCATTGATGTAAGTCAAGAGTTAAAGTCCCCTACTATTATTGTATTATTATATATATTTTTTTCTTTTATGTGTGTTAATAGTTACTTCGTATCTTTTGGTTCTCCCATATGGTGTGCACAAATATTTACAATTGTTTTATCCTCTTATTGGGTTATTCCTTTTATTGTTATGTAGTGTGCTTCTCTGTCTCTTGTTACAGTCCTTGTAGTAAAGTCTACTCTGTCTAATATAAATAGGGTTATGTAGTTTTCTTTTTACTTCTATTTGAATGGTAAACATTATTCCATCCTCTTGCTTTCAATCTGCATGTGCCTTTTGGTCTAAAGTGAGTCTCTTCTAGGTAGCATGTAGATGGGCCTTGCTTTTTTATACATTCAGCCACCTTATTTCTTTTGATTGGAGCGTTTAGTCCTTTACATTCAACATAATAATTGCTAGGTATGTACTTATTGCCATTTTCTTTTTTCCTGGTTTTTGTATTTCCACTCTGTTCCTTTCTTCTTTTTCTCTTGTGGTTTTATGACTCTCTTTAGTGATATGCTTGGATTCCTTTGTCTTTATTTTTTGCATATCCATTACAGGATTCTGATTTGTAGTTACCATTAGGCTTATATATAACATTTTACATAGAAGTATATATTAAGTTTATGGTCATTTAAGCTTGAACCCATTTTAAAAGCACTAAATTTCAACTCCTTACCCCCATTTATGTATATGATGTCATACTTCTATTTTGTGAATCCCTGATTGATTTTTATAGATATAATTGATTATACTGCTTTTGTGTTTAAACTTTGTACTGGTTTTTAACTAATTAATTGACTACTTTTATTATGTTTGTATTTATCCATGAAATGATTTCCTTTCATAATTTTCTTATTCTTGATTATGGCATATTTTTTCCACTCAAAGAATTCCCTGTAATGTTTCTTTTTTTTAATTTTTTTAAATGTTTATTTCTGAGACAGAGACAGAGCATGAGTGGGGGAGGGGCAGAGAGAGAGGGGGACACAGAATCTGAAGCAGGCTCCAGGCTCTGAGCTATCAGCACAGAGCCCGACGCGGGGCTCGAACTCACAGACTGCGAGATCATGACCTGAACTGAAGCCGGATGCTCAACCGACTGAGCCACCCAGGCGCCCCAGTAATGTTTCTTATAAGGCTGGTTTAGCGGTCATGTACTGAAGGGTGGTTCCCCTCTATTGTCCCCTGAGAGGCTTTTGTTCATGGGCAGGGCTTCCATTCAAATCAGATGCCTGCCCTCATTCCATCTTTTGGGGCTGTAGTGACACCAAACTCCAGGGCTCTCTTTCCCTGCTGCCCCTGGATATATATATATATATATTATATATATATATATATATATATATATATATATATATTATATATATATATATATATATATATATTGGTACGCAAGAGTGGCTGTCAGACCAGACGTCTACCTCCCATGTCTGCGGGTCTGCAAACTGGTGTGTGTGGTTGGTTATCTTACCCTCTACCCAGGGCAGGAGTCACTTTGGAGTGGCATTGTCTTTTCTGGGGCTGCTTGCAAGATGTGTCGGGACAGGAGTTGCTTTGGAGAGATGCCTGCCTGCTGAATGGGGTGGGGGGGAAGCAGCGGGACAATGTGGAGGCATGGTATGTGATTTTAGCAAGTTAGGTGAAGAGTACACTTGTTCTTGAAAGTGTCTGTTTATCTAGGCTGGGGTGAGGGGGGAGAAATTGCAACTATCAGACATTTTGTTTTTGGAGAAGACTTCTATAGATCTCTGCCCCTCTGGCCCATGTTCTGAAAGTAGTAAATAGATTTCCCTGTAACCCTAGGCACTTTTGAATGTGCTGATTCTATGCTGTACATTGGTGGGGCTGTTTGTTATGCTGGCTCTCTAAGAATGAGGATTTATTTTCCTATCACCCTCTGGAGTGTCCAAAGTTAAGTCTGCTGATTTTTAAAGTATCCCAAATTTATCCCTGATAATTGTAAAAACTCACATAGTTAAGCCCCACTGGTTTTCAAAGCCAAATGTTATGGGGATTCATCCTTCCAGTTCAGGTATCCCTTCTTTGGTGCGTGGTATGGCTATGCTCCTTTCCCTTCTCTGTGTGTATGGTGTCCCTCCAGTTTGCTGTTAGTATCATCAGGAGTTTGGTTCCCAACTACACCTCTGCCTCTCATATCCTTTGCAATATTGTTTCCTATGTTAAAATGTGGAAAGTTTGTTTTGCCAGTCTTCAGGTCATTTTCTGCATTAGTTGCACTGATGTGGCTGTCATGTAGGTGTGTTCAAGGGCCAAGGTGACATTAAAATTCTCTTACTCTGCTGTCTTTCCAGAAGTCCCTGTTACATTATGTTTTTTACATTCTAGTGTAATTATGTCACTAAAATATTATGGGTTTTTCATAGTATATTTCTCAGAATGATGATCTGTTCATAATTAAAGAGAAGGGTTATTGGCTTTAAGAAGAAACATTGGTGGTATGTTTACTGCCAGCTTTATATAAAGGAAACAGCCAATATATTTCAGAGTTTGTATCCCAGAACATTTTTTGCACCAGCAGAAGGACTATTTTTATCATGTACCTGCTATTAGGTAGGACTCTGCTTTCCATAATTCTAATCCAAACTCTAGCTTTAGGTCCCAGAACTCCAGTTTTGGCATATTACCTCACTACCTCCTATTTGTATAAAAGGGTTTATTTTAATATTTTATCTGGTAACTCAGATACTTATAGATTTCTAAATCAATCAAAAGAATCATGGTTACTTCATCTTTGCCCCTAAGATGAGGTTACCTTTGCATTCTCTCTCTACAGATATAGGCACTGGTGCAGGTTTTCCTTTTTGGTGTTAGTATATAATGCAATCAGATGATTCTGCCTCTTAATAGAACCACTGCTACAATGGCTATTTCACACCCAGGGAATTCCTGGGATTCTGCCAATTGCATCTCCAAGCTGTGATCTTACTCCCATCTGATCTGCAGCAAGTGACCCTAGCTACATCCAGGGACTTATAAGCTAGGACCTCCTGCTTACTATCCATACTTCTTCAATGTACTGTTTCTTACTCATTAATCTCTCTCCATATTACCAATCATAATTTACTTGTCCATTTCAGTTTACTGCCTGTCAGAATATCTGTTAACTCCAATGTTGTTTTCTTTTTTCAAAGGGATAATCCCCTCTGTTCTGAAATTTCAATAAAATCTCCAGAAGCAGTGTCCAGTAAACTACTGGGAGGGGCAGGAAACAAGCCCCCCATCCACAATGTCTTCTGTTCAAACTCTTGGATCCACCAAATATTTTCAGGCTTTTGAAGGTACAATTGAGAATGGCATGGAAGAATCATGGATTCTACAATCCCAGTTAGTTATAACCTGGAGCAATTAGCCTTTCATTCAGTTCTAGTGGATTTTACTGGGAAAACACTATCAATAAAAAATCCTTCTTCCACATCACTGGAGTTGAAGTGGAGATGTTATTGTATCTAATGGACATGCTACATATAAAAGCATTACCAGCATGTGGTTCACATTCTCGAGCACGCCTCTAAGATAGGGAATCAATGAGTACTAATTTTTGCTATTAGTTTAGTTCTCCAAATAGATAACATACACTTTCACTACCATTGTGAAAACAGCTGTTAAAAGTTCACATTCTTGGCCATAATGGGGCAGCAGAGCAATATTCTTAACAGCATTAGGCCTTCCATTCTTTTTTTTTTTTAATTTTTTTTCTTTTTCTTTTCTTTTTCTTTTTTTCTTTTTTTTTTCAACGTTTATTTATTTTTGGGACAGAGAGAGACAGAGCATGAACGGGGGAGGGGCAGAGAGAGAGGGAGACACAGAATCGGAAACAGGCTCCAGGCTCTGAGCCATCAGCCCAGAGCCCGACGCGGGGCTCGAACTCACGGACCGCGAGATCGTGACCTGGCTGAAGTCGGACGCTCAACCAACTGCACCACCCAGGCGCCCCAGGCCTTCCATTCTTTAATCCATATGATTAATATTTGTTTGGCACATACCATATGCCATGAGAGAGAGACTTGAGCTAGCAAGGTAAATCAGAGATTCTTTACACAAGGGTGAAAAAAGGTAACTAATCCCAGAGGGCAGGAATTAGGAAGAAATAACATAATGAATAAACACCCTGTAACAGGGGAGGCTATATATGCCCCCAAACCCAAAAGGCCAGAGAGATTGGAAAAAAGTGAGTTAGAATAGTGCAAGTTGAGGTTGGTGATGCTGGAAGGAGCCAGACTATAAAGGAGTTTGTAAAGATTCTAAAAAATTTTTGTTTTTACTCAAAGATACACTAAATATTTTATTCAGAGGAGCAATATAATCAGATATGAATTTTGAAATGTATCTTTGGATACACTATGGAGATCTAATAGGAGGGGGGTGTGGTAATAGGGAAAGTTAAGTTAGGAATCTGGTGCAAGAGTTTAGCACTAAAGAATTCTAGTTTAGAATATATACGGACAGTGAAGATGCAGAGAAGTAGACTAACTTTAGAGATACTTAAGGGGTCTTATCAATAGAAGTTGGTAATGGATTATATATTGGAAGTGAGGGAGAGGGAAGTATCTCAGATGATTCTTAGAATTCTAAGTTGAGCAGCTGAATGAATAGTGATGTCATTCACTGAGGAACGAAGTCTAGGGAGGGAAAATTATGAGTTTGGTTTTGTATTTGTTGAGTTCGTGGTGCCTTTTAGGCAATGCCAAGTAAGCAATTGGATATGTAGTTTTCTGAGAATATTACTGTAAAGGACTTAACCTTACAGAGCACCAATTGCTTCTGTAGATCTCAGGTCATAATCTATTTATATAAAGCAACTTTTCAGAGCTGTTATTTGGGCATCTCTTCTAGCAGCATTTTAGACTTATTTAAGGGATACTTGTTTAGTTTGGAGGCATTTTTGTTTGTTTTATCAAAACAACTTCTCTCCTGAGTACTCCAACCAACACTTACTGAATTAATTAGCCATCTCTAAAATAGTGAATTTTCTCCATTAACATAAATATCATTAATGTAATGATGGTAGTGTCAAGTTGTAAGTTGTGATACATCTTATTTGATAGACTGGAGACTTAAGACCTGCTCACTATCTGCAAGAAACTCTAGTCTAGTGATCAGTTTGGTCACCTACCTCTGTCCTATAGCATATAACTTATCAATAGTTATATTTCTAAATTGAAAGTTAAGTGTTGAGCACTTATTATGTGTCAAATAAAAAACTGGTATTTGAGATGTATTTGTGCATGGAAGGCAGTATAAGGTAGTAAAGAGAGTAACTTTTAGAGTTAGACTGCCTGGGTTAATCCTGGATCTGTGACTTTGGGTACATTATTTAGCCTCTCTGTTCCTCAGTTTCTTCCTCTGAAAATGAGACTAATAGTACTACCTATGTACAATAGTTTGCTAGAGTTGTCACAGCAAAGTACCATAACTAACTGACTTAAATAACATAAACTTATTGTCTCACAGCACTGAAGCCTGGAAGTCCAAAATCAAGAGTCAAAAATGTTGGTTCCTTCTGAATGCTATAAGGGAAGGATTTGTTCCAGGTCTCTCTCCTTGGCCTATAGATGGCTGTCTTCTTCCTCTGTCTCTTTACATCAACTTCCCTTTGCTCAATCAAGTTCCTGTGTCCAAATTTCCACTTTTTATAAAGACAGTAGTCATATTGGATTATGGTCCACCCTGATGACCTCATCTTAGCTAATTACATCTGCTATGCCTCTATTTCCAAATAAGGTCACAATCTGAGATACTGGGGGTTAGGGCTTAAACATGAATTTTGAAAAACACAATTCAACTAATAATATTATGTCATATGATTGTTGTGAAGATTAAAATAATTAATCCAAAAAGCACTTAAAACAGTTTCTGGTCCATTATCCCTACTTAATGAATGTTACCTATTAATCTGTATATATTTCATTTAATTTTACAACAATGACCCATATAAAGTAGATCATTGTAAAGGATGACACTGAGAATCAAGTTCTCACAGACAGTTATTGGTAGATACAGCATTCCAACCTAGCTCTGATTTATCCCAAAGCTTATACATGTTTCACCATACCATAAGGCATCATCATGTGACTAGGTCACTGTGTGAAGCTGACTCCCACACAAATACTTTAAGAAATGGTCAGCGACTTCATGCATCTGTGCCAGGATCTCAACATCAGTGGGGCTCTGATTAGGAATAGCAATTGGTCATATATATCCTTTATCAATCTAACACCACTTCCAGTCTACCTAGCCTAACAACAGTTTCAGTGAGAAGAAAAGGCCTTCCCAAGCAATGTGGAATGAAAGGTTCTCAAAATTCCATCTGTATCTATTATCTTTCGTAGATATGAGAAAAGTCCATTTGTTGGACTATTGGACAGTGTCAGCATTGTTCATGCTTACTCTCCAAGAATGGATACCCTGATCGTCTTTTGTATACACAGATATTCCCAAATAGAGCCTTAAAGGTCTTGACAATGAGAGGGAAATTGTTGACATACTTCTGTGGTTTCTTAGAAATCCAAAATAAGTTCTGAATTTTTGGCATTTGATAGGGCATGCCTAAGCATCAAGGGTCAATGGCTCCATATTGAGTTATGGCTCCATAGCACATATCATATATTAGTTTAGCAAAATTGGAATTTTTTGAGGAATGGGTTAGATCAAGTCTCATATAGGCTACTAGGTTTTTGAGGAGCCTGCGTTTAGAAGCCTATAAAAGTTTTGCCTAAAACTGTGACATAATCTGAAAGACATTTTCAATTAACATAACTTTCACCATCATTTTCATTCCCTATTAGAACATGACTGTATTCACAAAATACCTCAGGACACCCTTTCTTTCTTTTTTAAAAAAATGAAATTTGTCAAATTGGTTTCCATACAACACCCAGTGTTCATCCCAACAGGTGCCCTCCTCAATACCCATCACCCACCCCTCCCTCCCTCCCACCAATCATCAACCCTCAGTTTGTTCTCAGTTTTTAAGAGTCTCTTATGTTTTGGCTCCCTCATTCTCTAATCTCTTTTTTTTTCCTTCCCCACCCCCATGGTCTTCTGTTAAGTTTCTCAGGATCCACATAAGAGTGAAACCATATGGTATCTGTCTTTCTCTGTATGGCTTATTTCACTTAGCATCACACTCTCCAGTTCCATCCACGTTGCTACAAAGGGCCATATTTTATTCTTTCTCATTGCCACATAGTATTCCATGGTGTATATAAACCACAATTTCTTTATCCATTCATCAGTTGATGGACATTTAGGCTCTTTCCATAATTTGGCTATTGCTGAAAGTGCTGCTATAAATATTGAGGTACAAGTGCCCCTATGCATCAGCACTCCTGTATCCCTTGGGTAAACTAGCAGTGCTATTGCTCAGTCATAGGGTAGATCTATTTCTAATTTTCTGAGGAAGCTCCACACTGCTTTCCAGAGCGGCTGCAGCAGTTTGCATTCCCACCAACAGTGCAGGAGGGTTCCCGTGTCTCCACATCCTCACCAGCATCTACAGTCTCCTGATTTGTTCATTTTAGCCACTCTGGCGTGAGGTGGTATCTGAGTGTGGTTTTGATTTGTATTTCCCTGATGAGGAGGGACGTTGAACATTTTTTCATGTGCCTGTTGGCCATCCGGATGTCTTCTTTAGAGAAGTGTCTATCATGTTTTCTGCCCATTTCTTCACTGGATTATTTGTTTTTCGGGTGTGGAGTTTGGTGAGCTCTTTATAGATTTTGGATACTAGCCCTTTGTCTGATATGTCATTTGCAAATATCTTTTCCCATTCCGTTGGTTGCCTTTTAGTTTTGTTGATTGTTTCCTTTGCAGTGCAGAAGCGTTTTATCTTTATGAGGTCCCAATAGTTCATTTTTGTTTTTAATTCTCTTGCCTTTGGAGATGTGTCAAGAAATTGCTACGGCTGAGGTCAGAGAGGTTTTTCCCTGCTTTCTCCTCTAGGGTTTTGATGGTTTCCTGCCTCAAATTCAGGTCCTTTATCCATTTTGAGTTTATTTTTTGTGAATGGGGTAAGAAAGTGGTCTAGTTTCATCCTTCTACATGTTGCTGTCCAGGTCTCCCAGCACCATTTGTTAAAGAGACTGTCTTTTGTCCATTGGATATTCTTTCGTGCTTTGTCGAAGATTAGTTGGCAATACATTTGTGGGTCTAGTTCTGGGTTTCTATTCTATTCCGTTGGTCTATGTGTCTGTTTTTGTGCCAATACCATGCTGTCTTGATGAGTACAGCTTTGTAGTAGAGGCTAAAGTCTGGGATTGTGATGCCTCCTGCTTTGGTCTTCTTCTTCAAAATTACTTTGGCTATTCGGGGTCTTTTGTGGTTCCATATGAATTTTAGGATTGCTTGTTCTAGCTTCGAGAAGAATTCTGGTGCAATTTTGATTAGGATTGCATTGAATGTGTAGATAGCTTTGGGTACTATTGACATTTTAACAGTATTTATTCTTCCAATCCATGAGCACATAATGTTTTTCCATTTCTTTATATCTTCTTCAATTTCCTTCATCAGCTTTCTATAGTTTTCAGCATACAGATCTTGTACATCTTTGGTTAGGTTTATTCCTAGGTATTTTATGAATCTTGGTGCAATTTTGAACGGGATCAGTTTCTTTATTTGTCTTTCTGTTGCTTCATTATTAGTGTATAAGAATGCAACTGATTTCTGTACATTAATTTTGTATCCTGCGACTTTGCTGAATTCATTTATCAGTTCTAGGAGTCTTTTGGTGGAGTATATTGGGTTTTCCATGTATAATATCATGTCATCTGCAAAAAGTGAAAGCTTAACTTCATCTTTGCCAATTTTGATGACTTTGATTTCATTTTGTTATCTTATTGTTGATGCTAGCACTTCCAACACTATGTGAAACAACAGCGGTGAGAGTGGACATCCCTGTCTGTTCCTGATCTCAGGGAGAAAGCTCTTAGTTTTTGCCCATGGAGGATGATATAGCTGTGGGCTTTACATAAATGGCTTTTATGATGTTTAAGTATGTTCCTTCTATCCCGACTTTCTCGAGGGTTTTTATTAAGAAAGGAGGCTGAATTTTGTCAAATGCTTTTTCTGCATTGATGGGATCCTATGGTTCTTATCTTTTCTTTTCCTAAGGTGATGTATCACATTGATTGATTTGCGAATATTGAACCAGCCCTACAGCCCAGGAGTGAATCCCACTTGATCATGGTGTATAATTCTTTTTTATATGCTGTCGAATTTGATTTGCTAGTATCTTATGGAGAATTTCTGCATCCATACTCATCAGGGAAATTGGCCTGTAGTTCTCTTTTTTTGCTGGGTCTCTGTCTGGTTTAGGAGTCAAAGTAATGCTGGCTTCATAGAATGAGTCTGGAAGTTTTCCTTCCCTTTCAATTTTTTGGAACAGCTTGAGAAGGATAGGTATTATCTCTGCTTTAAATGCAGGAAAACCTTTCAAACTGATGGAATCTTACCTGACAGAACAATATATGAAGATATATTCCATATCATGATTCTCTTGTAGAATTTGTTATGAAAATTCAGCATTAAAAATAAGAGAAATGGGGCTTAAATAATTGATACATATTTGTGTGTTCATTTAAAGTCTAATTAACAGTGTATATATTTTTTTGCCTTAAAACTTTCACACGTAGGTAAGAGGTAGTATACTTAAGAATATGGGTTTCTGGTGGGAATGCAAATTGGTGCAGCTGCTCTGGAAAGCAGTGTGGAGGTTCCTCAGAAAATTCAAAATAGACCTACCCTATGACCCAGCAATAGCACTGCTAGGAATTTACCCAAGGGATACAGGAGTACTGATGCATAGGGGCACTTGTACCCCAATGTTTATAGCAGCACTCTCAACAATAGCCAAATTGTGGAAAGAGCCTAAATGTCCATCAACTGATGAATGGATAAAGAAATTGTGGTTTATGTACACAATGGAATACTACATGGCAATGAGAAAGAATGAAATATGGCCTTTTGTAGCAACATGGATGGAACTGGAGAGTGTGATGCTAAGTGAAATAAGCCATACAGAGAAAGACAGATACCATATGTTTTCACTCTTATGTGGATCCTGAGAAACTTAACAGAAACCCATGGGGGAGGGGAAGGAAAAAAAAAAAGAGGTTAGAGTGGGAGAGAGCCAAAGCATAAGAGACTGTTAAAAACTGAGAACAAACTGAGGGATGATGGGGGGTGGGAGGGAGGGGACGGTGGGTGATGGGTATTGAGGAGGGCATCTTTTGGGATGAACACTGGGTGTTGTATGGAAACCAATTTGACAATAAATTTCATATATTGAAAAAAAAAGAATATGGGTTCCAATACACAAAAAATATATTCAAAATGGATGAAAGATCTAAATGTGAGTCAGGAAACTATCAAAATCCTAGAGTAGAACACAGACAGTAACCTCTTTGATATCTTGCATAGCAAATTCTTACTATGTCTCCTGACGTAAGGGAAACAAAAGCAAAAATGAACTATTGGGACTTCAAGATAAAATGTTCTGCACAGTGAAGGAAACAATCAACAAAACCAAAAGGAACATTCAGAATAAAAGAAGACATTTGCAAATGGCCCATCTGATAAAGGGTTAGTATCCAAAATCTGTAAAGAACCTATCAAGCTCAACACTCAAAAAACAAATAATCCAGTTAATAAATGGGCAGAAGACATGAATAGACATTTTTCATCCTTTAAAAAAATTTTTTTATTGGGCCGCCTGAGTGTCTCAGTTGGTTAAGCCTCTGACTTTGGCTCAGGTCATGATCTCGCAGGTTTTGAGTTTGAGCTCCGCATCGGGCTCTGTGCTGACAGCTCAGACCCTGGAGCCTGCTTTGGATTCTGTGTCTCCCTCTCTCTCTGCCACTCCCATGCTCATGCTGTGTTTCTCTGTCTCTCAATAAAAAATAAACGTTAAAAAATGTTTATTTATTTTGAGTAAAAGACTGTGAGTGGGGAAGGAGCAGGGAGAGGACAGGGAGAATACCAAGCAGGGTCTATGCTCAACGTGGAAGCCCAATGTGGGGCTCAATCTCACAACCGTAAGACCATGACCTTAGCTGAAATCAAGAGTTGGATGATTAACTGACTGAGCCATCCAGGAGCCCTGATAGACGTTTTTCCAAGGAAGACATTCAGATGGCTAACAGACACACAAAAAGATGCTCAAATCACTCATCATCGGGGAAATACAAATCAAAACCATGATGAGATACCATCTTAATCCTTTCAGAATGGCTAAAATCAACAATACAAGAAATAACAGGTGCTGATGAGGATGTAGAAAAAAGGGGAAAACGCTTACACTGTTGGTGGGAATGCAAACTGGTGCAGCCACAGTTGCAAATAGTATGGAGGTCCCTCAAAAAGGTAAAAATAGAACTACACTATGATTTGCAATTGCACTACTAGGTATTTACCCAAAGAATACACAAATATTGATTCAAAGGTACACATGTTTATACATGGTTATAACAGCATTATCACCAATACGCAAATTTCCACCAACTGATGAATGGATAAAGATTTTGCGGTCTCTGTATACAATGGGATATTACTTAGCCATCAAAAAGAATAAAATCTTGCCATTTGCAATGATGTGGATGGAGCTTCAGAGTATTATACTAAGTGAAGTCAGTCAGTCAGAGAAAGACAAATACCATACAATTTCACTCATATGTGGAATTAAAAAAAAATCAGATTAATGGGGGAGTGGGGGCAGGAAGAGAGAGACAATCCAGAAAACAGATTCTTAACTATAGAGAACAAACTGGTCATATTGGAGGGGAGGTGGGCGGGGGTATGTGTTAAAATGGGTGATGGGCATTAAGGAGGATACTTGTGATGAGCACTGGGTGGTGCATGTAAGTGATGGATCATTAAATTCTACACCTGAAACTAATATTTCACTGTATGTTAACCAATTGGAATTTAAATAAAAACTTGAAAAAAAAAGAATATGAGTTCCAAATGAGGATTGCCTGCACTGGAATATTGCCTCTCTTATATACTTGCAGTGTGACCTTGGGTAAGTCATTTAAATATCCTTGTGCTTAGGTTTTATTAGTTTTAGTTTAGTTTACTTTTTGGTTTTGTTTTGTTTTGTTTTGTTTTGTTTGATAAATGGGAGTGGTGATAGTACCCAACTTATAAAATTACTTTGAGACATAAATGAAATAATACTAGAAAATACTCAGCAAAGTGTCTGTTTGGTGAGTTCTCAATTAGTGTTACCAACTATTTTAATTTTTATTATTGAAGTATATTAGACATGCAATGTTACACTAGTTACAGGTGTAAATAAAAATAACTTGACAATTCCATAAATTACTCAATACTTACCACAATAAGTGTAGTCACCATCCGTCACTATACATTATTGGAAAATTACTGATTTTTCTCTATGCTTAACTTTTGACCTCCATGAATTATTTATTTTATAATTACAAGTTTTAAACTGTTAATCCCCTTCACCTATTTGACCCATATCCCACTCTTCCCCTTTGGCAACCACTGGTGTGTTCTCACTATGAGTCTGATTCAGTATTTTTTAAATTTTTTATTTTAATTCCAGTTAGTTAACACACAGTGGTATATTAGTTTCATGTGTGTGATATAGTAATTCAATAGTTTCATATATCACCCTGTGTCCATGATGACAAGTTCTCTCCTTCATTCCCATCACCTATTTAACCAATCCTTCAACCCTCTTCCCTCTGATAACCATCAGATTTCTCTCTATAATTAAGAATCTATTTCTTGCTTTGTTGCCATCTCTCTTATTTTTCCCCTTTGTTTAGTTTCTTTCTTAAATTCCACACAGGAGTGAAATCATGGTATTTGTCTTTCTCTGAATTTTTCACTTAGCATAATACTCTTGAGCTCCATCCACATCATGGCAAATGACAAGATTTCTTTCTTTTTGATGGCTGAATAATATTTGATTGTATATATAGACCACATCTTCTTTATCCTTCATCAGTCGATGGATATTTGGGCACTTTCCATAACTTGGCATTGTTGATATCGCTGCTATAAACATCAGGGTGAATGAGTCCTTTCAAATCAATATTTGGAAAAACTTTGGGTAAATACCTAGTAGTGCAATTGCTGGATCATAGGGTAGATCTATTTTTACTTTTCTGAGGAAACTCCATACTGTTTTTCAGAGAGTCTACCCCAATTTGCATTCTCACAAAAAGGTAAGAAGATTCTCCTTTCTCCACATTCTCACCAAAACACGTTGTTTTCTGTGTTGTTAATTTTAGCCATTCTGACAGGTATGAGATGATATCTTATTGTAGCTTTGATTTGTAATTCATCTAGAGGTCTTCTTTCAAGAAATGTTTATTCAAGTCTTATGCTCATTTTTAAGTTGGATTTATTTGTCTTTGGGGTGTTGAGTTTATAAGTTCTTTGTATATTTTGAATACTAACCCTTTACTGCATATGTCATTTGCAAATATATTCTCTAATTTCATAGTTTATCTTTTTGTTAAAATTTAAGTGCCCTCCTTAATACCCAACACCTATTTTACCCATCCCCCACCCACCTTCATTCCAGCAACCCTCAGTTTGTTCTCTGTATTTAAGAGTCTCTTTTGTTTACCTCCCTCTCTTTTATCTTATTTTTCCTTCCATTCCCCTATGTCCATCTGTTGTGTGTCTCAAATTCAACATAAGAGTGAAATCATATGGTATTTGTCTTTCTCTTGCTGACGTATTTCGCTTACCATAATAGCCACTAGTTCCATCCACATTGTTGCAAATGGCAATATTTCATTATTTTTTGATAGCCAAGTAGTATTCCATTGTGTGTACACACACACACACACACACACACACACACATCGATTCTTCTTTATTTATTCATGAGTTCATGGACATTTGGGTTATTTCAATAGTTTCGCTATTGCTGATAGCACTGCTATAAACATTGGGGCACATATATCCCTTGGAATTGGCATTTTTGTATCTTTCGGATAAATATCAAGTAGTGCAATTGCTGGGTCATAAGGTAGTTCTATTTTTGATTTTTTGAGGGAACTCCATAATGTTTTCCAGAGTGGCTGCACCAGGTTGCATTCCAACCAAAAGTGCAAAAGTGCTCCCCTTTTACTACATCCTCAACAACATCTATTGTTTCCTGAATTGTCAAATTTAGCTATTCTGACAGGTGTGAAGTGATATCTCATTGTCATTCTGATTTGAATTTCTCTGATGATGAGTGATGGGCATCTTTTCATGGGTCTGTTAGCCATCTGGATATCTTCTTTGGAGATGTGTCTTTCCCGTTTCTTCACTCTTTGTTTTTTGGGTGTTGAGTTGGATAAATTCTTTATAGATTTTGGATACTGACACTTTATCCTATATGTAATTTGTAAATATCTTACCCCATTCTGTTGGTTGCCTTTTATTTTTGTTGATTATTTCTTTCACTGTATAGAAGCCTTTCATATTGATCAGGCCCCAATAATTCATTTTTGCTTTTAATTACCCTTGCCTCTGGAGACATGTCACGTAAAAAGTTGCTGCAGCTGAGGTTAGAGAAATTGCTGCCTGTTTTCTCTCCTAGGATTTTGATAGTTTCCTGTCTCACATTTAGGTCTTTGATTCATTTTGAATTTATTTCTGTGTGTGGTGTAAGAAAGTGGCCCAGTTTCATGCCTCTACATGTCATTGTCCAGTTTTCCCAGCCCCTCTTGTTGAACAGACTTTTTTCCATTGGATACTCTTTCCTGCTTTGTTGAAGATTAGTTGGCCATACAAGTGGGATTAATTCCTGGGCTGCAGGGCTAGTTCAATATTCACAAATCAGTCAATGTGATACACTACATTAATAAAAGGTAAGAATCATATGATCTTGTCAACAGATGCAGAAAAAGCATTTGACAAAATACAGCATCTTTTTTTTTCTAAGAGAGAGTATGAGCTGGGTTGAAGAGCATGGGGAGAGAGAGAGAGAGAGAGAGAGAGAGAGAGAGAGAATATGCCAAGCAGGCTCTGTGCCATCAGCACAGGGCCTAATGTGGGGCTCGAATTCATGAACTGTGAGATCATGACCTGGGCCAAAACCCAAAGTTGACGCTTAACTGACAGCCACCCAGGCAACCCCACCATCCTTTCTTGGAAAAAACCATCAAGAAAATAGGGATACAAGAAACATACCTCAACATCATAAAAGCCATATATGAAAAATCCACAGCTAATATCATCTTGAGTTGGAAAAACTGAGAGCTTTCCCCCTAAGGTCAGGCACAGGACAGGTATGTCCTCTCTCAACACTGTTGTGCAACAAAGTACTGGAAGTCCTAGCCTCAGCAATCAGACAACAAAAAGAAATAAAAGGCATACAAATTGGCAAAGAGGAAATCAAACTTTAACTCTTTGAAGATGACATGATTCCTTGAAAAATTATTGGTTTCCATTTTTGCCTTTTTTATTTTTTTTAATTTACACCCAAATTAGTTAGCATATAGTGCAACAATGATTTCAGAGGTAGATTCTATAATGGGTAACATTTAGCCAATCTCCCCTCCCACAAACCTTCCAGTAACCCTCTGTTTGTTCTCCATATTTAAGAGTCTCTTCTGTTTTGTCCCTCTCCCTGTTTTTATATTGCTTTTGTTTTCCTTCCCTTGTGTTCATGTGTTCTGTGTCTTAAAGTCCTCATATGAGTGAAGCCATGTGATATTTGTCTTTCTCTGACTAATTTCGCTTAGCATAATACTTTCTAGTTCCATCTACGTAGTTGCAAATGGCAAGATTTCATTCTTTTGATTGCCAAGTAATACTCCATTGTTTGTGTGTGTGTGTGTGTGTGTGTACCACATCTTTATCTATTCATCCATCGATGGACATTTGGGCTCTTTCTATACTTGGGCTATTGTTGATAGTGCTGCTATAAACATTTGGATGCATGTGTCCCTTTGAAACAGCACTTTTGTATCCCTTGGATAAATACCTAGTAGTGGAAAGGCTGGGTCGTAGGGTAGTTCTATTTTTAATTTTTTGAGGAACCTCCATACTGTTTTCCAGAGTGGCCGCACCAGTTTGCATTCCCACCAGCAGTGCAAAGGAGATCCCCTTTCTCTGCAGCCTCGCCAACATCTGTTGTTGCCTGAGTTGTTATTGTTAGCCATTCTGACAGGTGTGAGGTGGTATCTCATTGTGGTTTTGATTTGCATTTCCCTGATGATGAGTGATGTTGAGCATTTTTTCATGTGCCAGTGGGCCAGCAGATAATATGATTCTTTACATGGAAAATCCAAGACTGCACCAAAAAATCCCTAGAACTGATGCGTGAATTCAGCAAAGTTGCAGGATATAAAATCTACATGCAGGATATAAAATCAACAAATCGGTTGCATTTCTATACACCAATAATGAAGCAGCAGAAAGAGAAATCAAAGAATCAATCCCATTTACAATTATACCGAAGACCATAAGATATCTAGGAATAAACCTAACCAGAGGTAAAATATCTGTGCAACAGAAACTATAGAAAGCTTATGAACAAAAGTGAAGAAGACACAAAGAAATGAAAAAAAAATCATCCTCATGGATTGAAAGAACAAATACTGTTGAAATGTCTATACTACTACCAAAGCAATCTACACATTCAAAGCAATCCCTATGAAAAAAACTACAGTGTTTTTCACAGACCTAGAACAAACAATCCTAAAATTTGTATGGAACCAGGTAAGACCCTGAATAGCCAAAGTAATGTTGAAAAAGAAAAACAAAGCTGGAGGAGTGCCTGGGGTGCCCAGTTGGTTAAGTGTCCGACTTTGGCTCAGGTCATGATTTCCTGTTCCCTGGGTTTAGCCCCATGTCGAGCTCTGTGCTGTCATAACAGCTCAGAGCCTGGAGCCTGCTTCAGATTCTGTGTCTCCCTCTCTCTGTCCCTCCCCCTCTCATGCTCTTTCTCTCAAAAAATAAACATTAAAAAGAAAAAAATAAAACCAAGGCTGGAAGAATCACAGTTTTGCACTTCAATCTGTATTACAAAGCTGTAATCAAGACAATATGGTACTGGCACAAAACAGAAACATAGATCAATGGAACAGAATGGAAAACCCAGAAATGGACCCATTTTGTTGATTGTTTTCTTCACTGTGCAGAAGCTTTTCATTTTGATGTAGTCCCAATAGTTTATTTGTGCCTTTGTTTTCCTTAACTCAGGAGCTGTATCTAGGATGAAATTTCTATGGCTGTTGTCAAAGAGTTTACTGCCTATGTTGTCTTCTAGGATTTTTATGGTTTTGTGTCTCACATTTAGGTCTTTCATCCACTTTGAATTTATTTTTGTGCATGGTGTAAGAAAATAGTCCATATTCATTCTTTTGCATGTTGCTGTCCAATATTCCTACCACCATTTCTTGAAGAGACATCTTTTTCCCATTCTTTCTTACTTTGTCAGAGATTAATTGATTATATAATTGTGTGTTCATTTCTGGGTTTTCTATTATGTTCCAGTAATCTAGTTGTCTATTTTTGTGACAGTACCATACTTATTTTTTTTAGTATAACTTCAAGTCTGGTATTGTGATATTCCCAGGATTACTTTTTTTTAATTTTTAAGACAGTTTTGGTTATTGAAAGTCTTTTATGGTTCCATACAAATTTTAAGATTGTTTCAGTTATGTGAAAAATGCTGTTGGTATTTAAATTTTTTTAATGTTTTTATTTATTTTTGAGACACAGAGAGACACAGCGTGAGTGGGACAGGGGCAGAGAGAGAGGGAGACCCAGAATCCGATGCAGGCTCCAGGTTCTGAGCTCTCAGCACAGAGTCCGATGAGGGGCTCAAACTCACATACTGTGAGATCATGACCTGAGCCGAAGTTGGATACTCAAGTGACTGAGCCACCCAAAAAATGCTGTTGGTATTTTGATAGAGATTGCATCATATGTGTAGGTTGCTTTGGGTACTTTAGACATTTTAACAATATTTGTTCTTTCCATCAATGAGCATGGGATATCTTTCCATTTCTTTGTGTCATCTTTAATTTATTTCATCAATGTTTTATAGTTTTCAGAGTACAATATAGGACTGTCATCTCTCTCACTAAGTTTATTTCTAGGTACTTTATTATTTTTGGTGAAATTGTAAATGGTATTGTTTTTTTTTTCATTTACCTTTCTGGTGCTTCATTGTTAATATATAGAAATGCAACGTATTTCTGTACATTGATTTTGTATCTTTAGAATTACTGAATTCATTTATCAGTTCTAGTATTTTTTTGCTTTTTTTTTGGTGGAGTCGTTAGTTTTTCTATACATAGTATCATGTCATATTCAAACACTGGAAGTTTTACTTCTTCCTTACTGATTTGGATGCCTTTTATTTCTTTTTGTTTTCTGATTGCTGTGGTTAGGACTTCCAATTCCATGTTGAATGAAAGTGGATATCCTTGTCTTGTTCCTGTCTTAGAGGAAATGTTATTTGTTTTCTTCATTGAGTATGGTGTTCAGTGTAGGTTTTTCATATAATGCTATAACTATGTTCAGGTATGTTCCTTGAAAATTTACTTTGTTTATGATATTTATCACAAATAGATGTTGTACTTCGTCACATGCTTTTTCTGCACCTATTGAAATGATCATATGGTTTTTATTATTTCTTATATTGATGTGATGTATAACGTTGATTGATTTGTGAGCATTCAACCAGTTTTGAAACCTAGGAATAAATCCCACTTCAGTGTGGTGAATATTTTTTTAACATGTATTGTTAGATTTGGTTTGTTCCTATTTTCGGCCGGATGTTTGCCTTTATCTTCTTTCAGAAGTATTAGCCTGTATGTCGCTTTTCGTGGTGTCTTTATATGAGTTTGGTTCCAGGGTAAAGCTGGCCCCACAGAATGGATTTGGATGTTTTCCTTCCTCTCTTATTTTTTGGAATAGTTTGAGAGAATAGGTATTAACTCTTCTTTTTTTAAATTACAACAAATTTATGTTTATTTATTTTGAGAGAGAGACAGACAGGGTGTGAGTGGGGGAGGGGAAGATAGTGGAAACCACAGAATTTGAAGCAGGCTTCAGGCTCCGGACTATCAGTACAGAACCTGACGTGGGACTCAGATTCACAAACTGCAAGATCATGATCTGAGCTGAAGTCGGGTGCTTAACTGACTGAGCCACCCAGGTGCCCCTGATATTAACTCTTCTTTAAATGTTTGGTAGATGGCACAAAAAAAGACACATAGACCAATGGAATAGAATAGAAACCCCAGAACTAGACCCACAAACGTATGGCCAACTAATCTTTTTGGCAAAGCAGGAAAGAATATCCAATGGAAAAAAGACAGTCTCTTTAACAAACAGTGCTGGGAGAACTGGACAGCAACATGCAGAAGGTTGAAACTAGACCACTTTTTCACACCATTCACAAAAATAAACTCAAAATGGATAAAGGACCTGAATGTGAGACAGGAAACCATCAAAACCCTAGAGGAGAAAGCAGGAAAAGACCTCTCTGACCTCAACCGTAGCAATTTCTTACTTGACACATCCCCAAAGGCAAGGGAATTAAAAGCAAAAATGAACTATTGGGACCTTATGAAGACAAAAATCTTCTGCACAGCAAAGGAAACAACCAACAAAACTAAAAGGCAACCAACGGAATGGGAAAAGATATTTGCAAATGACATATCGGACAATGGGCTAGTATCCGAAATCTATAAAGAGCTCACCAAACTCCACACCCGAAAAACAAAGAACCCAGTGAAGAAATGGGCAGAAAGCATGCATAGACACTTCTCTAAAGAAGACATCTGGATGGCCAACAGGCACATGAAAAGATGCTCAACGTCGCTCCTTATTAGGGAAATACAAATCAAAACCACACTCAGATAACCCCTCACGCCAGTCAGAGTGGCCAAAATGAACAAATCAGGAGACTATAGATGTTGGCAAGGCTGTGGAGAAATGGGAACCCTTTTGCACTGTTGGTGGGAATGTAAACTGGTGCAGCCACTCTGGAAAACAGTGTGGAGGTTCCTCAAAAAATTAAAAAGAGACCTACCCTATAACCCAGGTATAGCACTGCTAGGAATTTACCCAAGTGATACAGGAGTACTGATGCATAGGGGCACTTGTACCCCAATGTTTATAGCAGCACTCTCAACAATAGTCAAATTATGGAAAGAGCCTAAATGTCCATCAACTGATGAATGGATAAAGAAATTGTGGTTTATGTACACAATGGAGTACTACGTGGCAATGAGAAAGAATGAAATATGGCCTTTTGTAGCAACGTGGATGGAACTGGAGAGTGTGATGCTAAGTGAAATAAGCCATACAGAGAAAGACAGATACCATATGGTTTCACTCTTATGTGGATCCTGAGAAACTTAACAGAAACCCATGGCAGAGGGGAAGGAAAAAAAAAAGAGGTTAGAGTGGGAGACAGCCAAAGCATAAGAGACTCTTAAAAACTGAGAACAAACTGAGGGTTGATGGGGGGTGGGAGGGAGGGGAGTTTGGGTGATGGGTATTGAGGAGGGCACCTTTTGGGATGAGCACTGGGTGTTGTATGGAAACCAATTTGACAATAATCTTCATATATTGAAAAATAAAAGAAATGATCAAAACAGATATAAAAAATATAACTGAATAAGAATTTAGGATAAAAGTCATAAGATAAATTGTTGAGCTTGAAAAAAGCATAGAAGACAGCAGAGAATCTATTGCTGTAGAGATTAAGGAGCTAAAAAAATGTCATGATGAATTAAAAACACTGTAAATGAGGTGCAAAATAAACTAGAAGTGGTGACAGTGAAGATTGAAGAGGCAGAGGGGAGAATAAATAGAAGCTAAAATTATGGGAAAAGAGGAACCTGAGAAAAAAGAGAGATAAAAAAAAATTCTAGACCCTGAGGGGAGAATTAGAGAACTAAGTGACATAATGAAACATAATATTATCTGTTTCATAGGAGTTCCAGAAGAAGAAGAGAGAGGGAAAGGGGTGAAAAATGTACTTGAACAAATCATAGCTGAGAACTTCCCCAATCTGGGGAAGGAAACAGACTTTGACATCTAGGAGGCACAGAGAGCACCCTTCAGACATAACAGGAATCAATCTTCTGCATGAAATATCATAGAGAAACTGAGAAAACACAGATAGAAAATTCTGAAAGCAGTTGGGGACAAATGATCCTTAACCTACAAGCATAGACACATAAGGATAGTAGCAGAACTATCTACTGAAACTTGGCAGGCCAAAAGGGAGTGGCAGGAAATATTCAATGTGATGAATAAGAAACATATGAAGCCAAGAATCCTTTATCCAGCAAGGTTGCCATTCAGAATAGAAGGAAAGATAAAGGTTTTCCCAGATAAACCAAAACTGAAGGACCTCATCACCACTAAACCAGCCCTACAAGAGATCCTAAGGGGGACATTGTGAGTGGAATGTTGAAAACACCAGAAAGGACTAGAGACATCACTACAAGCATGAAACAGACAGATAACCCAATTACTTTAAACCGATATCTTTCAATAACACTGAATGTAAATAGACTAAATGCTCCAATCAAAAGACATATGGTATCACAATGGATTAAAAAAACAAGATTCATCTATTTGATGTCTACAAAAGACCCATTTTAGACCTGAAAACACCTTCATATTGAAAGTGAAGGGATGGAGAACAAACTATCATGCTACTGAAAGTCAAAAGAAAGCTCGAGTAGTCATACTTATATCAGACTAACTAGATTTTAAAGGCAATACTGTAACAAGAGATGAAGAGAGGCATTATATCATAATTACAGGGTGTCTCCATCAAGAAGTGCTAGCAATTATAAATGTTTATGGACCCAATTTGGAAGTACCCAAATATATAAAACAATTAATCACAAACATAAGCAATCGTAGTGATAATAACGTGGTAATTGCAGGGGACTTTGATACTCCACATACATCAATGGATAGATCATCTAGGCAGAAAATCAATAAAAAGACAATGACCCTGAATGACACACTGAACCAGATGGACTTGACAGGTATATTCAGAACTTTTCATCCAAAAGAAGCAGAATACACATTCTTCCAGAGTGCACATGGAACATTCTCCAAGATAGATTTCTTACTGAGTCACAAAACAGCACTCAAAAAATATAAAAGAAATGAGATCATACCATCCACATTTTCAGAACACAATGATATGAAATTTGAAATCAACCACAGGACAAAGTTTGGGAAACTTCCAAATTCATGGAGGTTAAAGAACATCCTACTAAAAAATGGATGGGTCAACCAGGAAATTGAAGAAGAAATTAAAAAATATATGGAAACAAATGAATATGAAAACACGAGTGTTCAAACACATTGGGGTGCAGCAAACGCAGTCCTAACAAGAAAATACATGGCAATCCAGGCTTATCTCAAGAAACACGAAAAATCCCCCAAACAAAATCTAACAGCACACCTAAAGGAACTAGAAACAGAACAGCAAAGAAACCCCAAGGCCAGCAAAAGAAGATGAATAATAAAGATAAGGGCAGGGAGGGAAGGAGGGGAAGATGGTGGCATAAGAAGATGCTAGGCTCACCTCCTCTTGCTGATCACTTAGATTCCACCCACATTTGCCTAAATAACCCAGAAAACCACCAGAAGACCAGCAGAATGGACTCTCTGGAGCCAAGTGTAGACAAGAGGCCCATGGAAGAAGATAGGAAGGGCGGAAAGGCAGTGAGTACTACACGGAGTGCCAGGAGGGAGCCAGGGTGGTGGAGGGGCAGCCCACCCGGCAAGGCAGAGCCCCCAAGTCTGGCTTGCAAAAGAGGAGGGGCAGAACTCTGTGAGTTCTGACAGCCAGTGGGACTTAACATCCGGAAGGTTAAAAGACAACAGATCTCTTCATGGAGAGCGGGGAGGGTGAGAGGACACTGGGAGGGAGAGTTGTTGAGCCCCATAAGACATAGCTCAACTTAGCAGGGAACAAAGGCAATGGCAAGCACCATATCCCTCTCACATCCCCCTGCCGAAATTCCAAAGACAACTAGTTCCCATCACCAAATGTGGTTGCACTGCGCAAACAGCAAACACTGTGCTTCGGTGGGTCCATCTCTCCAACAGGTTTGCCTCCCTCCCGGTGCTACAGGGCCCCTCCCCCAGGAGACCATTGACAGGAAAGATAGCTAAGTCTGCCCCTCCTGCCCCTGTGCACCTTGCAGATCCACCCCGGCTAATATGCCAGATCCCATCGATGCAGCACCACAAGCCTGGAAGAGTGCAAGTAGCTCAGACAGGGGCCAAACCACTCCACAGTGAGTCCTGCCCCTGGGAGAGGGGAAGATAAGGTACACACCAGTCTGACTGTGGCCCCAGAGGTGGGCTGGGGGCAGACATCGGGTCTCAATGCAGCCCCGCCCACCAATACAAGTTACTCCAGAGAGCAAAAGGGAAGTGCCCTGCAGTTTGGAGCCACCGCAGGGACTAACCAAGATGACAAAACGGAAGAATTCTCCTCAAAAGAAACTCTAGGAAGTAGTGACAGCTAACAAATTGATCAAAAATGATTTAAGCAATATGACGGAACAAGAATTTAGAATAATAGTCATAAAACTAATCCCTGGGCTTGAAAAAGCATAGAGGACAGCAGAGAATCTATTGCTACACAGATCAAGGGACTAAGAAATACTCTGAGGAGCTTAAAAAAAAAAAAGGCTATAAATGAGCTGCAAAATAAAAGGGAGCCTGCCATAGCACGGATTGAACAGGCAAAGGAGAGAATAGGTGAATTAGAAGATAACATTATGGAAAAAGAGGAAGTTGAGAAAAAGAGAGATAAAAAAAATACAGGAGTATGAGGGGAGAATTAGAGAACGAAATGATGCAATCAAAGGCAACAATATTCGAATCATAGGATTTCCAGAAGGGGAAGAGAGAGCAAAAAGGGCTGAAGGTGTACTGAACAAATCATAGCTGAGAACTTCCCTGATCTGGGGAAGGAAAAAGGCATTGAAATCCAACAAGCACAGAGAACTCCCTTCAGACATCACTTGAATTGCTCTTCTGCATGACATATCATAGTGAAACTGGCAAATTATAAGGATAAAGAGAACATTCTGAAAGCAGCTAGAGATAAACACGCTCTAATTTACAAAGGTAGACACATAAGAGTAGTGGCAGACCCATCTACTGAAACTTGGCAGGCCAGAAAGGAATGGCAGGAAATCTTCAATGTGATGAACAGAAAAAAAATATGGAGTCTAGAATCCTTTATTCAGCAAGTCTGTCATTCAGAATAGAAGGAGAGATAAAGGTTTTCTAAACAAACAAAAACTGAAGGAATTCATCACCACTAAACCAGCCCTACAAAAGATCCTAAGAGGGATTCTGTGAGTGAAATGTTGCAAGGACCACAAGGTATCAGAGACAACACTAAAGCATGGAAACAACAGACATCACAATGACTCTAAACCCATATCTTTCTATAATAAAACTGAATGTAAATGGACTAAATGCTCCAACCAAAAGACATAGGGTATCAGAATGGATTAAAAGAAAAAAACCAAGACCCATCTATTTGCTGTCTACAAGAGACTCATTTTAAAACCGAGGACACCTTCAGATTGAGAGTGAGGGGATGGAGAACTATCTATCAGCTACTGGAAGTCAAAAGAAAGCTGGAGTAGCCACACTTATATCAGACAAGCTAGACTTTAAATTAAAGGCTGTAACAAGAGATGAAGAAGGGAATTATGTAATAATTACAGGTTCTATCCATCAGGAAGAGCTAACAACTATAAATTTCTATGCACTGAATACAGGAGCCCCCAAATATATAAAACAAACAATCACAAACATAAGAAACCTTATTGATAAGAATGTGGTAATGGCAGGGGAATTTAATACCCCACTTACAACAATGGATAGATCATCGAGACACAGGATCAATAAAGAAACAAGGGCCCTGAATGATACATTGGATCAGATGGACTTGACAGATCTATTTAGAACTCTTCATCCCAAAGCAACAGAATATACTTTCTTCTCGAGTGCACATGGAACATTCTCCAAGATAGATCACATACTGGGTCACAAAATAGTCCTTCATAAGTATAAATGAATTCAGATCATACCATGCACACTTTCAGACCATAATGCTATGAAACTTGAAATCAACCACCGGAAAAAGTCAGGAAAACTTCCAAAAGCATGGAGGTTAAAGAACACCCTACTAAAGAATGAATAGGTCAACCAGACAATTAGGGAAGAAATTTAAAAATATATGGAAACAAACGAAAATGAACATACAACAATCCAAATGCTTTGGGATTCAGTGAAGGCAGTCCTGAAAGGAAAGTACATTGTAATTCAGGCCGATCTCAAGAAACAAGAAATATCCCAAATATAAAATCTAACACTACATCTAAAGGATATAGAAGCAGAACAGCAACGACACCCCAAACCCAGCAGAGGAAGAGAAATAATAAAGACCATAGCAGAAATATATAGAATCTAAAAAAAAACTGTAGAGCAGATCAATGAGACCAAGAGTTGGTTTTTTGAAAAAATAAAATTGATAAACCTCTAGCCAGGCTTCTCAAAAAGCAAAGAGAGATGACCCAAATAGATAAAATCATGAATGAAAATGGAATTATTACAATCAATCCCTCAGAAATACAAACAATTATAAGGGAATGCTATAAAAATTTATATGCCAACAAACTGGACAACCTGGAAGAAATGGAAAAATTCCTAGGCAACCACACACTTCCAAAACCCAAATAGGAAGAAATAAAAAACTTGAACACACCCATAACCAGCGAAGAAATCGAGTCAGTTATCAAAAATCTTCCAACAAATAAGAGTCCAGGACCAGATGGCTTCCCTGGGGATTTCTACCAGACATTTAAAGCAGAGATAATACCTATCCTTCTCAAGCTGTTATAAAAAATAGAAAGGGAAGGAAAACTTCCAGAATCATTCTATGAAGCCAGCATTACTTTGATTCTCAAACCAGACAGAGACCCAGCAATAAAAGAGAACTACAGCCCAACATTCCTGATGAATATGGATGCTAAAGTTCTCACAAAAGATATGAGCAAATCGAATTCAATAGCATACAAAAAGAATTATTCACCATGATCAACTGGGATTCATTCCTGTGCTGCAGGGCTGGTTCAACATTTGCAAATCAATCAATGTGATAAATCACATTAATAAAAGAAAAGATAAGAACCATGTGATCCTGTCAATCGATGCAGAAGAAGCATTTGTCAAAATTCAGCATCCTTTCATAATAAAAACCATCAAGAGAGTTGGGATAGAAGGAACATACTTAAACATCATAAAAGCCATTTATGCAAAGCCCACAGCTAATATCACCCTCAATGGGGAAAAACTGAGAGCTTTTACCCTAAGATAAGGAACATGACAGGGATGTCTACTCTCACCACTTTGTTTCACATAGTGGTCGAAGTTCTAGCATCAGCAATCAGACAACAAAAGGAAATCAAAGGCATCAAAATTGGCAAAGAAGAAGTGAAACCTTCACTTTTCACAGATCACATGATACTCTACATGGAAACCCGAAAGACTCCACCAAAAGGCTGGTAGAACTGATATATGAATTCAGGAATGTCACAGGGCACAATGTTGATGTATAGAAATTGGTTGCATTTTTATACAAAATAATGAAGCAACAAAAGGCGAAATCAAGAAATCAATCCCATTTACAATTGCACCATGAACCATAAAATACCTAGGAATGAACCTAACCAAAGATGCAAACGATCTGTGTGCTGAAAACTATAGAAAATGTATTAATGAAACTGGAGAAGACACAAAGAAATGGAAAAACCTTCCATGCTCATGAATTGGAATAACATATATTGTTATAATGTCAATACTACCCAAAGCTATGTACACATTCAATGCAATACCAATCAAAATTGCACCGGCATTCTTCTCAAATCTAGAAGAAACAATCTTAAAATTTGTATGGGACCACAAAAGACCCAGAATAGCCAAAGTAATTTTGAAGAGGAAGACCAAAGTGAGAGGCATCACAATCCCAGACTTTAACTTCTACTACAAAGCTGTAATCATCAAGACATCATGGTATTGGCACAAAAACAGACACGTAGAAAAATGGCATAGAATAGAGAACCCAGAACTGAACCCACAATTCTATGGCCAAGTGATCTTTGACAAAGCAGGAAAGAGTATCCAATGGAAAAAAGACAGTCTCTTTAACAAATGGTGCTGAGAGAACTGTACAGCAACATGCAGAAGGATGAAACTAGACCACTTTCTTATACCATCCACAAAAATAAACTCAAAATGGATTAAAGACCTAAATATGAGATAGTATCCCATCAAAACCTTAGAAGAGAAAGCAGGCAACACCCTTTTTGACCTCAGCCGCAGCAATTTCTTCTTCAACACATTTCCAAAGGTAAGGGAGTTAAAAGCCAAAAGTGAGCTATTGGGACCTCATCAATATAAAAAAGATTCTGCACTGCAAAGGACACAATCAACAAAACTAAAGGGCAATCGACAGAATGGGAAAAGAAACTGACAAATGTCATATTGGATAAAGGGTTAGTATCCAAAGTATATAAAGAACTTACCAAACTCAACACTCGAAAAGCAAATAATCCAATGAAACAATGGGCGGAAGACATGAATAGACACATTTCCAAAGAAGACATCCAGATGGCCAACAGGCACATGAAAAGATGGTCAACGTTGCTCATCATCAGGGAAATACAAATCAAAATCACACTGAGACACAACCTCACAGTGGTCAGAGTGGCTAAAATTAACAACTCAGGAAACAATAGATGCTGGTGGGGATGTGGAGAAATGGGAATTCTCTTACACTTTTGGTGGGAATGCAAACTTGTGCAGCCGCTTTGGAAAACAGTGTGGAGGTTCCTCAAAAATTAAAAAATAGAACTATCCTACCACCCAGCAGTAGCACTACTAGGAATTTATCCAAAGGATGCAGGAGTGCTGATTCATAGGGACACATGTACCCCAATGTTTATAGCAGCACTTTCAACCATAGCCAAATTATGGAAAGAGCTTAAATGTCCATCAATTGATGAATTAATAAAAAGATGTGGTTTATATATACAACGGAATGCTATTTGACAAAGAGAAAGAATGAAATCATGTCATTTCCAACAACTTGGATCGAACTGGAAGATATTATGCTTCGTGGAATAAGTCAGTCAGAGAAAGACAGTTATCAAATGTTTTCACTCATATGTGGATGTTGAGAAACGTAACAGAAGACCATGGAAGAAGGGAAGGGGAAAAATAGTTAGAAACAGAGAGGGAGGTAGGCAAACCATAAGAGACTCTTAAATACAGAGAACAAACTGAGGGTTAGGGGGAGAGGGGAAAATGGGTGATTGAGGAGGGCACTTGTTGGGATGATCACTGGGTGTTGTATATAAGCAACAAACCATGGGAATCTACCCCAAAAACCAAGAACACACTTTACACACTGTATGTTAGCCAGTTTGACAAATGAATGAATGAATGAATGAATGAACAAATAAATAGAATTACCTCACAAATTCCAGGCAGACTTCTGAGTATCTGATGACACTGTTATGGTTAGATACCATTTCAGTACCCCAAAGTCACCAAGCTGCCCATCTTTAGAAGTACCTAATATTTGCCTATGACAAGACCCTATTCTGAGGCAGCACTTGGTCATCTTTATGGTGTGTGATGAAAAAGAAGAAACTTGAGAGGAGACTGGGAGTGTGGTCAGCTCTTAGCTATTCAGGTCATCCCCTGAAGCTTTCCAGTACATACTCACATGAACTGATTTGTATTTAAACACACCCCAATATGCACCTACTCCCCTTAGGTGACCTATAAGATCCTAAACCTCTCTGTGTCCCAGAGGTGAAAAGAAGCTCACTGTGGCAGTGGCTATCAGTAACCCAGGTCATTACATGCCACGGGAGGCAAGGTGATGAAACCAGGGTAGATGTAAGGTTTCTGAACAGGAGACATTATTTTCCTCATATGAAAGAGTTCTGGGGATAGATCTGGTGATGGTAACATGGCAATGTGAACATATTTAACATCACTGAACTGTACACTTAAAAATGGTAAAGATGATACACTTCATGTCGTGTGGTTTTTACCCCAATTAAAAAAATATTATTTTGCACAACTAAAAAAGAAAGAAAGAAAAGAAAAGAAAAGAAAAGAAAAGAAAAGAAAGAAAGAAAGAAAGAAAGAAAGTGAGGGGATGGAGAACCATTTATCATGCTAATGGATGTAAAAAGAAAGCTGAAGCACCCATACATATATAAGAAAAATTAGATTTTAAACCAAACTGTAACAAGAGATGAAGGGCACTATATCATAATAAAGAAGTTTATTCAAAAAGAGGCCCCAACAATTGCCATATTTGTGCCCCCAACTTGAAACATCCAAATTTATAAAACTATTAATAACAAACATGAAGAAACTCATTGATGTTAATACAATAATGCTAGGGGACTTTAACACCCCACGTACAGCAACAGATAGGTAATCTAAGCAGAAATCAACAAGGAAACAATGGCTTTGAATAACGCACTGGACCAGGTTGATTTAACAGGTATATACAGAACATTTCATCCTAAAGTAGCCGAATACATTCTTTTTGAGTCCACATGGTACATTCATCAGAATAGATCATATAATGAATCACAAATCAGACCTAAAAAAGTTAAAAAAAAAAGATTTAAACCAGACCATGCATATTTTCCAAGCACAGTATTATGAAACTTGAAGTTGATCACAAGAAAAAATTTGAAAATTCCACAAACATGGAGGTTAAAGAACATCCTACTAAAGAATGAATGGATTAACTGGGAAATTAAAGAAGAATTTAAAAATTACATGGAAACAATGTAAATGGAAAAATGATGGTCGGAAAATCTTTGGGATGCAGCAAAAATGGTCACAAAGGGAAGTATATACAATACAGGCCTACCTCAAGAAGAACAATTTCAAATAAACAAGCTAACATTACCCCTGAAGGAGCTAGAGAAAGAACAGGAAATAAAGTCTAAAGTCATCAGAAAAAGGGAAATAATAAAGATTAAAGAAGAAATAAATAATAGAGAAAAAACACCCATAGAAGAATAAAACAATGAAACTAGGAGCTGGTTCTTTGAAAGACTTAATAAAATTGATAAAAACCCTAGCCAGACTTACCAAAAAGGGAAAATAAAACACAAAGAAATAAAATAGGATGAGAGAGGATACCTCACAACCAACACCACATAAAATACAAATAATTATGAGAGAATATTATGAAAAATGATATGCCAACAAACTGGCCAACCTGGAAGAAATTAATAAATTCCTATAAACGTATGAACTACCAAACTGAAACAGGAATAAGTGGAGAATTTGAAGAGAGCCATAACCAGCAAAGAAATGGAATCAGTAACCAAAAATCTCAACAAAAACAAAAGTCCAGGAACAAATGGATTCCCAGGGAAATTCTACCAAACATTTACATTAGAGGTAATATGAGAGAGAGAGAGAGAGAGAGAGAGAGAGAGAGAGAGACAGAGAGAATGAGATTTAATACCTATTCTCAAACTGTCACAAAAAATAGAAATGGAAGGAACACTTACAAACTCATTCTACAAGGCTCGTATTACCTTGATTCCTAAACCAGACAAAGACACCTATACAATGAACAATTACAGGTCAACCTCCCAAATGAACATGGATGCAAAAAATTTTCAAGAAAATACTAGCAAATCAAATCCAAAAGTACATTTAAAATCATTCTTCTCAATCTAGTGGTATTGTTCCTGGGCTGCAAGCATGGTTTAATATTCATAATTCAATCAACATGATATTCCACATTAATAAAAGAAAGGATAAGAACCATATGATTCTCTACAAAAATGCAGAAAAATCATTTCACAAAATATAGCATCCATTCTTTTTTTTAATGTTTATTTATTTCTGAGACAGAGAGAGACAGGGCATGAGTGGCGGAGGGGCAGAGAGAGAGGGAGACACAGAATCTGAAGCAGGCTTCAGGCTCAGAGCTGTCAGCCCAGAGCCCGACACAGGGCTTGAACTCACAGACTGCGAGATCATGACCTGAGCCAAACTCGGCCGCTCAACCGACTGAGCCACCCGGGCGCCCCATCCATCCATTCTTGATAAACACCCTCAACAACATAGGGATATAGGGAACATAACTCAACATCATAAAGGCCATATACAAAAGATTCACAGCTAATATAAACCTCAATGTTGAAAAATGGAAAGCTTTTCCTCTCTGGTCAGCAACAAAACAAGGAGGTCCACTCACACCATTGTTATTTAACATAGTACAGAAAGTCCTGGTCATAGCAATTAGACAACAATAAGGCAGCCAAATTGGCGAGGAAAAGTCAAACTTTCACTATTCACAGACAACATAATACTTTACAAGGAAAACCCAAAAGACTTCACCAAAAAATTGCTAAACTTTTACACAAATTCAGTAATGTCACAGGATACAAAATGAACATACCGAAATGTGTTGAATTTCTAAACACCAATAATGAAGTAGCAGAAAGAAATCAAGGAATCAACCCCATTGACAATTGCATGAAAACCCAAAAGATACCTAGGAATAAACCTAATCAATGAAGTAAAGATCTGTACTCTGAAAACAAAGGGGACTTATGAAAGAAATTGAAGATGACAAAAATAAATGGAAAAATATTCCAAGCTCATGACTGGAAAAACAAATATTGTTAAGATGTCTATACTACCTGATTCAAAGACATGCAGGTGGGGAGGAGTTAAGATGGTAGAGAAGAAGTAGGCAGACCCTGGGTTTTCCTCATCCCTCAAACACAGTTTTATTTAGGTCAAATTATATGGAATACCCAGGAAATAGATCTGCTGAGTGGCAGTAGATCTCCACTGTTGGAGGGAGACAGCTTGGCAGATGCAAGGTGCGTGTATATGAATTGGGGGAGAAAAACCACTGAAAGCGTGGAGGTAGAGAACACTTTCCATGGAGAGACAAAAGGGAAAGAAAGAGAAAGGGATGGAGAAAGTGTGGTGTTGAGTCAGCACAAGAGGGAAACCTCTCTAGACCATAGACTGGGGAGTGAGAAATACTGAGTATCCCAGTTCTTTTTTGCAAACAGCTTTTGGAGCTAAAACCTGGAGGCTTTGGAAGTGTGTGACTTTCTCCAGAGAAGAATCATGGTGCGCACCCCTGGGGAGGAGAGAGCTGACCCTGGAGTGGTGTAGTGATCTTTAGGATGCACTGGGAAAGAACAGTCCCCTTCCTGGAGTACTTTTGTAAGAGGATTTATTGACTCTATAAGGACAAAAAGACCCTGCAGGTGCCAGCCAAAGGCCTTTCATCAGCAGGATGGAGAAGCTCTACTCTGGAGGAGGGGACTGGATCCATGCCATGCCAGTCTTTTAAGATTTGGGTTTTGAATCCAGCCTTGTGCCAAAGAAAGAACACAAGAGAGTTTTGGCACAGGGCTATCTGGCTTCGTTTGCTTATTCATGAGGGCTGCCTAAACAGTGGGGGTTGAGATCCCTGGTCTGAGGATGAGAGATTAGGATGGCACCATTTTTACCCCCAACCCCAACATGGTGGGACTTCAGAGAGCAACAAAGCAGCCCTCAGTGGAGGCAAGACCCACTTACACCAAATCCCGCCCCTTTATTCCTGGAAACTCCTTATTTACTGGGGCAACACTGGCACTGAGCCAACACAGCCAGCCTTTCTTCCAGACAACCAGAGCCACAATCCCCAAGGAACCAACAGACAACTCGTTTTTTTTTTCCCTTCCTTTTTAATATTCTTCTTCTTTTTTTTTTTCCCTTTTGGAATCAAACTCATAGTTTCTGACTTTTTTTGGTCATCTTTTATCTTCTGTTTTCTGATCAGGTTTTTTAAAAAATACTTTTCCCTTCTTTTCTCTTTTCTTCGGATTTTTTTCTTTTCTTTTTTCCTGCCTTTTTCTTTGGAATGAGCCTTATAAGTTTTTTTTTATTCTGTTTTGTTTTCTGTTCCTGTTACTGTTTCTCTTTTTAAGGAATCAGTCCCCTCCCCTTTATTCCAGGGTACTTTCAACAAGTAAATCAAAGAACACCTAGTTAAATGTCCAAACACTTCACCAATATGAGCAAGGAGAAGATCTGAAGATGACTGACCAGTGGGAACGAGCAGTCAAAACACAACAGCAAAGAGTACACAGCATACACCAGAAACACTTCATGACTGCCAGGCCATGGACAATGGATAACTCATTTTTAATACAGTAGTACTCTCAGGTGCAGGAAACAGGCTTTTAAAAGACACAAAGGACAGAAACTTAGCTAAAATGATAAGACAGAGGAATTCTCCCCAAAAGAAAGGTCAAGATGAATCACAGCCAGGTGATTGCTTAAAACAGATATAAACAATATATCTGAACAATAACTTAGAACAACAATCATAAGACTACTATCTCAGCTTGACAAAAGCATGAAAGACACCAGAGAAACCCTAGCTGCAGAGATCAAAGACGTAAGAACTAGTCCGGATGAATTAAAAGATGCTATAACTGAGATGCCAAACAAAGTAGATACAGTGACAGTGGAGACTGATGAAGCCACTTCATAGGTGAAACAGAAGATAAAATTATGGAAAACAATGAAGCTGAAAAAAGAGGGAAAGGGAGTTACTAGATCACAAGGGTAAATTTAGAGAACTAAGTGATTCCATTAAATGAAACAATATCCATATCTTAGGAGTCCCAGAGGAAGAAGAGTGAGAAAAAAGGGATAGAGGTTTATTTGAACAAACTGTAGCTGAGAACTTCCCTGATCTGGAGAAGGAAATGGGCAACAAAGAGCAAGAGGCACAGAGAACTCCCTGCAAAATCACCAAAAACTGGTCAACACCCTAACATATAGTGAAACTTGCAAAATACAAGGATAAAGAGAGAATTCTGACAGTAGTTAGGGACAGAAGGCCCTTAATTTACAAGGGTAGACACATAGTAGCATACTTGTCAACTGAAACTTGGAATATCAGAAGGAACTGGCAGGAAATATTCAATGAGATGTACATAAAAAAAAATGCATCCAAGAATCCTGTATCCAGTGATGCTGTCATTCAGAATAGAAGTAGAGATAAATATTTTTACAGCCCCCCCCAAAAAAACTAAAGGACTTCATGACCACCAAGCCAGCCCTTTAAGAAATTTTAAAGGGGGCTGAGTGGAAAATAAAAAGGCAAGAAAGACTACAAAGGACCAGAGAACACCAACAAAAATGACAAAGCTACAGATGACACAATGGCAATAAATTCATATCTTTCAACAATCATTTTGAATGTAAGTGAACTAAATGCTTCAATCAAAAGACATAGGGTATCATAATGGTTAAAAAAACAAATTCCATCTATATGCTGCATATAACACACTCATATTTGACCTAAGGACACCTGCAGATTGAAAGTGAGGGGATGGAGAACCATGTAGAACCATCTATCTTGCTAATGGAGGTAAAAAAAAAGTCAGAGTAGCCATACTTATATCAGACAAACTAGAATTTAAAACAGACTGTAATAAGAGATGATGAAAGGCATTAGATCATACTGAAGGGGGGTCTATTCATCAAGAAGAGCTAACAATTGTAAATATTTATGCCCTCAACTTGATAGCACACAAATATATAAATCAATTTATAACAAACATAAAGAAACTCATTGATAATAATAACATAATAGTAGGGGACTTCAACGCCCCACTACAGCAATGGACAAATCATCTAAGCAGAAAAGCAACAAGGAAACAATGGTTTTGAATGACACTCTGGACCAGATGGACTTAACAGATATATTCAGAGCATTTCTTCTTAAAGTAGCAGAACATACATTCTTCTTGAACACACATGGAACATTCTGCAGAATAGATCACATACTGGGTCACAAATCAGCCCACAGCAGGTAAAAAAAAAGCATCATGATCATACCATGTACATTTTTAGGTCACCACACTATGAAACTTGAAATCAGCCACAAGAAAAAATTGGAAATCTCTCAGATCATGGATGTTAAAGAACATCCTACTAAAGAACAGATGGGTCAACAAGGAAATTAAATAATAAGTAAAAAAAAATACATGCAAACAAAGGAAAATAAAAACATGATAGTCCAAACCCCTTGGGATATAGCAGAGGCATTTATAAAAGAAAAGTACATTGCAATTCAGGCCTATATCAATAAGCAATAAAGGTCCCAAATACACAACCTAAACTTATAACTAAAGGAGCTAGAAATGAAGCACAAATAAAGTCTAAATCCAGTAGAAGAAGGGAAATAATAAAGATTAGAGAAGAAAAAAAAACTGATATAGAAAACACACAAACAAACAAACAAACAAACAAAAACAGTAGAACAGATCCAGGAAACTAAACCTGGCTTTTTGAATGAATAAACAAAATTGGTAAACCCCTAGCCAGATTTCTCAAAACAAAGAGACAGGACCCAAATAGATAACATCACAAATGAAAGAGGAGAGATCACAACCAACACCACAGAAATACAAAAAATTATAAGAGAGTACTATTAAAAACTATATGCCAACAAACTGGATAATCTTGATGACATGGACAAATTCTTAGACATTCACACACTACTAAAGCTCAAACAGAAAGAAATAAAAAATTTGAACAGCCCCAAACCCAGCAAAGAAATTGAATCAGTTATCCAAAATCTCCTAACATATAAGAGTCCTGGGCCAGATGGCTTCCCAGGGGAAATCTACCAGATAATTTTTAAAAAGTTAATACCTATTCTTCTCAAACTGTTCCAAACAATAGAAATGGAAGGAAAGCTTCCAGACTCATTCTATGAATCCAGCATTACCGTCATTACCAAACCATACAGAGACCCCACAAAAATGGAGAATTACAGACCAATACCCCTGGTGAACCTGGATGCAAAAATTCTCAAGAAGATGCTAGCAAATCGAATTGAACAGTATATTAAAAGAAGCATTCATCACAACCATGTGTGATCGATTCCTGGGCTGCAGGAATAGTTCAGTTTTGGCAAAACAATCAATTAATCAATTAATACACCATATTAATAAAATAAATGATACAAACCACATAATCTTTTCAAGAGATGCAGAAAAATGATTTGACAAAATAGAACTTCTTTTCTTGATAAAACCTTAAAAAACGTATGGATAGAAGAAACATACCTCAACATCATAAATGACATATATGAAAGGCCCACAGCTAATATCATCCTCAATGGGGAAAAATTAGAGCTTTCCCCCTAAGGTCAGGAACATGACAGGGATGTCCACTCTCACCACTGTTGTTCAACATAGTACTGGAAGTCCTAGCCTCAGCATTCAGTAAATTAAAAGAAATAAGTCATACAAATTGGAAAAGAAGAAGTCAAGCTTTCACTCTTGGCAGCTGACATGATACTCTACATGGAAAACTGGAAAGACTCCACCAAAAACTGCTAGAACTGATACATGAATTCAACAAAGTCAGAGGATATAAAACCAACATACAAAAATTTGTTGCATTTCTATACACCAATAATTAAGTAGAAAAAAGATATTAAGAAATATATCCCATTTTCAATTGCACCAAAACCCATAAGCTACCAAGGAATACACCTAACCAAAGAGGTAAAAGATATGTATGCTGAAAACTATAGAAAGCCTATGAAAAATATTGAAGTAGACACAAAGAAACGGAAAAAAATATTTCATGCTCGTGGATTAGAATAAATATTGTTAAAATGTCTATACTACCCAAGGCAATCTACACATTCAATGTAATCCCTGTCAAAATACCACCAGCATTTTTCACAGAGCTACAACAAACAATTCTAAAATTTGTAAGAAACCAGAAAAGACCCTGAATAGACAAAGGATGGTTGAAAAAGAAAAGCCAAAGTTGCAGGCATCACAATTTTGGACTTTAAGCTATATTACAAACCTAATCATTAAGGCACTATAGTACTGGCATCAAGACAAATAGATCAATGGAACAGAATAGAGAACCCAGAATTGGATCCATGAATGTATGGCCAACTAATCTTCGACAAAGCAGGAAAGAGTATCCAACAGCAAAAAGACAGTCTGTTCAGGATATAGTGCTGGGAAGACTGGACAGAGATATGCAGAAGAATAAAACTGGACCACTTTCTTACACCATACACAAAAATAAATTCAAAATGGATAAAAGGCATAAATGTCAGACAGAAAACCATGAAAATTCTACAGGAGAAATCAGGTAACAACCTCTTTGACCTCTCCTGCAGCAATTTCTTTCTAAGCATATTTCAGGAGGCAAGGGAAACATAAGCAAAAATGAACTATTGGGACCGCATCAAGATGAAAAACTTCTGCACAGCCAAGGAAAAAAATCAACGAAACTAAAGGGAACCAACAGAATAGGAGAAAGTATTTGCAAATGACATCTCAGATAAAGGGTTGATATCTAATATCTATAATAAATTTATGAAGTTCAACATTCAAAAAATAAATAATCCAGTGAAGAAATGGGCAGACAATATGAAAAGACACTGTTCCAAAGAAGACATCTAGATGGCTTACAGACACGTGAAATGATGCTCAACATCACTCATCATCAGGAAAATACAAATCAAAACCATAATGAGATACCACCTCACACCTATCAGAATGGCCAAAATTAACAACTCAGACAACAACAGACGTTGGGAAGGATGCGGAGAAGGGAAACCCTCTTACACTCTTGGTGGGAATGCAGAGTGGTGGAGCCGCTCTGGTGAACAGTATGAAAGTTCCTCAAAAAATTAAAAATAGAACTCCCAAACGATAGCATTTCCACTACTAGCTATTTGTACAAAGGGTACAAAAATGCTGATTATAAGGGGCACATGCACCCCAATGATTATAGCAGTGCTATCAACTATAGCCAAATTATAGAAAGAGCCCAATGTCCATCAGCTGATGAATGGATAAAAAGAGGTGGTATATCTATACACAATGGAATACTACTTGGTGATCAAAAAGATTGAAATCTTGGCATTTGCCACAATGTAGATGGAGTTACAGTGTATTATGCTAAGCAAAATAAATCAGGAAGAGCAAGACAAATATATGATTTAACTCATATGTGAAATTTAAGGAACAAAACAGATGAACAAAGGGGAAGGGAAGGAAAAATTAGATAAAAATGGAAAGGGAGGGGCACCTGGGTAGCTCAGTCAGTTAAGCATCCGACTTTTGCTCAGGTCATAATCTCACAGTTTGTGGGTTCGAGTTCTATGTTGGGCTCTGTTGTGACAGCTCGGAGCCTGGAGCCTGCTTTGGGTTTGTCTCCCTCTCTCTCTTTTTGTCCCTCCCCTGCTGTGCTATTTCTCTCTCAAAAATAAATAAATAAATAAATAAATAAATAGACATTAAATAAACACAGAGATGGAGGCAAACCATAAGAGACTCTTAAATACAGAGAGCAGACTGAGGGTTGCTAGAGTGGATGTGGGTGGGGGGAAAATGGATGATGGGCATAAAGAAGGGCATTTGTTGGAATGAGCACTCGGTGTTACAGGCAAGTGATGAATCACTGAGTTCTACTCCTGAAACCAATCCTACAGTGTACTTAACTAACTTCAATATTAAAAAATGTATTTAAAAAATGTCTATATTGGGGCGCCTCGGTGGCTCAGTCGGTTGGGCGTCCGACTTTGACTCAGGTCACGATCTCGTGGTCCATGAGTTCGAGCCCCGCCTCGGGCTCTGGGCTGATGGCTAGGAGCCTGGAGCCTGCTTCCAATTCTGTCTCTCTCTCTCTCTCTCTCTCTCTCTCTCTGCCCCTCCCCCGTTCATGCCCTGTCTCTCTCTGTCTCAAAAATAAATAAACGTTAAAAAATTTAAAAAATAAAATAAAATAGAAAATGTCTATACTACCCAGGACAATCAACACATTTAATGCAATCTGCATCAAAATACCACTGGCATTTTTCACTGAGCTAGAATAAACAATACTTAAACTTGGATGGAACTGCAAAAGACCCCAAAGAGCCAAAGCATTCTTGAAGAAGAAAAGCAAATTGGAGGCATCACAATTCCGGACTTCAATTTATATTACAAAGCTGTAGTCATTACAACAGTACGGCACTGGCAACAAAAAAGACACATAGATCAATGGAACAGATAAAGAACCTAGAAATGGACCCCCAACTATATGGCCAATTCATCTTGGACAAAGCAGGAAGAATATCTGATGAAAAACAGTGTCTTCAACAAATGGTGTTAGGAAAACTGGACAGCAACATGTAGAAGAACTTCATCATGTTAAAAACTTCTGCACAGTGAAGGAAATGATCAACAAAATGAAAAGGCATCCTACAGAATGGGAGAAGATATTTGCAACTGACATATCTGAAAAAGTGTTAGTATTCCAAATCTATAAAGATCTTATCAAAGTCAACACCCAAAAATCAAATAATCCAGATAAATGGGCAGAAGACATGAATAGACATTTTCCAAAGAATACATACAGATGACCAAGAGACATATGCAAAGATGCTCAACCTTAGTCATCAACAGGAAAATACAAATCAAAGCCACAATTAGATACCCCTTCACACTTGTCAGAATGGCTAAAATTAACAACAGAGGAAACAACAGATGTTGGCAAGGATGGGAAAACAGTATGGAGCTTCCTCAAAAATGAAATAAAAAAGGAACTATCCTATAATCCAGCAATTGTACTACTAGGTACTTACCCAAAGGATACATAAATACTGATTTGAAGGTACCCATATACCCCGATGTTTACTGAAGCACTCTTATCAGTATGCAAATTATGGAAATAGCTCTAATTTCCATCCACTGATGAATGGATAAAAAAGTTACTCCGGCATAAAGTACAATGAAATCTTCCCATTTTTCAATGATTTGAATGGAGCTAGAGTGTGTTATGCTAAGCGAATTAATTCAGCCAGAGAAAGACAAATATCATTTGATTTCATTCATACTTGAAATTTAATAAAGAAAACAAATTAATATAGGGGAAAGAAAAATAATGAGAGGGAGGCAAACCATTGAAAGACTCAACTATACAGAATTAACTGACGATTGCTGAGATTTTAGGATTATTTTTTTCTAGCTCTGTGATAAATGATATTGGTATTTTCATAGGAATTACATTAAATCTATAGACTGTTTTGGTAGAATAGGCATTTAAGCAATATTTGTTCTTCCAATCCATGAGGTTGGAACGTCTTTCCACTTCTTTGTGTCATCTTCAATTTCTTTCATTATTGTTTTGTAGTTTGCAGAGTACAGGTCTTTCACCTCTCTGGTTAGCTTTATTCCTAGGTATCTTATGGTTTTTGGTGCAATTATAAATTGGATAGTTTTCTTAATTTCTATATCAGCTACTTCATTTTTAGTGTATATAAATGCAACAGATTTCTGTAGATTGATTTGGTATGCTGTGGCTTTACAGAACTTTCTTAGTGTTTGTGTGCTCCCATGTTGGGTGCATAAATATTTAGTTGTTAGATATTATGGTTGGATTGTCCCCTTTATGCTTATATACTGCCCTTCTTTGTCTCTTGTTACAGTATTTGTTATAAAGTCTAGCTTGTGTGATATAAGTATTGCTACTCTAGCTTTCTTTTTACATCCATTTGTATGATAATGTTTCTCTATCCCCTCTCTTTCAATCTGCAGGTGTTTTTAGGTCTAAATCAAGTCTTTTGTAGGCAGCATATAGATGAGTCTTGTTTTTTTTATCCATTATGATACACTCTTTTGATTGAAGCCTTTATTCCATTTACATTGGAATTATTTATAGATATGTTTTTATTTTCATTTTATTACTTGTTTCATGGTTTCTGGAGGTTTTCTCTAATCCTTTATTTTCTTTGTCACTTTTAGTCTCTCCTTTTCATTCAAAGTGTCCCTTTTAATTTTTTTTTCAGAGATGGCTTAGTGGTAACTCCTGTAGTTATTGTTTTTCTGGATAACTCTTTATATCTCCTTCTATTCTGAATGATAGACTTGCTGGATAAAGTATTCTTGGCTGCAGATTTTTGCTATTCGCATGTTGAATCCTTTGTGGTTTGCCATGTTTCTGTTAAGCAATCATCAGCCAGCCCTATAGGTCTTCTCTTGTACATCAAGGAGTTCTTTTGCTGCTGATTTTAATATTTTTTTCTTTATCACTATATTTTGCAAATTTAGTTAGCATATGTCTTGGAGTTGGCTTGCTTTTGTACATTTTGATGGGTATTCTCCATGCCTCCTTGATTAAGATGTCTGTTTCTTTCTCCCGACTAGGGAAGTTTTCAGCTATTATTTCTTCAAATAAATTTTCTGACTCCCTTTCTCCCTCTTCTTTTTATGGGAGAACTATAGTATGAATATTACTACGTTTCATGGAGTCAGTGAGTTCCCTAAGTCTATTCTTTTGTTTCATAGTTATTCTTTCTCTTTTTTGTTCAACTTCATCATTTTCCATTACTTTGTTTTCTGCATCACTAACTCGTTCTTCTCCTTCTTCCATCCTGCTGTTCATTTCATCAAGCATGTTTCCATTCTCATTACTGTAGCCTTCATCTCTAATTACTTTTTTAACTGTTTTATCTCTGTGGTAATGGTCTCACTATATTCTTCTTTTCTCAAGCCCAGTGAGTATCCTTATGATTGTTGCTTTAAATTATCCATCAGGCATGTTATTTATAACCCTTTCACCCAGATCTTCACTGTGGTCTTATCTCTTTCTTTCATTTGGAATAAATTCCTCTGTCCCAGCGTTTTTTAAGGCTCTGCCTTCTTTTGTGTGTTTAAAAAGCCAGTTATGTCTCTTGATCCTTATTCATTATGGTTTCTGCTCTCCTTTTAGTTGTGGAATTTGTTCTGTCAGTCTTCAGGTCGATTTCTATGGCTTTTAGAATAATTTTATTGTTATCTAGTTGTGTTTGTGGGATGAGAAGAGCCTAAGGTCTTCCTACTCTTCTTCCATATTCCTCTTTTACATATTTTAACTCTTGTCATGACTTTAACCCTTTAGTATAAGCTGGTCTTTGTTTATAGTGTCTTTCAGTATAAATACACTGTTTCAATTTTTTAAAATACACTTTCAGTATAGTTGACACACACCTTTACATTAGTTTCAGGTGTACAACACAGTGATTTAACTTCTATATACACTATGCTATGCTCACCAGAAGTGTAGCTACCATCCATCACCATACAATACTATTACTATATCACTTACTATATTCCCTGTGCTGTGCCTTTTACTTTCAATATTTATTGATCATTCCATACCTGGAAGTCTCTCACTCTCTCACCCATTTTGCCCATTCCCCCAACCCCTCCTTTCTGGCAACCATCAATGTGTTCCCTGTGTTTATAGGTCTATTTTTGTTTGTTTTTTTTAGATCCCATATATGAGTAATATCATATGGTAATTGCCTTTCTCTGTCTGACATATTTCAGTTAGTATAATACCCTCTAGGTCCATTCATATCATCACAGATGGTGCAATCTCATCTTTTTTTAATGGCTCCAACATATTACATTGTATCTATACAGTATAAATATTTTCTACTTTTATGTTGTTAAATAAGTTACCTTTTTCAATTTTTGACTTCTAATTTTTGTATCATGTATTCAGGGGTATCTTGTATCATGTATCATGTATTCAGGAGTATCTTTTGCCAAATGAATAATTATTTTATTTCTTTTTTTATTCAATTGTGAAATTTGCGTATCATAAAATTAATTATTTTATTAAAATATTAATGCTCATTTATTTTTGAGAGAGAGAGAGACAGAACACAAGTAGGGAAGAGCAGAGAGAGAGGGAGACACAAAATCCAAAGTAGGCTCCAGGCTCTGAGCTATCTGCATAGACCCTGACACGGGGCTCGAACTCATCAACCATGAGATCATGACCTGAGCTGAAGTCAGATACTCAACTGACTGAGCCACCCAGGTTCCCCTAAAATTAACTATTTGCAAGTGAGCAGTGGCATTTACCACATTCACAGTGTTATGCAACTACTAACTCTATCTAGTTCCAAGACATTTTCATCACCCAAAAGGAAACTCTGTATCTATTTAGCAGTCTCTCCACTTTCCCACTACCTCACAGCACCTGACCAACACTAGTTTCCTTTTTATCTTTTCACATTTACCTATTATGAATATTTAATATTAATAGACTCATACAGTATGTGACATTTTTGTCTGCCCTCTTTAAGTCAGTATGTTTTTTAGATTCATTCATGTTGTAGCATGTATCAGTACTTCATTATTTTTTATAACTGAATATTATAATAGTTGATTTTATGTATATACCATAGTTTCTTTATCAATTTGTTCATTCATTTGGGTTGTTTTCACCTTTTAGCTATTGTGAAAATCACTGCTCTGAAAATTAGTATGCTAGTATTTTTTTCAATATCTGTTTTAATTATTTTGGATATATATCTGGAAATGGAATTGCTGGATCATATAGCTATTCTACATTATATTTTAAAGAAGCAGAAAAACTCTTTTCCACAGTATCTGCACCATTTTTCTTTCTTACCAACAATGTTCGACTATTCAAATTTCTCTACATCATCACTAACACTTGATATTCAGATCATGTGGTCAGTGAATTGAGACAGTTCTACTTCTTTCTTTCCAATTTGGATTCCTTTCATTTTTCCTTCATAATTTCTCTGGCTAAAATTTCCAGGACAGTGTTGACAGTATCAATGAAAGAAGCCTCCTTGTCTTCTTGATCTTAGGAGTAATACTTTTAGTCAGTTATCACTAAGTATAATGTTATTTGTTGTTCATAGATGACTATTATTGAGGAAATTCTCACTTTTCTTAGTTTTCTGATTTTTTAAAAAAAATCACAACATGGTGTTGAGTTTTGCCAAATGCCTTTTCTACATCAACTGAGATTCTTGTGTTTTCTGCCTTCATTCTATTACTGTGGTATATTACATTGATTGATATTCTTATGTTAAACCACCCTTCTATTACTGAGATAGATCTCATTTGGTCATAATTGTGTAATGCATGTATTATATATCCATATATGACATGATTTTAGTTTCAGTTTGTAAGGAATTTGTTGAAGATTTCTGCATTTATATACATAAGGGATATTGGTCTGTATATTCTGTTTCCTGTGGTGTCGTTGTATAGCATTTATATAAAGTTAAATTTGGCCTTATTAGATGACTTTCATCTTCTATTTTTTGGAAGAGTTTGAAAAATACTGGTGTTAATACGTCATTAAATGTTTGGTAAACAAACATCAGTGAGTCTGCCTGTTTCTAAGATTTTCTTCATAGAGATTCTTGGTTACTAATTCATATGTTGTTTCTTCTTGAGTAGGTTTCAATAACTTGTATAATTTTTGTACATTTAGGGATTTATCCATTTCATTGACATTATATATCGTGTTGGTGCACAATTATTTGCAGCATTCTCTTATAACCCTTTTCATTTCTGTAAAGTAGTAATATCTCCATTCATTTCTGATTTAATTATTTTACATTGTGTCTTCTCTTTTTTATTTCTAATTCAGGTAAAGTTTTGTCAATTGTGCTCATCTTTTTAAAGAACCAAATTTTCATTTTGTTAGCTCTATTCTTTCACTATTTTATATTTTACTTCCCCTGTAATTTTTATTCTTTCTTTCTATTGGCTTTGTATTTTATTTATTTTTCTTTTACTAGTTCTCTAAGGTACAAAATCAGTTTTTAAATTCTTTTTTGGAATGCTGATATTTACAGCTATAGATGTACATCTAAGTACCACTTTCACTTTATCTCAAAACTTTGGTATACTGTTTTTATTTTCATTCATCTCCAGTATTATGCAATTTTTCTCATTGTGTCTTCTTTTACCTATTCATTGTGTGAAGGTATGAGTTCCACATATTTGAAAAATTTCCAGTTTTTCTGTTATTCATTTCAACCTTCACTCCACTGAGGCTAGAGAAGATACATCTTATAAGTTCAATTTGTAGTCCAACATACAGCCTGTCCTAGTAAATGTTCATAGCACATCAGAAAAAGGCATATATTACTATCGTTGGACAGAGTGTTAGGTCTAGTAGGTTTATAGTGTCATTCAAATCTGTTATTTCTATTTTTAAGTTTTTATTTTTTAAATTTTTACTTACTTATTTTTAAATTCCAGTTAGTTAACATGGAATAAAACATTAGCTTCAATTGTAGAATTCAGTGATGCAAAACTTACCTATAACATCTGGAGCTAATGACAAGTGACATCCTTAATCCCCATCACCTATTTAACCCATCACTCCACCCAATTCCCCTCTGGTAACCATCAGTTTCTTCTCTATATTTAAGAGTCTGTTTCTTGGAGTGCCTGGGTGGCTCAGTCAGTTAAGCATCCAACCCTTGATTTCAGCTCAGGTCATGAACTCACGGTTCATGTGTTCGAGCCCCGCACTGTGCTCCATGCTGATGGTGCATGAGTCTGCTTGAGATGATCTCTTCCTCTCTCTCTGCCTCTCCCCCACTTGTTCTCTCTCCCTCTCTCTCTCTCTCTCAAAATAAATACTTAAACAAATAAACTTTTTAAATTTAAAAAGTCTGTTTCTTGGTTTATCTCCTCCCTCCGTTCATTTCTTTTGTTTCTTAAATTCCACATATGAGTGAAATCATATGATATTTGTCTTTCTCTGACAGTCTTATTCCACTTAGCATAATACTCTTGAGATCAATTCACGTCGTTGCAAATGGCAATATGTCATTACTTTCTATGTCTGAGTAATATTCCATTGTGTGAATATATATGTATAGATATACCACATCTTCTTTATCCATTATCAGCTGATGGATATTTGGGCTTTTTCCATAATTTGACTACTGTTGATAATGCCGCTCTTGTTAAAGGGTGCATGCATCCTTTCAAATTAGTATTTTTGTATCCTTTGGGTAAATACCTAGTATTGCAATTGCTGGACTGTAGGGTAGCTCTATTTTCAACTTTTTGAGGAAACTTCATACTATTTTCCAGAGTGGCTGCACCAGTTTGCATCCCCAATAACAGAGGAAGAGGGTTCTCCTTTCTCCACATCCTTGTCAACAATTGTTTCCTGTGTTAATTTTAGCGATTCTGACTGGTGTGAGGTAATATCTTATTGTAGTTTTAATTTGTATTTCCCTAATAATCAGTGATATTGAGCATGTTTTCATGTATCTGTTGGCAATCTTTATGTTTCCTTTGGAAAAATGTCTATTCATGTCCCCTACTATTATAGTATTACTATCAATTTCTTCCTTTATGTTTGATTTTGGTGCTTTATGTATTTGGGTGCTCCCATGTTGGATGCATAAATATTTATAAATATTATTTATTCATGTTGGATTGTTCCCTTTATGATTATATAGTGTTATACTTTGTCTCTTGATAAAGTCTTTGTTTTAAAGTGTATTTTGTCTGGGGTGCCTGGGTGGCTCAGCCGGTTGAGCCTCCGACTTCAGCTCGGGTCATGATCTTGCGGTCTGTGAGTTTGAGCCCCGCGTCGGGCTCTGTGCTGACAGCTCAGAGCCTGCAGCCTGCTTTGGATTCTGTGTCTCCTCTCTCTGCCCCTCCCCTGCTAATGCTCTGTCTCTCTCCATATAAAAAATAAACATTAAAAACATTTTAAAAGATAAAGTGTATTTTGTCTGATGTAAGTATTGCTATTTTGCTTTCCTTTCACTTCCATTTGGATATTAAATGCTTTGCCACCCCTTCATTTTCAATCTGCATGTGTCTTTAGTTCTGAAATATCTCTCTTGCAGGCATCATATAGATGGGATTTGCTTTTTTATTCACATACTTCACCTACATCCTTTTAAAATACCTTTTTAAGCATTCATTTTACATCAAGTTAGTTAACATTCAGTGTTATATTAGTTTAAAATGTACAATATAGTGATTCAATAATGTCATGGAGCGTCTGGGTGGCTCAGTTGATTAAGCATCTGACTCTTGGCTTCGGGCTCATGTCATGATCTCACATTTTGTGGATTCAAGCCCTGAGTCAGGCTCTGTGCTGTCAGTGTGGGACTTGTTTGGGATTTCTCTCTCTCTTTCCTCTCTCTCTCTCTCTCTCAAAATACATAAATAAACTTAAAAAAATATTTCAAAAATTCCATACATCACTTGGTGTTTATCAGGACAAGCACACTCCTTAATCTCCACCACTTATTTAATACACCCCCTCACCCCCTCCCCTCTGGGAACCGTCAGTTTTTTTTTCTCTATATAAGTAAGAGTCTCTTTCTTGGTTTCTCTCTCTCTCTAATCTTCCATCTGCTAGTTTGTTTTGCTTTTTAAATTCCCACATATGAGTGAAATCACAATGGTATTTGTCTTTCTCTGATTCATTCCACTTAGCATTATACTCTCTTGCTTCATTCATGCTGTTGCAAATGGCAAGATTTCATTATTTTTCTATGTCTGAAGAACGTTCCATTATAAATATACCACACCTTCTTCATCCATTCATCAATGGACTGAGAGTGGACTTCAGTCCATTCCAATGGATGGACACTTGGGATCCTGCCATATTTTTGCTATTGTAAATAATTCGGATATAAATATAGGGATTCTTGCATCACTTTGAATTAGTGTTTTTGTCTTCTTTGGGTACATACCCAGTAGAACAAATGCTGGCTTGTAAAGTAGTTATAATTTTACATTTTGAAAAGCCTCTATAATGTTTTCTACAGTGGCTCCATCAGTTGTCATTCCCATCATCAGTGCACTCCACATCCTCGCCAACACCTGTAGTTTCTTGTGTTGATGATTTTTGGCATTCTGACAGGTGTGAGATTATATCTTATTGTAGTTTTGATTTACATTTCCATGATGGTAACTGATGAACATCTCTTCAAGTGTCTGTTAGTCACCTGTATCTCATCTTTGGAGAAATGTCTTTTAACGTCTTCTGCCCAATTTTTAATTGGATTATTTATTTCTGGAAGATAGAGATTTATAAGTTCTTTATATATTTTGGATGCCAACCCTTTGCTGAATATCTCCTTTGCAAATGTATTCTCCGATTGAGTAGACTGCCTTTTAATTTTGTTGATTGTTTCTGTTGCTGTGCAGAAGCTTTTTATTTTGATGTAGTCCCAATAGTTTATTTTTTGCTTTTCTTTCCCTTACCTCAGGAGAAACATCTAGAAAAATGTTGCTATGGCCAATGTCAGAGAAGTTATTGCCTGTGGTCTCTTCTGAGACTTTTATGGTCTCGAGACTCACATTTAGGTATTTAATCCACTTTGAATTAATTTTTGTGTACAGTGTTAGAAAGTGGACCAGGTTCTTTGTTTTGCATGTTATTTTCCATTTTTCCCAACACCATTTGTTAAGGAGACTATTTCCAATTGAATATTCTTTGCTGTGTTGTTGAAGATTAATTGACTGTATAGTTGTGGATTTACTTGTGGGTTTTCTATTCTGTTCCATTATTCTATGTGTCCATACTTGTTCCAGAACCATATTGTTTTGGTTACTACAGCTTTGTAATATTACTTGAAGTCTGGAACAGTCACTCTTCCAGCTTTGCTTTTGAGTGGATTTTTTAAATTTCTTCTTTGATTTTCATTCTTTAGCAGCATGTTGTTTAATCTCAATGTTTTCATGGTTTTTCCAGATTTTTTCTTGTGGTTGATTTGTAGTTTCATAGGATTGTGGTCAGAAAATATGTGTGGTATTATTTCGAACTTTTTATATTTGTTGAAGTCCATTTTGTGACCTAATATATGATGTATTCTGGGGAATATTCTGTGTGCAATTGTAAGAATATATATTCTGCCATTTGAGGATGGAATATTCTGAATATACCTGTTTGGTGATGTTGTAAGTGGGGTGTTAATGTCCCCTACTATTTTATTATTATTAATCAGTTCCTTTATGTTTCTCTTTAATTTTCTTATATGTCTGGTGCTCCTACATTGGTTGCATAAATGTTTGCAATTGTTATAACTTTTGTTGTATTCTCCCCTTTAGAATTATATACTGCCCTTCCTTATCTCTTGTTACAGTCTTTGTTTTATAGTCTAATTGGTCTGATATAATTATTGTTACTGTGGCCCACTCTTGATATCCATTTGCATGATATATACTTCTCCATCACCTCACTTCCAACTGGCAGGTGTGTTTAGGTCTAAAATGAGTTTCTTGTAGGCGGCATATTGAGGGGTCTGGGTTTTTTTTAAATCAATTCTGACACCATTTTATTGGAATAATATGAGAATCAAAGTAATGCTGGTTTCATAGAATGAGTCAGGAAGTTTCCTTCCATTTCTATTTCTTTGGAAAAGCTTGAGAAGGATAGGTATTATCTTGAGAAGGATAGAATTCCCCTGGGAAGCCATCTGGTCCTGTACTCTTATTTGTTGGAAGATTTTTGATAACTAATACAATTTCTTGGCTGGTTATGGGTCTGTTCGAGTTTTCTATTTCTTCCCGTTTGAGATTTGGAAGTGTGTGGGTGTTTAGGAATTTGTCCATCTCTTCCAGGTTGTCCAGTTTGTTGGTATATAATTTTTCATCGTATTCCCTGATAATTGCTTGCATTTCTGAGGGATTGGTTGTAATAATTCCATTTTCATTCAGTATTTTATCTACTTGGGTCCTCTCCCTTTTCTTTTAGAGAAGCCTAGCTAGAGGTTTATTAATTTTGTGTATTTTTTTCAAAAAACCAACTCTTGGTTTCATTGATCTGCTCTACAGTTTTTTTTAATTCTATATTGTTTATTTGTGTTCCAATCTTCATTATCTCTCTTCTTCTGCTGGGTTTGGGGTGACTTTGCAGTTCTGCTTCTAGTTTCTTTAGGTATGCATTTAGATTTTGTATTTGGGATTTTTCTTGTTTCTTGAGATAGGCCTGGATTGCAATGTATTTTCCTCTCAGGACTGCCTTCACTGCATCTCAAAGCATTTGGATTGTTGTATTTTCATTTTCATTTGTTTCCATATATTTTTAAATTTCTTCTCTAATTGCCTGGTTGACCCATTCATTCTTTAGTAGGATGTTCTTTAACCTCAATGCTTTTGGAAGTTTTCCAGACTTTTTCCTGTGGTTGATTTCAAGTTTCATAGCATTGTGGTCTGAAAGTGTGCATGGTATGATCTCAATTCTTTTACAGTTATTAAGGGCTGTTTTGTGACCCAGTATGTGATCTATCTTGGAGAATATTCCATGCACACTCAAGAAAAAGTTTATTCCATTTCTTTGGGATTCAGAGTTCTAAATATATCTGTCAAGTCCATCTGATACAATGCATCATTCAGGGCCCTTGTTTCTTTATTGATTTTCCATCTAAATGATCTATCCATTGTTGTACATGGAGTATTAAAGTCTCCTGTGATTACCACATTCTCATCAATAAATCAGACAGAGACCCAGCAAAAAAAGAGAACTAGAGGTCAATATCCCTGATGAATATGAATGCAAAAATTCTAAACAAGATACTAGCAAATCGAATTCAACACCATATAAAAAAATTATTCATCATGATCAAGTGGGATTCATTCCTGGGCTTCAGGGATGGTTCAATATTCACAAATCAATCAATGTGATACATCACATTAACAAAAAAAAAAGAGAAGAACCATATGATCCTATCAATCGATGCAGAAAAAGAATTTGATAACACAAACATCTTTTCTTAACAAAACCCCTCGAGAAAGTCAGGATACAAGGAATATACTTAAAGATCATAAAAGCCATTTATGAAAAGCCCACAGCTAACATCATCCTCAGTGGGAAAAACTGAGAGCTTTCCCCCTGAGATCAGGAACACGACAGGGATGTCCACTCTCACCACTGTTGTTTAACATAGTGTTGGAAGTTCTAGCATCAGCAATCAGACAACAAAAGGAAATCAAAGGCATCAAAATGGGCAAAGATGAAGTTAAGCTTTCACTTTTTGCAGATGACATGATATTATACATGGAAAATCCGATAGACTCCACCAGAAGTCTGCTAGAACTGATACATGAATTCAGCAAAGTTGCAGGATACAAAATCAATGTACAGAAATCAGTTGCATTCTTACACACTAATAATGAAGCAAAAGAAAGACAAATAAACTGATCCCATTCACAATTGTACCAAGAAGCATAAAATACCTAGGAATAAATCTAACCAAAGAGGTAAAAGATCTGTAGGCTGAAAACTATAGAAAGCTTATGAAGGTAATTGAAGAAGATATAAAGAAATGGAAAGACATTCCCTGCTCATGGATTGGAAAAATAAATATTGTCAAAATGTCAATACTACCCAAAGCTATCTACACATTCAATGCAATCCCAATCAAAATTGCACCAGCATTCTTCTCGAAGCTAGAACAAGCAATCCTAAAATTCATATGGAACAACAAATGGCCCCGAATAGCCAAAGTAATTTTGAAGAAGAAGACCAAAGCAGGAGGCATCACAATCCCAGACTTCAGCCTCTACTACAAAGCTGCACTCATCAAGACAGCATGGTATTGGCACAAAAACAGACACATAGACCAATGGAATAGAATAGAAACCCCAGAACTAGACCCACAAACATATTGCCAACTAATCTTTTGACAAAGCAGAAAACAATATCCAATGGAAAAAAGACAGTCTCTTTAACAAATGGTGCTGGGAGAACTGGACAGCAACATGCAGAAGAATGGAACTAGACCGCTTTCTGACACCATTCACAAAATTAAACTCAAAATGGATAAATGACCTGAATATGAGACAGGAAACCATCAAAACCCTAGAGGAGAAAGCAGGAAAAGACCTCTCTGACCTCAGCCGCAGCAATTTCTTACTTGACACATCCCCAAAGGCAAGGGAATTAAAAGCAAAAATGAACTACTGGGACATTATGAAGATAAAAAGCTTCTGCACAGCAAAGGAAACAACCAACAAAACTAAAAGGCAACCAACAGAATGGGAAAAGATATTTGCAAATGACATATTGGGCAAAGGGCTAGTATCCAAAATCTATAAAGAGCTCACCAAACTCCACACCAGAAAAACAAATAACCCAGTGAAGAAATGGGCAGAAAACATGAATAGACACTTCTCTAAAGAAGACATCCAGATGGCCAACAGGCACATGAAAAGATGCTCAACGTCGCTCCTCATCAGGAAAATACAAATCAAAACCACACTCAGATATCCCCTCACGCCAGTCAGAGTGGCCAAAATGAACAAATCAAGAGACTATAGATGCTGGAGAGGATGTGGAGAAACGGGAACCCTCTTGCACTGTTGGTGGGAATGCAAACTGGTGCAGCTCCTCTGGAAAACAGTGTGGAGGTTCCTCAAAAAATTAAAAATAGACCTACCCTATGACCCAGCAATAGCACTGCTAGAAATTTACCCAAGGGATACAGGAGTACTGATGCATAGGGGCACTTGTACCCCAATGTTCATAGCAGCACTCTCAACAATAGCCAAATTATGGAAAGAGCCGAAATGTCCATCAACTGATGAATGGATAAAAAAATTGTGGTTTATATACACAATGGAGTACTACGTGGCAATGAGAAAGAATGAAATATGGCCCTTTGTAGCAACATGGATCGAACTGGAGAGTGTTATGCTAAGTGAAATAAGCCATACAGAGAAAGACATACCATATGGTTTCACTTTTATGTGGATCCTGAGAAACTTAACAGAAACCCATGGGGGAGGGGAAGGAAAAAAAAAAGAGGTTAGAGTGGAAGAGAGCCAAAGCATAAGAGGCTCTTAAAAACTGAGAAGAGGGGCGCCTGGGTGGCGCAGTCGGTTAAGCGTCCGACTTCAGCCAGGTCACGATCTCGCGGTCCGTGAGTTCGAGCCCCGCATCAGGCTCTGGGCTGATGGCTCAGAGCCTGGAGCCTGTTTCCGATTCTGTGTCTCCCTCTCTCTCTTCCCCTCCCCCGTTCATGCTCTGTCTCTCTCTGTCCCAAAAATAAAAAATAAAAACGTTGAAAAAAAAAAAACTGAGAAGAAACTGAGGGTTGATGGGGGGTGGGAGGGAGGGGAGGGTGGGTGATGGGTATTGAGGAGGGCACCTTTTGGGATGAGCACTGGGTGTTGTATGGAAACCAATTTGACAATAAAGTTAATATATTGAAAAATAAATAAATAAATAAAGCACAATCCAATAAGAATATCTAACAATTCTAAATATTTATGCATCCAACTTGGATGCACCAAATACACAGAACAGTTAATAACAAACCTAAAAGAACGAATCGATAGTAATACAACAATAGTACGAGAATTTAACAACTTTGGTACATTAATGGAAAGATCATCCAAACAGAAAATAAACAAGGAAACAGTGGCTTGAATCAAACATGGAATCCGATGGACTTAACAGATGTATTCAGAACATTCCATCCTAAAACAGAAGAACGCACATTATTTTCAAGTGCACATGTAACAATCTCCAGAATAGGCTACATATTACGCAATAAAAAAGGATCAACAAATGCAAAAAGATTGAAGTCATACCATGTACATTTTCTGACCACAATATTATGAAACTAGAAATCAAACACACACATACACACACACACAAATCTGGAAATATCACAAGTGTATGGAGGTTAAATAACATGGTATTAAACAATGAATGTGTCAATCATGAAACAAAATATTAAGAAATATATGAAAGCAAATGAAAATTCAAAGACAATGTTCCAGTATCTTTTTGATGTAGCAAAAGCAGTTATAAGGGGGAAGTTTAAAGCAATACATGTATACCTCAAGAAGCAAGCAATTTCTCAAATAAACAACCTAACCTTACACGTTAAGGAGCTAGAAAAATAACAAACAAAACCCCAAACCAGTAGAAGGAAATAAGTAATAAAATTCAGAGAAGATTTAAGTGATATAGAAACAAAGCAATAGCACAGATCAATGAAACCCAGAGTTGGTTCTTTGAGAAGTTCAACAAAATTGATAAAACTTTAGCCAGACTCATCAAAAAGGAAAAGGAGAGATGACTCAAATAAATAAAAACACATATGAAAGAGGGGGGGCAAAAAGAGGAGAAATAACAACCAATACAACAGAAAAACAAACAATTGTAAGAGATTATGAAAAATTATATGTCAGCACAGTGGACAACCTATAAGAAGAAATGGATTAATCCTAGAAACATATAACTTACCAAAACTGAAGAAGGAAGAAATAGAAAATTTGAACAGATCAATTACTACCAATGTAGTTGAATCAGTAATACAAAAACTCCCAGCAAACACATATCCAGGACTAGATGGCTCACAGATGAATTCCATGAAACACTTGAAGAGTTAAAACTTGTTCTCCGCAAACTATTTCAACAAATAGAAGAGGAAGGAAAAGAACCAAATTCATTCTATGAGGCCAGTATCACACTGATATCAAAGCCAGATAAGGCACCACAGAAAAAAGAGAAAGACAGGACAATATCTCTGATTCACATAGATAAAAATTCCTCAACAAGATACTAGTAAACCAAATCAAACAATCCATAAAAAAAAAAAACATTCACTATGATCAAGCAGGATTTATTTTCAAGATGCAACGATTGTTCGATTTTAGCAAATAAATCAGCATAGTACACCATATCAGTAAGAGTAAAGATAAAATCATATGATCATTTGCTTCCATCGAAGCCAATGAAAATGATAACACCACAGCCCCAAACCTCTGGGATGCAGCAAATGTGGTCATAAGAGGGAAGTATATAGCAATCCAGGCCTTCCAAAAGAAGGAAGAAAGGTCTCAGTTACACATAACCTAACCTTACAGCTTAAAGAGCTGGAAAAAGACCAGAAAAAAAAAACCAGCAGAAGACAGGAAATAATAAACATCAGAGCAGAAATCAATGCTATTGAAACAAACAAAAAAAACCCACAAAAACAAAACAGAACAGATCAATGAAACCAGAAGCTGGTTCTTTAAAATAATTAACAAAATTGATAAACCACTAGCCAGTTGGATCAAAAAGAAAAAGGAAAGGGACCAAATAAATAAAATAAAGAATGAAAGAGGAGAGGTCACAACCAACACAGAGGAAATAAAAGTAATAATAAGAATATTATAAGCAACTATACATCAATAAAATGGGCAATCTGGAAGTAATGGAAAAACTCCTAGAAACATATGAACTACCAAAACTGAAACAGGAAGAAACAGAAAATTTGAACAGACCCATAACCAGTGAAGAAATTGAATTTGTAACCAAAAATATCCCCAAAAGCAAGAGTCTAGGGCCAGATGGCTTCCCAGGGGAATTCTAGCAAACATTTAAGGAAGAGTTAACACCTATTCTTTTGAAGCTGTTCCAAAAAGTAAAAATGGAAGGAAAACTTTTAAACTCTTTCTATGAAGCCAGAATTACCTTGATTCCAAAACCAGACAGACCCCACGAAAAAGGAGAACTATAGATCAATTTCCCTGATGAACATGGACACAAATATCCTCAAAAAGATATTAGCCAACTGGATCCAACAATACATTAAAAAAATTATTCACCACAACAAGTGGGATTTATACCTGGGATACAGGGCTGGTTCAATATCTGCAAAACAATCAATGTGATTCCTCACATCAATAAAGAAAGAACAAGAACCACATCATGCTCTCAATAGATGCAGAGAAAGCATTTGACAAAATACAGCATCCTTTCTTGATAAAAACCCTCAAGAAAGTAGGGATAGAAGGATCATACCTCGAGACAATAAAAGCCATATATGAAAGACACAATGCTAATATCATCCTCAATGGAGAAAAACTGAGAGCTTTCCCTCTAAGGTCAGGAACAAGACAGGGATGTCCACTCTCACCACTGTTATCCAACATAGCATTGTAAGTCTACAATAAGACAACACAAAGAAACAAAAGACATCCAAATTGGCCAGGAGGAGGTCAAACTTTCATTCTTCACAGATGACATGATACTTTATATGGAAAACCCAAAAGATTCCACCAAAAACTTCTAGAACTGATCCATGAATTCAGCAAAGTGGCAGTATATAAAATCAATGCACACAAATTGGTTGCATTCCTGTACACCAACAATGAAACAACAGAAAGAGAAATCAAGGAATCGATCCCATTTTCAATTGCACCAAAAACCAAAAACACCTAGTAATAAATCTAACCAAAGAAGTGGAAATTCTACACACTGAAAACTATAGAAATCTTATGAAAGCAATTGAGGAAGACAAAAAAAATGGAAAAAGATTCCACGCTCCTGGATAGGAAGAACAGATATTGTTAAAATGTCAATACTACCTAAAGCAATCTACATATTCAATGCAATCCCTATTAAAATAACACCAGCATTCTTCACAGAGCTAGAAAAAATATTCCTAAAATTTGTATGGAACCAGAAAATAGCCCAAATAGCCAAAGCAATCTTGAAAAAGAAAACCAAAGCAGGAGGCATCACAATCCCGGACTTCAAGCTATATTATAAAGCTGTAATCATCAAGACAGAATGGTACTGGCACAAGAACAGACACTCAGATCAATGGAACAGAATAGAGAACCCAGAAATGGATCCACAAACATATGGCCAACTAATCTTTGACAAAGCAGGAAAGAATATTCAATGGAATAAAGACAGTCTCTTCAGCAAATGGTTCCGGGAAAAGTGGACAGCGACATGCAGAAAAGTGAACCTGGACCATTTCTTAGACCGTACACAAAAATAAACTCAAAATGGACAGGAAGCCATCAAAATCCTCGAGGAGAAAGCAGGCAAATACCACTTTGATCTTGGCCGGAGCAACTTCTTAATCAACACATCTCCGGAGGCAAGGGAAAACGAAAGTGAAAATGAACTACAGGGACCTCATCAAAATAAAAAGCTTGGTACACATCGAAGGAAACAATCAGCAATACTAAAAGGCAACTGATGGAATGGGAGGAGATGTTTGCCATTGATATATCATATAATGGGTTAATATCCAAAATCTATAAAGAACTTATCAAACTCAATACCCAAAAAACAAATAATCCAGTGAAGAAATGGGTAAAAGACATGAATAGATACTTCTCCAAAGAAGACATCCAGATGGACAACTGACAAATGAAAAAATGCTCAACATCACTTATCATCAGGGAAATACAAAGCACAACCACAATGAGATACCACCTCACACCTGTCAGAATGGTTAACATTAACAACTCAAGCAACAACAGATGTTGGTGAGGATGCAGAGAAAGAGGATCTATTTTGCACTGATGGTGAGAATGCAAACTGGTGCAGCCCCTCTGAGAACAGTATGAAGGTTCCTCAAAAAATTAACAATAGAACTACCCTATGACCCAGCAATAGCACTAGTAGGCATTTATCCAAGGGATACAGGTATGCTGTTTCCAAGTGGCACATGCACCCCCATGTTTATAGCAGCACTATCAACAGTAGCCAAAGTATGAAAAGATCCCAAATGTCCATCGATGGATAAATGGATAGAGAAGATGTGGTATGTATATACAATGGATTATTACTTAGCAATCAAAAACCATGAAATCTTGCCATTTGCAACTACGTGGATGGAACTAGAGGGTATTATGCTAAGCGATATTAGTCAGAGAAAGACAAATATCACATGCCTTCACTCATATGAGGACTTTCAGATACAAAACAGATGAACATAGGGGAAGGGAAGCAATATAAAAACAGGAAGGGGGACCAAACATAAGAAACTCTTAAATATGGAGAACTAAAAGAGGGTTGCTGGAGGGGTTGTGGGAGGTGGGATGGGCTAAATCAGTAAGGGGCATTAAGGAATCTACTCCTGAAATCATTGTTGCACTATATGCTAACTTACTTGGATGTAAATTTTTTTAAAAAATTAATAAATAAAAACATCGTACGATCATTTCAATAGTTGCAGAAAAAGCTTTTGATAAAGTACAATATCAGTTTATGATTAAAAAATACCTCAACAAAGTAGGTTTAGAGAAAACATAACTCAACTTACTACAGGCCTTGTATGAAAAACCTACTAATCATCAATGGGGAAATCTGTGAGCTTTCCCACTAAGGTTGAGAAAAGACAGGAATATGAACTCTTACCACTTTTATTCAACAGAATACTGGAAGTCTTAGCCATAGCAATTGTTAAACAAAAATAAATAAAATGCATACAGATCAGTAAAGAAGAAGTAAAACTTTCACTATTTGCAGATGACATTATACTATATATGGAAAACCCTAAAGGCTCCACTAAAAAACTACTAGAATTATTAAATGAATTCAGTAAAGTTTCTGGATGTAAAATCAGTGTTGCATTACTATAATCTACTAATGAAGACGTAGAACAAGAAATGAATAAAACAATCCCATTTATAATTGCACCAAAAATAACAAAGTACATAGAAATAAAACTAACTAAAGAGGTCAAAGACCTGTACTCTGCAAACTATAAATCATTAATGAAAGAAATTGAAGATGACAACAAGAAATGGGAAGGCATTCCATGCTGATTGGTTGGAAGAACAAATAATGTTAAAATATACTACCCAAAGCAATCTACACATTTAATGCAATTCCTATCAAAACATCAATAGCATTTTTTAACAAACTAGAAGAAACAATCCTAAAACTTTTATGGAACCATAAAATACCCCAGATAGCCAAAGCAACCTTGAAATAGAAAAGCAAAGCTGAAGGCATCATAATTCTGGACTTAAGTTATATTATAAACCTTTAGTCATCAAGACAGTATGGTACTGGCACAAAAACACATAGATCAATATTTCATAATAGAAAACCCAGAATTAAACCTACAATTAGATCATCAATTAATATTTGACAAAGAAGCAAAGAATATCCAATAGGAAAATGATAGTCTCTTCAACAAATGACGCTGGGGAAACTGGACAGCAACATGCAAAAGACTGAAACTGGACTACTTTCTTACACCATACACAAAAATAAATTCAAAATGGATTAAAGACCTAAATGTGACTTCTGAAAAACCACAAAAATCTTAGAACAGAACGTAGGCAATAATTTCTCTGATATTGGCCCTAGCAACATCTTTCTAGATACATCTCCTGAGGCAAGGGAAACAAAAGGAAAAAAAAAAAAACAATATTGGGACTACATCACAATAAAAAGCTTCTGCACAGCTAAGAGAACAATCAACAAAATAAAAGGTAACATACTCAATAGAGGAAGATATTTGCAAATGACATATCCTATAAAGAGTTAGCATCCAAAACATATAAAGAACTTATACAACTCAACACACAAAAGCCAGATAATCGTATTTAACAATGGTGAGAAGACATGAATAATTTCTCCAAAGAAGACATACATATGGCCAACAGACACATGAAAACATGCTCAACATCACGTACCATCAGAAAATGCAAAGCAAAACTTCAATGAGATATTACCTCACACTTGTCAGAATGGCTAAAATCAAACACACACACACACACACACACACACACACACACACACACACAAACAAGCATTGGCAAGGATGCAGAGAAAAAGAAGCCTTTGTGCATTGTTGCCAGGAGTGTAAACTGGTGCAGCCACTATGGAAAACAGTATGGAGGCTCCTCAAAAAGTTAACAACAAAACTCCCCTATAATCAAGTGATTGTACTTATTGGGTATTTACCCCCTCCCCAAAATACAAAAGTACTAATTCAAAGAGCTTTATGCACCCTCATGTTTATTCCAACATCATTTACAATAGCAAAATTATGGAAGGAGCCCAAGTGTCCATCAATAGATGAGTGGATAATGAAGATGGACAAGAAGATAAAAAAGATATATATAATGGAATATTATTCAGCCATAAGAAGCAATGAAATCTTGATATATGCAACACTATGGTTGGAACTAGAGAGTATAATGCTAACCAAAATAATCCAGTCAGAGAAAGACAAATACCATATGATTTATTCATATATGGAATTTAAGAAACAAAATAGCAAGGGGTAAAAAACGTAACAAACCAAGAAACATACTCTTAACTATAGAGAACAAACTTATGGTTACCAGAGGGGAGATGGTTTGGGAGATGGGTGAAATAGGTGAGGGGGATTTTACACATATCGTGATGAGCACTGACACAGTAATGAAGAGAAACCCCAACGCTGGTGCAAACTACAGTAAGTAAAGATAGTACTGTGAGATTGTGCATAGATTCATCTACTTGGGGCACAGAAAAAAGGCTGTTGTTTAAGAGGGCAACGAGGGGCGCCTGGGTGGCTCACTGGGTTAATCATATGACTTTGGCTCAGGTCATGATCTCACTGGTTTGAGCCCTGTCTCAGGCTCTAGGCTGAGAGCTCAGAGCCTGAAGCCTCTTCAGATTCTGTATCTCCTTCTCTCTCTCTCTCTCTCTTCCCCTCCGCCATTCACACTGTCCCTCTCTCAAAATAAATAAAACATTACAAAAATTTTAAATTAAAAAATGTTTAAAAATAATATAAAGGGGCAACTAGAATATAAAGGGACTAGCCTATCTGCCAAATAACAGAGAGTTGCTGGAATTCTCTCCAGGTCAGAGGGGCTGGCAACCTCCAAGGTTTATGTACTGCCTTCACCTTGATTGTACAGATGGGAGCAGGATGTGGGTGTTTTGGTTGGCCTGCCATCTCAGTAACACCCCAACTCCTAGTCCACACAAGCCCAAACCATCCCACCAAGACAGCACCAGGACTTTGAACACTGGGACAGTCTCCAGTCAGTGCCCCCTACAGTTCCAGCCACCTCACCAAGGTGACACAAGAGAAAAGCTATCTGGAACACTCTAGGCATATACAACTTTGGCTCCAGACAACTTGCTCAGGCATACCCAATGCAGTGTGCTCTGGGGCCTCCCAGTTCATACTTGCTTCATCTCCAGCTACCCCACCAGGGTTCCCCTTATGCAGAGTACCCAGTGCTCCCTAGTCTGTACCATGCCTTGGCTCCAACCCCTATGCCAGGGTGCCCATGCATTGAGCACCCTGGGACACTCTGGTTTGCACTCACTTCAGCTTTAACTGTCCTGCCCTGGTTCCTCCTGTGTAGAGACTACCAGAACTGTCCCAGCCCTTGCCCATCTTGGCTTTTCAGATGTCCTTCTAGAGTGTTCCCTGCCCGAAACACCCTGGGATTCCACCAGCTTGCAACCCCCTCAGCTTCAGATGCCCTACCAGAGAGCTCACAGCGTAGAGCTCATGGGAGCCCTTGGCCTATATACTGTTTCATTTCCAACCTCCCTGCCAGGGTGCCACTTTGTGAAATGACATGGGGCATAGCAGCCCACAGCAACCTGGGCTCCAACTGCCTGCCAGTGTGCCTTCACTGCTAAGCACCCCACAACATCCTTCTTGCACCACTGCAGGTTAAGCTATCCTGACAGGGCACTCTCTGCACTGAGAGAACACAGAAATATTTGGCTCATACCCACTTCAGCTTCAGCTGTCCTGCCAGGTCACCTTCTGTATGAAGTGCCTCAGGAACCCCGAGCTTGCACTCTCTTCAGCACCAGATGTCCTGCAAGGGAGACCTCTGCATGGAGAACCCCAAGACTTCCCTGATCCATGCACACTCCAATTCTGGCCATGTCACCAGGGCAGTCCCAGAACAAAGTACCCTAGAACCCCTCAGCATTCAGCTGTAGCCAGCCAGCCAAAAGAAAGGGTCTCAGCTGCAGCCAGCCAGCCCAATCACCTGGTATACACAGTCTACACAGGAGAAAACCATACAAGACCATTCCCACAAGCATAAAAGTAGCTGTTTCTCCTAATACACAGAAACAAAGAAAGTCAAGTAAAATGAGGAGACAAATAAATATACTCAAAACAAAAGAAGAAGACCAAATTTCAGGAAAAAAATAACTAAATAAGAGAGAGGTAACCAAACCATCTGATAGAATTCAAAGTAATGATTATTAAGATTCCATAAAAAATTTCCTAGAATACATGAATTCAGCAGTCACAAGATATAAAATCAACATACAGAAATTGCTTGCATTTCTAACACCAATAACAAATCAGCTAAAAATGAAATCAAGGAATCAATCTCACTTGCAATTGCACCCAAAACAATTAGATACCTAGGAATAAACCTAATCAAAGGGAAAAAGATCTGTACTCTGAAAACTATAGAACATTTATGAAAGAAATTGAAGAAGGCACAGATAAATGGAAAAGCATTCCATGCTCATGAATTGGAAGAATAAATATTGTTAAAATGTCTATACTACCCAAAGCAATCTATACATTTTTTTGTTTATTTATTTTGAGAGAGAGAAAGAGAGAGAGAGGCATAGAGGGGTGGGGAAAGAGAATACCAAGCAAGGCTCCATACTGTCAGTGCAGAGCATGATGCTGGGCTTGATCCTATGAACTGAGAGATCATGACCTGAGCTGAAATCAAGAGTCATACACTTAACCAAGTGAGCCACACAGGCGCCCGAGCAATCTACACATTTAATGCAAATCCCATCTAAATACCGCTAACATTTTTCACAGAGGTAGAACAAACAACCCTAAAATTTGTATGGAACAAGACTCAAAATAGCCAAAGCAATCGTGAAAAAAAAAAAGCAACTCGAGGCATAATTCCGGATATCAAGCTATATTAAAAAGCTGTAGTCATCAAGAAAGTATGGTACTGGCACAAGAACAGACACATAGATCAATGGAACAGAATAGGAAATCCACAAATTGACCCACAAGTACATGATCAACTAATCTTAAACAAAGCAGGAAAGAGTATCCAATGGAAAAAAAGATAGTCTCTTCAAAAAATGGTGTTGGGAAAAAGGGACAGCAACATGCAGAAGAAGGAACCTGGACCACTTTATTATGCCATACACAAAAATAAATTCAGAATCGATGAAAGACATAAATGTGAGACAGGAAACCTTATCAACATCCTAGATGGGAACAGAAGCAGCAACCTCTTTGACCTCGGCTGGAGCAACTTCTTAATAGACACATTGCCAGAGGTAAGGGAAACAAATAAAAATGAACTATTGGGACTTCATTATAATTAAAAGCTTCTAGGGGAGGAGCTAAGATGGCGGAAGAGCATGGTAGCTTTTTGTGTGTCTTGCGTCCATGAAATACAGCCATACCAACATTAAACCATCCTGAACATCTAGAAAACTGATCTGAGGATTAACACAACAATCTAAACAACCTGAACCACAGAATTCAGCAGGTACATGGTGTGGAGAGGTGAACTTGGGGAGAGAGAAGCCATGGAGGGCAGGGAGCCACTTTTGCGTGTGGAGAGAGGATGGAAACGGGGGGGGGAGGGATATGGGAAAAGCACCCCTCCCCAAAAGCAGGTGGAGAGAAAGTGGAAAATTGGAAACAGCCACAGGGACTAAACTAAAAAGGGAGAAAGGAGAAAGGAGAGGGTTTAAATTCCATTAAGACTGTAAACAGGGGGAGTGCAGAGTCTGAAACTCCACAGCTCAATACCTGGCAGTCCTCTGGTGGGAAGGGCAAAGCCCCAGGAGCAGAGTGGGGTCTGGGAGGTTCTCGGGCCACACAAGGAGAAGCAGTTCCACTGCTAGAAGGACATTTGGTAGAGGCTATGAGGCCACCTGGGCCCAGCAGACCCCAGAGAACGGCCACATTCACTGGTGCTAGATAAGGTCATTGGGGGTAAAGTCTGGTGCCAGATGTGTGTTACGATTTTCCATAATCCCTGAGGTACTGCTGCTACATTGTCTCAAAAAATTTTTCTGGGGCAGGCTGGCACCTGGCCGCAGTCACAGGGCATTGACAGCAGTACAATCCTACAAGCATTCCTGGGTGCAGCCAGCACCTAGCCATTGCTCAGTGAGGCAGTCCACAGAGAGGCGGAGACGGTCAAAGCTGCAGACCCTCAGAAGGGGGGACCAGGGAAGACAGCCACATCTGAGACAAAACTCAGGAGGGAAGTGTCACCTGGGGCTTGGTAACATACAGTGTGGAAGCAGGGAGTAGACAGAAGACAAAGGACAGGTTCGTGATTTCTGATCAGGGAGAACTAAGTTCTGATACTAGAGACAGAGTGGCTGGGTGACGCCATTTTCACCATTCCTGCGCCTACACATATGCAACTACAAGGGCCATGACAATCCACCCCAGGGGGCTAGCAGCTCCATCTAGTGCAGAACTGAGCCGTTAGACTAAGCCCCACCCAACTGGGCCAGCTTCACTCTTCAAAAACACACGTCTCACTACCTGCTTAGTTTATGGACTATAAAATGCTTCATAGTTTGACTTCTAGGGGAAAACGAAGTAATTTCACAAGTATATTACTCTGTTAGCTGGTCCAACTATTCAATTTTCTTTCTGTTTTTTTCTTCTTTTTTTCTTTGTTGTTTCTTTTTTTTTCTTGAATACAGAAAGAGAAAACATTTATTTTTAAGTTTTTATTAAAAATATTTTCCTTTAATTTTTTTCTACTATATTTTTACTTTTGTGTAAATTTTTTCAAATTCTATTTTATCCATCATTTTCTTTTAGTCTACTTTAGTGTATTCATTTTTTAATATTTCAAATGATTTCTTTTTTTTCTCTTTTTTCCCCTTTTTTCTCTAATCTATGAAGCTACTTTCAACACTCAGACAAAAACACATCTTGGGGGCGCCTGGGTGGCGCAGTCGGTTGGGCGTCCTACTTCAGCCAGGTCACGATCTCGCGGTCCGGGAGTTCGAGCCCCGCGTCGGGCTCTGGGCTGATGGCTCAGAGCCTGGAGCCTGTTTCCGATTCTGTGTCTCCCTCTCTCTCTGCCCCTCCCCCGTTCATGCTCTGTCTCTCTCTGTCCCAAAAATAAATAAACGTTGAAAAAAAAAAACAAAACACATCTTGTATCTAGAATCATTTATTCGATTTGTGTGTGTCTGTGTTTGTTTTTAAATTTTTAATTTTAATATTTTTTAATTTTAATTTTTTCTGCCGCATTCATTCTTTTCTCCCTTCAAAAAGATAAAAGGAAGGAGTTCACCCCAAAAGGAAGAGCAGGAAGAAACAACAGCCAGGGACTTAACCAATAGAGATACAAGCAAGATTTCTGAACCAGATATTAGAATCACGATAATAAGAATACTAGCTGGAGTCAAAAATAGATTAGAATCCCTTTATGTGGAAATAAAAGAAGTAAAAGCTAGTCAGGATGAAATAAAATGATATAACTGAGCTTCAATCTCGTATCAGGCCACAGCGGCAAGGATGGATGAGGCTGAACAGAGAATCAGAAATATAGAGGAAAAACTTATGGAGAATAATGAAGCAGAACAAAACAGGGAGGTTAAGGCAAAAGAGCATGACTTAAGAATTAGAGAAATCAGTGACTCATTAAAAAGGAATAACATCAGAATCATAGGGGTCCCAGAAGAAGAGAGAGAAAAGTAGGGGTTATGTGAGCAAATTATAGCAGAAAACGTTCCTCAACTGGGGAAAGACACAGACATCAAAATCCAGGAAGCACAGAGGACTCCTATTAGATTCAACAAAAACCGACCATCAACAAGGCATATCATAGTCAAATTCACAAAATACTCAGGCAAGGAAAGAATCATGAAAGCAGCAAGGGGGAAAAAGAAGTCCTTAACCTCCAAGGGAAGACAGATCAGGTTTGCAGCAGACCTATCCACAGAAACTTGGCAGGCCAGAAAAGAGAGGCAGGATATAGTTAATGTGCTGAATCAGAAAAATATGCAGCCAAGAATTCTTTATCCAGCAAGGCTGTGATTCAAAATAGAAGTAGTGATAAAAAGCTTCCCAGAGAAACAAAAATTAAGGGAGTTTGTGACCACTAAACCAGCCCTGCAAGAAATTTTAAGGGGGAATCTCTGAGGGGAGAAAAGATGTGTGTGTGTGTGTGTGTGTGTGTGTGTGTGTGTGTGTGTATGTATATATAGAGAGAGAGAGACCAGAGAACACCACCAGAAATTCCAACGCTACAAACAACATGATGTCAATAAGTTCATATCTTTCAATACTCACTCTAAATGTCAATGGACTCAACGCTCCAATCAAAAGACACAGGTTAAGAGAATGGATAAGAAAACAAGATACATCTATATGCTGTTTACAAGAGACCTAAATACACCTTCAAATTCAAAGTAAGGGTATGGAGAACCATCTATCATGCTAATGGTCAACAAAGGAAAGCTGGAGTAGCCATACTTATATCAGACAATCCAGACTTTAAAATAAAGACTGTATCAAGAGATGCAGAAGGGCATTATATCATAATTAAGGGGTCTGTCCACCAAGAAGACCTAAGAAGTGTAAATGTTTATGCACCAAATGTGAAAGCATCCAAATATATAAATCAATTAATCACAAACATAAAGACACTCATTGATAGTAATACCATAATAGTAGGAGAGTTCAACACCCCACTCACAGCAATGGACAGATCATCTAATAAAAAAAATCAACAGGGAAACAATAGTTTTGAATTATACACTGGACCAGATGGACTTCACAGATATATTCAGAACATTTCATCCTAGATTAGTGGAATATACATTCTTCTCCAGTGCACATGAAACATTCTCGAGAATAGACTGCATACTGGGACACAAATCATCCATCAACAAGTATAAAAAGATTGAGATCATACCATGCATATTTTCAGACCAAAACGCTATGAAACTTGGAGTCAAACACAAGAACAAATTTGGAAAGGTAACAAATACTTGGAGACTAAAGAACATCCTACTAAAGAATGAATGGGCCAAACAAGAAGTTAAAGAGGAAATTAAAAAATATATGGAAGCCAATGAAAATGATAACACCACAACCCAAAACCTCTGGGACACAACAAAGGCGGTCATGAGAGGAGAGTATATAGCCATCCAGGCCTTCCTAAAGAAGGAAGAAAGATCTCAGATACACAACCTAACCTTATGCATTAAACAGATATAAAAAGAACAGAAAATAAAACCCAAAACCAGCAGAAGACAGGAAAAAATAAAGATTAGAGCAGAAATCAATGCTATCGAAGCCAAAACAAAACAAAACAAAATAAAAAAACAGTAGAAAAGATCAATGAAACCAGAAGCTGGATCTTTGAATTAATTAACAAAAATGATAAATCAATGGCCAGTTTGATAAAAAAGAAAAAGGAAAGTACCCAAATAAATAATCAAGAATGAAAGAGGAAAGATCACAACCAACACAGCAGACATAAATACAATAAGAGAATATTAGGAGCAATTATATGCCGATCAAATGGGAAATCTGGAAGAAATGGACAAATTCCTAGAAACATATACACCACCAAAACTCAAAGCAGAAGAAAAGAAAATTTGAATAGACCCATAACCAGTAAAGAAATTGAATTAGTAATCAAAAATCTCCCAAAAAACAAGAGTACATGGCCAGATGGCTTTCCAGGGGAATTCTATAAAACTTTTAAGGAAGAGTTAACACCTATTCTCTTGGAGCTGTTCCAAACAATAGAAATGGAAGGAAAACTTCAAAACTCTTTCTATGAGGCCACCATTACCTTTATTCCAAAACCAGACAGAAACCCCACTAAAAAGGAGAACTATAGACAAATTTCCCTGATGAACATGGATGCAAAAATCCTCAACAAGATATTAGCTAATGGGTTCCAATAATACATTAAAAAAATTATTCACCACGAGCAAGTAGGATTTATACCTAGGATGCAGGACTGGTTCAATATCTGCAACACAATTAATGTGATTCATCACATCAATAAAGAAAAGACAAGAACCATATGATCCTCTCAATAGAAGCAGAGAAAGAATTTGACAAAACACAGCATCCTTTCTTGATAAGAACCCTCAAGAAAGTAGGGATAGAATGATCACACCTTGAGATCATAAAAGCCATATATTAACGACCCAATGCTAATATCATCCTCAATGGTGAAAAACTGAGAGCTTTCCCTCTAAGGTCAGGAACAAGACAGGGATGTCCACTCTTACCACTTTTATTCAACATAGCAATGGAAGTCTTAGCCTCAGCAAACAGACAACACAAAAAATAAAAGGCATCCAAATCAGCCAGGAGGAGGTCAAACTTTCACTCTTCACATATGACATGGTACTCTATAAGGAAAACCCAAAGGATTCCACCAAAAAAGTACTATAACTGATCCAGGAATTCAGCAAAGTGGCAGGATATAAAATCAATGCACACAAATTGATTGCATTCCTATATACCAACAATGAAGCAACAGAAGCAGAAATCAAGGAATCAATTGCATTCTCAATTGCACCAGAAACCATAAAATACCTAGGAATAAATTTAACCAAAGTGGTGAAAAATCTATACACTGAAAACTATAGAAAGCTTATGAAAGGAATTGAAGAAGACACGCAAAAAAATGGAAAAAGATTCCATGCTCCTGGAAAGGAAGAACAAATATTGTTAAAATGTCGATACTACCCAAAGCAATCTACATATTCAATGCAATCCCTATCAAAATAACACCAGCATTCTTCACAGAGCTAGAACACATAATCCTAAAATTTGTATGGAACCAGAAAAGACCCCGAATAGCCAAAGCAATCTTGAAAAATAAAACCAAAGCAGAAGGCATCACAATCCCAGACTTCAAGCTATACTACAAAGCTGTAATCATCAAGACAGTATGGAACTGGCACAAGAACAGACACTCAGATCAATGGAACAGAATACAGAGCCCAGAAACGGACCCACTAACGTATGGCCAACTAATCTTTGACAAAGCAGGAAAGACTATCCAATAGAATAAAGACAGTCTCTTAAGCAAGTGGTGCTTGGAAAACTGGACAGTGACATGCAGAAAAATGAACCTGGACGACTTTCTTACACCATACACAAAAATAAACTCAAAATGGATGAAAGACCTTAATCTTAGACAGGAATCCATCAGAATCCATGAGGAGAAAGCAGGCAAAAACCTCTTTGACCTTAGCCACAGCAAGTTCTTACTCAACACATCTCCAGAGTCAAGGGGAACAAAAGCAAAAGCAAATGCTTTGACCTCATCAAAAGAAAAAGCTTTTGCATAGTGAAGGAAACAATCAGCAACACTAAAAGGCAACCGACGGAATGGGAGAAGATATTTGCAAACAATATATCAGATAAAGGGTCAATATCCAAAATATGTAAAGAACTTATCAAACTCAACACCCAAAAAACAAAGAATGCAGTGAAGAAATGAGCAAAAGACATCAATAAACACTTCTCTGAAGAAGACATCCAGAAGGCCAATCGACACATGACAAAATGCTCAATATCACTCATCATCAGGTAAACACAAATAAAACCCACAATGAGATACCACCTGACACCTGTCAGAATTGCTAATATTAACAACACAGGCAACAACAGATGTTGGCGAGGATGCAGAGAAAGAGGATATATTTTGCACTGATGGTGGGAATGCAAACTGGTGCAACCACTCTGGAAAACAGTATGGAGGTTCCTCAAAAAATTAAAGAGAACTACCCTATGAGCCAGCAACTGCCCTACTAGGTATTTATCCAAGGGATACAGCTGTGCTGATTCGAAGGGATATATGCACCCCAATGTTTATAGCAGCATTATCAACAATAGCCAAAGTATGGATAGAGCCTGAATGTCCATCGATGGATGAGTGGATAAAGAAGATGTGGTATGTGTGTGTACACACACACACACACACACACACACACACACACAATGGAGTATTACTCAGCAATCAAAAAGATTGAAATCTTCCCATTTGCAACTACCTACCTGGAACTGGAGGGTATTATGATAAGCAAAATTAGTCAGAGAAAAACAAATATCATATGACTTCACTCATATGAGGACTTTAAGAAAGAAAACAGATGAACATATGGGAAGGGAAACAAAAATAATATAAAACAGGGAGGGGGACCAAACATAAGAGACTCTTAAATATGGATAATACACAGAGGGTTACTGGAGGGGTTGTGGGAGGGGGGATAGGCTAAATGGGTAAGGGGCATTAAGGAATCTACTCCTAAAACCATTGATGCTCTATATGCTAACTGATTTTGATGTAAATTTAAAAAAATTAAATTAAAAAAGAAGCTTCTGCACAGTGAAGCAAAACAAAACTAAAAAGTAGCCTATGGAATGGGAGAAGATATTTTCCAACAACATCTGATAAAGTGTTAGTATCCAAAATCTATAAAGAACTAATCAAACTCAACACCCAGGAAACAACTAACCCACTTAAGAAACGGGTAGAAAACATGAATATACACTTTCTCAAAGAAGACATCCACATGGCTAACAGATGCTCAACATCACTCATCATCAAGGAACTACAAATCAAACCACAAAGAGATATCATCTCACATCTGTCAGAATGCCCAAAATTAACACAAAAACAACATGTTTTGTTGAGGATGTGGAGAAAGGGGAACCTCTTGTACTCTTGGTGGGAAAGCAAATTGGTACAGGCACTCTGGAAAACAGTATGGAGTTGCCTTAAAAAGTTAAAACAGAACTACCCTACAAACCAGCAATGCACTGCTAAGTATTTACCCAAAGGATACAAAAATACACATTTGAAGGGAAATACACCCCAATGTTTATATCAGCATTATCAACGATAACCAAGCTATTGAGAGAGCCCAAATATCCACCAATAGATGATTGGATAAAGAAGAAGTAATATATATACATATGTACATATATACATATATACATACAATTATACACACATTGGAATATTACTCAGCCATCAAAAAGAATGAAATCTTGCCAAGTTCAACAACATGGTTGGAGCTAAAGTGTATTATGCCAAGCAAAATAAGTCAGTCAGAGATAGAAAAAAATATCACATGACTTCACTCATATATGGAATTTAAGAAACAAAACAGATGAACTATGGGAGAGGGAAGAGAGAGGGAAACAGACTATGAGAGACTCTTGAAGATGGAGAGTAAACTGAGTGTTATTGTAGGGAAGTAGGTGGGGGAAGGGGTATATGGATGATGGGTAGTAAGGAGGGTACTTGTTATGATGAGCAGTGGGTGTTGTATGTGATGGATGAATCACTGAATTCTACTCCTGAAACAAATATTGCACAGTATATTAACTAACTAGAGTTTAAATAAAAAATTGAAGGAAACAATAAAAAATAAAGATAATGCTTTTTAACATTTCAAAAAAAATTAATGGACATTAATATGCTCACCAGACTGGAAAGAAAATTGGAGGTACTTAGTGACACCTTCAACAGAGATAGAAAATATAATAAAAGAACCAATTGGAGTTGAAAAGTACAATAACCAAATGAAAAAATACACTATAGATAATCAACAGTATATTAAAAAATACAGAATGGATCAGCAATCTGAAAGACAGGGTAAGAGAAAGAAGCCTAGATGAACAGAAAAAAAAAAGAAAAGAATAATTTTCTAAATGAGGAAAGGCTATGGGATCTTATGGACAATACCAAGAGAAAAACATTCACATTATATCGGTCCAAGAAGGAAAAGAGATGGGAAGGGCAGAAAATTTAATGCAAGATATACTAGCTGAAGCAGCAGTTCCAGTCCAAAATGGCAATATAGGAAGACCCAAAACTCATCTCTTCCATGGAACACACCAAATTACACACTACACACACACACACACACACACACACACACACACATATATAAATTTCTGGCACAGAAAAAAAAATCCATGGTTTAAAAGAATTAAAGGAGGTGTGGGAATGCTATCTGGGTCAGAGGAAATGGCTTACTGCCTCAGCAAATACCAGGTACAAAAGCCTATAGCAGCTCCTGTCACACAGGAGCACAGATAAAAGGCCATAGTTTAAAAAGGTGGAGAGTCTGAGGGAAGGCTCAGGGAAGGTCAGATGGACTGAAGAATGACAGATTTATGTTTCCCCTCCACCTTAACAATGCAGATCAGAACAGGCCCTGGATGCAATAGCTGGCTTATCACTTCAGCTTCAGTGAGCACGAAGTCCACAAGCCCACAGCAGCCCCATTTGCACCACAGTACAGAAAACACCACCACCACCACCAACAACAACAACAGTATTTTCCCCCATGCTTTAAAAGAGCAACTGCACTTGTGATAAACATTGGGTATTGTATGGAAGTGTTGAATCACTATATTGTACACCTGAAACTAATATTATATTGTATGTTAACTAACTAGAATTAAAATAAAAAACTTAAAAAGTAATAAAAGAGTAGCATATAAAAGAGCCAGCACTAGAATTCTCCCAAGCTAGTGGAGCTGCTGGAATGGTCTCTAGGTGGGAGGGGCTAATGAACAAAGTCTATGCTCACCCCTCATCTTGAAAGCAGACAAGTGCACAGTCCATCCACCCTAACTGACCTGTCCCCTTAGTGAGTTCTGAGTTCATGGCTCACAGCAGCGTTAGCCAAGGTTGCCTAAGGCAGCCTCAGAGCAGTGCATACCAGGACATTCCTGGTTAGTGCTCGCTACAGGCTCGCCTTCCTGCCTAGGTGACACAGATGCAAAATACAATGCAACACTCTAGGCCCACACCGCTTCCTCTTCACCTGTGATGCAGAGTGCTCAGCTGACATATGCTCCAGATCTAGCCACGCTGTCAGAATGCCCCCAGGTAGAGCATCCTGGAAAACCCCAACTTGTGCTTGCAATGGTTTCAGCCATCCCAACAGAGGAACCCTGTATGGAGCAGCCCAGTACACATCCATCCATACTGATCTCATCTCCAGCCACCTGACCAGGGCACCCTTTGTGCTGAGCAATTTGGAAGTCTCTGGCTTACACCTAATTCAGCTTTAATTATCCTGCTAGGGTTTCCTCAATACATAGAACCCCAGGACACACCAACCTGCAACCACTTCAACTTTCTCTGTCCTGACAGTGGGATAGCTGTGTGAGGTGCTCTGAGCCCCCCAGTGCACACCAGCCATAGGTCCAGACAGCTAGCAAAATTCACCAACTACATGCAGTCTACATAGGGGTTGACCATATACAAGACCTCAAGTTAAAAGAAGTACCTGTTCTGCCTAATCCATTAAAAAACATAGAAAGTCAAGAAAAATGGAGAGACAGAAGACTATGCTTCAAAAATAATAACAAGACAAAAACCTCAGAAAATAAATAAATGGAGATAATCAATATTCTTGATAAGAAAATTCAAATAATGATTACAAAGATGGTCACTGGGCTGGAGATAAAAGTGGAAGACCTGACTTCAATAAAAACAAAATATTAAAAAAAATCAATCAGAGTCGAATAATATAATAACTGGAATAAAAATTACTCTAGAGGGAATCAGTAGAGAACTGGATTCAGAAGGACATACCAGTGCTTCAAAAGACAGGGTAATGGAAAACACACAACTGAACAGCAAAAAGAGAAAAAAATTTTTAAAAATTAACATAAGTTAAGGGAGCCCTTGGACAACATCAAGTGACCAAATGTTCTCCTTATAGGGGTCCCAGAAAAAGAAGAAGAGAGAGAATGGGTAGAAAAATGTTTGAAGAAATAATAGGAGAAAACTTACCTAACTTAGGTAAGGAGATAGAAATCCAGGTCCATGAAGCACAGTGTTCCAATCCAAAAAGGTCCACATCATTTTACATAATAATTAAAATGTAAAAGTTTAAAGATAAAGATAGAATTATAAAATCAAATGAGAAACAAAAAGTTATCTACAATGGGAAACTCAAAAGGTTATCAGCTGATTTTTCAGCAGAAACTTTGCAGGCCAGAAGGGAGTGGCATGATATATGTAAATTGCTAAAAGGAAAAGAAACTATAACCAAGATACTGTAGCCAGCAAGATCTCATTCAGATTTGAAGGAAAGATAAAGAGTTTCCCAGACAAACAAAACCGAAATAATAAAGGAGTTTATATCACAACTAAATCAGCATTACAAGCAATGTTAAAGGGACTTCATTAAGTGGAAAAGAAAGAGCCATGATTAGATGTTAGGAAATTATGAATAAAAAGATACAAAGTATGACATTATATACATGAAACACAAAGGAGGGGGTAAAAAAACTTTTTTTTTCTAGAATGTGTTTGAATGTAAATGATCATCAAATTATATAGATTTGCTATATATGTAGAATGTTATATGTAAACTTTATAGTAACTACAAAACCAAAACTTATAATAAGTACACAAAAAAATAGAAAAAAGGAAACCAAGCATAAGACTACACAAAGTCAATCAATCACAAAGAGAGGAGGAGTTACACAAGATGTTGGAGCAGCATGGAAGCTCTCAGCTGGTCTCCTCCTGGAAACACAGCTGGATCAGTACCAAACCATTTTTGCACAACTAGGAAATTGATCTGAGGATTAACACAACAATCTGTATAACTTGAGCTATAGAACTCAGTAGGTATGTGGTGCGGAGAGGTGAACAGAGGGAGAAAAGAGCCATGGAGGTTAGGGAGATGTTTTTGAAGAGACAGAACAGAGAAAGGGGGGATTGCAGAACATCAGGGGGTTGCAGGAAAAGCATACCCCAGAAAGTAGTTGGAGAGAAAGAGAAAGAGTGAAAAACACTCACAAAGGACTGAACAAGAAATCATTTCCCCAAAACCATTGAGGGGGGCAAAGGAGAGGGATTCAATACCATTAGGATTCTATACACACTGGAGTGCAAAGTCAGAAATTCTGGAGCTCTGTGCCTGGCAGTGCTTTGGTGAGGAAAAAGGGTGAATCCCCAGGAGCAGGCAGCTGTGTCTGAGGGGTCCATGTGCCACAGGTGAAAAGTGGTTCCCCTGCTCAGAGTGCACTTGGTAGAGGACATACAGCCTCCCTAAAGGCAAAGTTCCATGTAGAACCCAGAGAGCAGCCATGTTTGTTGGTATTGAGACAAAGACACCAGAGTGTGGTGAAACCTCACACCAGCTGTGTGCTCTGGTTTGCCATAATCTATGAATTGATGCCACTGCATGATCACACAAACATTTTCTGGGACAAGACGGCATGGGTCATTGCTCAGCATGACCCTCCCACAGACCACTGGCAGCTGTGCAAGCCACAGGGGACTCTGAAGAGAGGGGTTTTGAAACACAACCCCATCTTAGATAAAACCCTGGAGGGAAGTACCACCTGGCAGATGAACAGCTTGGACACGGACAGGTTAGAGGCAGGGAGTGGACCAGGGCCTGATACAAAGGAGGGGTGCATGATCACTGATCAGAGAGAGCACTAAGTTCCTGTGCCAGAGACTAGGGAGCTGGGTGAAGCCATATCCACCTCTCCTGAACATACTTATGCACACCATACAGATCCACCCAAGTAAGCTAAGCAGTGCCACCTAGTTGAGAACAAAGTCTTTACACAAAGCCCGTTGCAACTGCATGTTCCAAGCACATCCCCTAGAAGACCAGCACAAGTTGCTCTATCTGCTTAGTGTACAGACTATAGAGTGCTTTACAGTTTGAGTTCTAGGGGAAACTGGAGGTAACTTCATTTGGGTTTCATTCTATTTTCTTGTTCATTTGTTCATTTGTTTCCTTCTGTCTTTGTTTAAAATTTTTTTCCTTCCTTTTCTTTTTCTTGAATACAGAAAAAGAAAATTTTATTTCCTTTTTTAAAACATCCATTTAAAAATTTTAAATTCTTTTAACTATGTTTTTTTTAATATATGAAATTTATTGACAAATTGGTTTCCATACAACACCCAGTGCTCATCCCAAAAGGTGCCCTCCTCAATACCCATCACCCACCTTCTACTCCCTCCCACCCCCCATCAACCCTCAGTTTGTTCTCAGTTTTTAACAGTCTCTTATGCTTTGGCTCTCTCCCACTCTAACCTCTTTTTCTTTTTTCCTTCCACTCCCCCATGGGTTCCTGTTAAGTTTCTCAGGATCCACAAAAGAGTGAAACCATATGGTATCTGTCTGTCTCTGTATGGCTTATTTCACTTAGCATCACACTCTCCAGTTCCATCCACGTTGCTACAAAAGACCATATTTCATTTGTTCTCATTGCCACGTAGTACTCCATTGTGTATATAAACCACAATTTCTTTATCCATTCCTCAGTTGATGGACATTTAGGCTCTTTCCATAATTTGGCTATTGTTGAGAGTGCTGCTATGAACATTGGGGTACAAGTGGCCCTATGCATCAGTACTCCTGTATCCCTTGGATAAATTCCTAGCAGTGCTATTGCTGGGTCATAGGGTAGGTCTATTTTTAATTTTCTGAGGAACCTCCACACTGCTTTCCAGAGCGGCTGCACCACTTTGCATTCCCACCAAGAGTGCAAGAAGGTTCCCGTTTCTCCACATCCTCTCCAGCATCTATAGTCTGATTTGTTCATTTTGGCCACTCTGACTGGCGTGAGGTGATATCTGAGTGTGGTTTTGATTTGTATTTCCCTGATAAGGAGCGACGCTGAACATCTTTTCATGTGCCTGTTGGTCATCCGGATGTCTTCTTTAGAAAAGTGTCTATTGATGTTTTCTGCCCATTTCTTCACTGGGTTCTTTGTTTTTCGGGTGTGGAGTTTGGTGAGCTCTTTATAGATTTTGGATACTAGCCCTTTGTCCGATATGTCATTTGCGAATATCTTTTCCCATTCCGTTGGTTGCCTTTTAGTTTTGTTGGTTGTTTCCTTTGCTGTGCAGAAGCTTTTTATCTTCATAAGGTCCCAGTAATTCACTTTTGCTTTTAATTCCCTTGCCTTTGGGGATGTGTCAAGTAAGAGATTGCTACGGCTGAGGTCAGAGAGGTCTTTTCCTGCTTTCTACTCTAAGGTTTTGATGGTTTCCTGTCTCACATTTAGGTCCTTTATCCATTTTGAGTTTATTTTTGTGAATGGTGTGAGAAAGTGGTCTAGTTTCAACCTTCTGCATGTTGCTGTCCAGTTCTCCCAGCACCATTTGTTAAAGAGGCTGTCTTTTTTCCATTGAATGTTCTTTCCTGCTTTGTCAAAGATGAGTTGGCCATACGTTTGTGGGTCTAGTTCTGGGGTTTCTATTCTATTCCATTGGTCTATGTGTCTGTTTTTGTGCCAATACCATGCTGTCTTGATGAGTGCAGCTTTGTAGTAGAGGCTAAAGTCTGGGATTGTGATGCCTCCTGCTTTGGTCTTCTTCTTCAAAATTACTTTCGCTATTCGGGGCCTTTTGTGGTTCCATATGAATTTTAGGATTGCTTGTTCTAGTTTCGAGAAGAATGCTGGTGCAATTTTGATTGGGACTGCATTGAATGTGTAGATAGCTTTGGGTAGTATTGACATTTTGACAATATTTATTTTTCCAATCCATGAGCAGGGAATGTCTTTCCATTTCTTTAAATCTTCTTCAATTTCCTTCATAAGCTTTCTATAGTTTTCAGCATACAGATCCTTTACATCTTTGGTTAGATTTATTCCTAGGTATTTCATGCTTCTTGGTGCAATTGTGAATGGGATCAGTTTCTTTATTTGTCTTTCTGTTGCTTCATTGTTAGTGTATAAGGATGCAACTGATTTCTGTACATTGATTTTGTATCCTGCAACTTTGCTGAATTCATGGATCAGTTCTAGCAGACTTTTGGTGGAGTCTATCGGATTTTCCATGTATAATATCATGTCATCTGCAAAAAGCGAAAGCTTGACTTCATCTTTGCCAATTTTGATGCCTTCATTTCCTTTTGTTGTCTGATTGCTGATGCTAGAACTTCCAGTACTATGTTAAACAGCGGCGGTGAGAGTGGGCATCCTGTCGTGTTCCTGATCTCAGGGAAAAAGCTCTCAGTTTTTCCCCGTTGAGGATGATGTTAGCTGTGGGCTTTTCATAAATGGCTTTTATGATCTTTAAGTATGTTCCTTCTATCCCGACTTTCTCAAGGGTTTTTATTAAGAAAGGGTGCTGGATTTTGTCAAAGGCCTTTTCTGCATCGATTGACAGGATCATATGGTTCTTCTCTTTTTTTGGTTAATGTGATGTATCACGTTGATTGATTTGCGAATGTTGAACCAGCCCTGCATCCCAAGAATGAATCCCACTTGATCATGGTGAATAATTCTTTTTATATGCTGTTGAATTCAATTTGCTAGTATCTTATTGAGAATTTTTGCATCCATATTCATCAGGGATATTGGCCTGTAGTTCTCTTTTTTTACTGGGTCTCTGTCTGGTTTAGGAATCAAAGTAATACTGGCTTCATAGAATGAGTCTGGAAGTTTTCCTTCCCTTTCTATTTCTTGGAATAGCTTGAGAAGGATAGGTATTATCTCTGCTTTAAACGTCTGGTAGAACTCCCCTGGGAAGCCATCTGGTCCTGGACTCTTATTTGTTGGGAGATTTTTGATAACTGATTCAAAATCTTCGCTGGTTATGGGTCTGTTCAAGCTTTCTATTTCCTCCTGATTGAGTTTTGGAAGAGTGTGGGTGTTTAGGAATTTGTCCATTTCTGCCAGGTTGTCCAGTTTGTTGGCATATAATTTTTCATAGTAGTCCCTGATAATTCTTTGTATCTCTGAGGGACTGGTTGTAATAATTCCATTTTCATTCATGATTTTATCTAGTTGGGTCATTTCCCTTTTCTTTTTGAGAAGCCTGGCTAGAGGTTTGTCAATTTTGTTTATTTTTTCAAACAACCAACTCTTGGTTTCGTTGATCTGCTCTACAGTTTTTTTAGATTCTATATTGTATATTTCTGCTCTGATCTTTATTATTTCTCTTCTTCTGCTGGGTTTAGGCTGCCTTTGATGTTCTGCTTCTAGTTCCTTTAGGTGTGCTGTTAGATTTTGTATTTGGGATTTTTCTTGTTTCTTGAGATAGGCCTGGATTACAATGTATTTTCCTCTCAGGACTGCCTTCGCTGCATCCCAAAGCGTTTGGATTGTTGTATTTTCATTTTCATTTGTTTCCATATATTTTTTAATTTCTTCTCTAATTGCCTGGTTGACCCACTCATTCGTTAGTAGGGTGTTCTTTAACCTCCATGCTTTTGGAGGTTTTCCAGACTTTTTCCTGTGGTTGATTTCAAGCTTCATAGCATTGTGGTCTGAAAGTATGCATGGTATAATTTCAATTCTTGTAAACTTATGAAGGGCTGTTTTGTGACCCAGTATATGATCTATCTTGGAGAATGTTCCATGTGCACTCGAGAAGAAAGTATATTCTGTTGCTTTGGGATGTAGAGTTCTAAATATATCTGTCAAGTCCATCTGATACAATGTCTCATTCAGGTTCCTTGTTTCTTTATTGACCGTGTGTCTAGATGATCTATCCATTTCTGTAAGTGGGCTGTTAAAGTCCCTTGCAATGACCACATTCTTATCAATAAGGTTGCTTTTGTTTGTGAGTAATTGTTTTATACATTTGGGGGCTCCGGTATTCCGCGCATAGACATTTATAATTGTTAGCTCTTCCTGATGGATAGACCCTGTAACTATTATATAATGTCCTTCTTCATCTCTTCTTACAGCCTTTAATTTAAAGTCTAGTTTGTCTGATATAAGTATGGCTACTCCAGCTCTCTTTTGGCTTCCAGTAGCATGATAAATAGTTCTCCATCCCCTCACTCTCAATCTAAAGGTGTCCTCAGGTCTAAAATGAGTCTCTTGTAGACAGAAAATAGATGAGTCTTGTTTTTTTATCCATTCTGATACCATATGTCTTTTGTTTGGCGCATTTAATCCATTTACATTCAGTGTTATTATAGAAAGATACGGGTTTAGAGTCATTGTGATGTCTGTATGTGTTATGCTTGTAGTGATGTCTCTGGGACTTTGTCTCACAGGGTCCCCCTTAGGATCTCTTGTAGGGCTGGTTTAGTGGTGACAAATTCCTTCAGTTTTTGTTTGTTTGGGAAGACCTTAATCTCTCCTTCTATTCTAAATGACAGACTTGCTGGATAAAGGATTCTTGGCTGCATATTTTTTCTGTCTAACACCCTGAAAATCTCGTGCCAATTCTTTCTGGCCTGCCAAGTTTCAAAAGAGAGATCAGTCACGAGTCTTACAGGTCTCCCTCTATATGTGAGGGCACGTTTACCCCTTGTTGCTTTCAGAATTTTCTCTTTATCCTTGTATTTTGCCAGTCTCACTATGATATGTCGTGCAGAAGATCGATTTGAGTTACGTCTGAAGGGAGTTCTCTGTGCCTCTTGGATTTCAATGCCTTTTTCCTTCCCCAGTTCAGGGAAATTCTCAGCTATTCTTTCTTCAAGTACCCCTTCAGCACCTTTCCCTCTCTCTTCATCCTCTGGGATACCAATTATGCGTATATTATTTCTTTTTAGTGTATCAGTTAGTTCTCTAATTTTCCCCTCATACTCCTGGATTTTTTTATCTCTCTTTTTCTCAGCTTCCTCTTTTTCCATAACTTTATCTTCTAGTTCACCTATTCTCTCCTCTGCCTCTTCAAGCCGAGCTGTGGTGGTTTCCATTTTGTTATGCATTTCGTTTAAAGCGTTTTTCAGCTCCTCGTGACTGTTCCTGAGTCCCTTGATCTCTGTAGCAAGAGATTCTCTGCTGTCCTGTATACTGTTTTCAAGCCCAGCGATTAATTTTATGACTATTATTCTAAATTCACTTTCTGTTATATTATTTAAATCCTTTTTGATTAGCTCATTAGCTGTTGTTATTTCCTGGAGATTCTTCTGAGGGGAATTCTTCCGCTTGGTCATTTGGGATAGTCCCTGGCTTGGTTAGGACCTGCAGGGCACTTCCCCTGTGCTGTGGTGTATAACTGGAGTTGGTGGGCGGGGCCGCAGTCAGATCTGATGTCTGCCCCCAGTCCACCGCTGGGGCCACAGTCAGACTGGTGTGTGCCTTCTCTTCCCCTCTCCTAGGGGCGGGATTCACTGTGGGGTGGCATGGCCTGTCTGGGGTACTTGCACACTGCCAGGCTTGTGATGCTGGGGATCTGGCGTATTAGCTGGGGTGGGTAGGCAAGGTGCACAGGGGCAGGAGGGTCAGGCTTAGATCCCTTCTCCTTAGGTGATCCACTTCAGGAGGGGCCCTGTGGCAGCAGGAGGGAGTCAGATCCGCTGCGAAGGTTTGGCTCTGCAGAAGCACAGAGTTGGGTGTTTGCGCCGAGCGAGTAAGTTCCCCGGCAGGAACTGGTTCTCTTTGGGATTTTGGCTGGGGGATGGGCGGGGGAGATGGCGCTGGCGAGCCCTTTGTTCCCCACCAAACTGAGCTCTGTTGTCAGGGGGCTCAGCAGCTCTCCCTCCCTTTGTCCTCCAGCCTTCCCGCTTCCCGAGCAGAGCTGTTAATTTATGACCTCCCAGACGCTAAGTCGCGCTTGTTGTGGGAACACAGTCCGTCAGGCCCCTCCGCTTTTGCCAGCCAGACTGAGGGGCTCTGCTTGGCCGGCCAGCCACCCCTCTGCCCCGGCTCCCTCCCGCCAGTCCGTGGAGCGTGCACCGCCTTGCAGCCCTTCCTACCCTCTTCCGTGGGCCTCTCGTCTGCATTTCGCTCCGGCAACTCCGTTCTGCTAATCCTCTGGCGGTTTTCTGGGTTATTTAGGCAGGTGTAGGTGGAATCTAAGTGATCAGCAGGACGTGCGGTGAGCCCAGCGTCCTCCTAAGCCGCCATCTTGCCCTCGACCTTCAACTATGTTTTTTATCTATTTGTAAATTTTTATTCTATACCATTTTCATTTAGTTCTATTTCATTATATATTTTTTTAGCTTTTAAGTTTTTTTCTACCTTTCTTTCCTTTCTAGTCTTTCCTTTTTTCTCTATTCTAGTAACTTTCTTTCAACAAGAAGACCAACACACACCTAGAATCTAGCTTCCTGTATTTGATTTTTCGGTTTTTTTCATATTAAATTTTTATTTTTTGACATCAATTTTTTTACTCCTGCAAAATGGCAAAACAAAGGAATTCACCCAAAAAGAAAGAATAGGAGGGAATGACAGTCAAAGGCTTAAACAACACAGATATAAGGAAGATGTCTGAACTAGAATTTAGAATCACGTTAATGAGAACCCTAGCTGGGGTTGAAAAAAGCATAGAATCCCTTTCTGCAGAGATAAAAGAAGTAAAGTCTAGTCAGGGTGAAATTAAAAATGCTATAACCAAGATGCAATGATAGATGAGGGAGAGCAATGAATCAGCGATATAGAAAACACTTTTATGGAGAGTAATGCAGCAGAAAAAAGAGGGAAACAAAGTCAAATGAGCACAATACAAGACTTAGAGAACTCAGTGACTTATTACAAAAGGAGAAAATCCAAATCATAGGAGTCCCAGAGATGAAGAGAGAGAAAAAGAGGCAGAAGGTTTATGTAAGCAAATTATACCAGAAAACGTTCATAATCTGAGGAAGGACACAGAAATCAAAATCCAAGAACCACAGAGATCTCTCATTAGATTCAACAAAAATGAACTATCTGCAAAGCATAGCATATTCAAATTCACAAACAGACACACACACACACACACACACACACAAGACAAGAAAAGAATTTTGAAAGCAACAAGGGAATAAAAGTTCTTAACCTATAAGGGAAGACAGATCAGGTTAGCAGCAGACCTATCCACAGACACTTGGAAGCCAGAAAGGCATGGCAGGATACATTCAACATGCTGAATCAGAAAAATATGCAGCTAAAAAGTCTTCATCCAAAAAGGCTGACATTCAAAATAGAAGGAGAGATGGTTTCTGAGACAAAAAAAAAAATTAAAGGAGTTCATGAACAATAAACCAGCCCAGCAAAAAATTTTAAGGGGCCCTCTCTGAGGGGATAAAAGATGAAATAACACTAAAGAGACCAAAAGCAACAAAGACTAGAATGAACCAGACATCACCACAAAATTCAAGTCTACTGGCAACACAATGGTGCTAAATTAATATCTTTCAGTACTCACTCTAAATGTCAATGGACTAAATGCTCTAATCAGAAGACAGAGGGTATCAGAATGGAAAAGAAAACAAGACCCATCTATATGCTGCTTACAAGAGACCCATTTTAGACCTAAAGACACATGCAGATTTATAGTAAGGAGATAGAGAACAATTTATCATGCTAATGGTCACCAAAAGAAAGCTGTAGTGGCCATAATTATATAAGACAAGATAGATTTTAAAATAAAGACTGTAACGAGAGATGAAGAAAGGCATTATGTCACAATTAAGGGGTCTATCCACCAAGAAGATCTAAGAATTGAAAACATTTAAGCCCTCAATGTGATAGCACCTAAATATATAAATCAATTAATCACAAAAATAAAGAAACTCTTTGATAAAAATACCTTAATAGGAAGAGACTTCAACACGAACCACTTACAACAATGGACAGATCATTTAAGGAGAATCAACAAGGAAACAATGGCTTTGAATGACACACAATACTGGATGGACGTAATAGATATTTTCAGAACATTTCATCCTAAAGCAGCAGAATACACATTCTTCTTGAGTGCACATTTAACATTCCCCAGAATAGATCCCATACTGGGACACAAATCATCCCACAACAATTACAAAAAGATCGAGATCATACCTTGTATATTTTCAGACAAGAATGCTATGAAATGCAAAATCAACCACAAGAAAAAAAATTGGAAATATCATGAATGCATGAAGATTAAAGAATATCCTACTAACAGAAATGAACAGAGAGGGAAGAAGATGGCAGCGTAGGAGGACGCTGGGCTAACCCTGCGTCCTGCTGATCACTTAGATTCCACCTACACCTGCCTAAATAACCAAGAAAACTGCCAGAGGATTAGCAGAACGGAGCCTCCAGAGCCAAGCGCAGATGAGAGGCCCATGGAGGAGGGTAGGAAGGGCGGTGAGGCGGTGCGCGCTCCACGGACTGGCGGGAGGGAGCCGGGGCGGAGGGGCGCCTCGCAGGCCAAGCAGAGCCCCCGAGTCTGGCTGGCAAAATCGGAGGGGCCTGACGGGCTGTGTTCCGACAGCAAGCGCCACTTAGCATCTGGGAGGTCATAAGTTAACAGCTCTGTTCCGAAAGAAGGAAGGCTAGAGGACAAAGGGAGGGAGAGCTGCTAAGCCCCTGACGACAGAGCTCAGTTTGGTGGGGAACAAAGGCGCTTGCCAGCGCCATCTCCCTTGCCCATCCCCCAGCCAAAATCCCAAAGGGAAACAGTTCCTGCCAGGGAACTTGCTCGCTCTGCGCAAACACCCAACTCTGTGCTTCTGCGGAGACAAACCACTGGCAGAGGATCTGACTCCCTCCCGCTGCCACAGGGCCCCTCCTGAAGTGGATCACCTAAGGAGAAGCGCGCTAAGCCTGCCCCTCCCGCCCCCGTGCACCTTGCCTACCCACCCCAGCTAATACACCAGATCCCCAGCACCACAAGCCTGGCAGTGTGCAAGTAGCCCAGACAGGCAATGCCACCCCATAGTGAATCCCACCCCTAGGAGAGGGGAAGAGAAGGCACACACCAGTCTGACTGTGGCCCCAGCCCAGCCCCTGTGGCTGGGGGCAGACATCAGGTCTGACTGCGGCCCCGCCCACCAACTCCAGTTATACACCACAGCAAAGGGGAAGTGCCCTGCAGGTCCTCACCACTCCAAGGACTATCCCAAATGAACAAGCGGAAGAATTCCCCTCAGAAGAATCTCCAGGAAATAACAACAGCTAATGAACTGATCAAAAAGGATTTAAATAATATAACAGAAAGTGAATTTAGAATAATAGTCATAAAATTAATCGCTGGGCTTGAAAACAGTATCCAGGACAGCAGAGAATCTCTTGCTACAGAGATCAAGGGACTAAGGAGAATTCACGAGGAGCTGAAAAGCGCTTTAAATGAAATGCAAAACAAAATGGAAACGACGACAGCTCGGATTGAAGAGGCAGAGGAGAGAATAGGTGAACTAGAAGATAAAGTTATGGAAAAAGAGGAAGCTGAGAAAAAGAGAGATAAAAAAATCCAGGATAATGAGGCGAAAATTAGAGAACTAAGTGATACACTAAAAAGAAATAATATACGCATAATTGGTATCCCAGAGGATGAAGAGAGAGGGAAAGGTGCTGAAGGGGTACTTGAAGAAATTATAGCTGAGAACATCCCTGAACTGGGAAGGAAAAAGGCATTGAAATCCAAGAGGCACAGAGAACTCCCTTCAGACGTAACTTGAATCGATCTTCTGCACGACATATCATAGTGAAACTGGCAAAATACAAGGATAAAGAGAAAATACTGAAAGCAGCAAGGGATAAGCGAGCCCTCACATATAAAGGGAGACCTATAAGACTCATGACTGATCTCTTTTTTGAAACTTGGCAGGCCAGAGAATTGGCACGATATTTTCAGTGTGCTAAACAGGAAAAATATGCAGCCGAGAATCCTTTATCCAGCAAGTCTGTCATTTAGAATAGAAGGAGAGATAAAGGTCTTCCCAAACAAACAAAAACTGAAGGAATTTGTCACCACGAAACCAGCCCTACAAGAGATCCTAAGGGGGATCCTATGAGACAAAGTCCCAGAGACATCACTACAAGCATAAAACGTACAGACATCACAATGACTCTAAACCCGTATCTTTCTATAATAACACTGAATGTAAATGGATTAAATGCGCCAACTAAAAGACATAGGGTATCAGAATACATAAAAAAACAAGACCCATCTATTTGCGGTCTACAAGAGACTCATTTTATACCTGAGGACACCTTTAGATTGAGAGTGAGGGGATGGAGAACTATCTATCAGCTACTGGAAGCCAAAAGAAAGCTGGAGTAGCCATACTTCTATCAGACAAACTAGACTTTAAATTAAAGGCTGTAACAAGAGATGAAGAAGGGCATTATATAATAATTATAGGGTCTATCCATCAGGAAGAGGTAACAATTATAAATGTCTATGCGCCGAATACCAGAGCCCCCAAATATATAAAACAATTACTCACAAACATAAGCAACCTTATTGATAAGAATGTGGTCATTGCAGGGGACTTTAACACCCCACTTACAGAAATGGATAGATCATCTAGACACACGGTCAATAACGAAACAAGGGCCCTGAATGAGACATTGGATCAGATGGACTTGAGAGATATATTTAGAACTCTGCATCCCAAAGCAACAGAATATACTTTCTTCTTGAGTGCACATGGAACATTCTCCAAGATAGATCATATACTGGGTCACAAAACAGCCCTTCATAAGTTTACAAGAATTGAAATTATACCATGCATACTTTCAGACCACAATGCTATGAAGCTTGAAATCAACCACAGGAAAAAGTCTGGAAAACCTCCAAAAGCATGGAGGTTAAAGAACACCCTACTAACGAATGAGTGGGTCACCCAGGCAATTAGAGAAGAAATTAAAAAATATATGGAAACAAACGAAAATGAAAATATAACAATCCAAACGCTTTGGGACGCAGCGAAGGCAGTCCTGAGAGGAAAATACATTGTAATCCAGGCCTATCTCAAGAAACAAGAAAAATCCCAAATACAAAATCTAACAGCACACCTAAAGGAAATAGAAGCAGAACAGCAAAGGCAGCCTAAACCCAGCAGAAGAAGAGGAATAATAAATATTAGAGCAGAAATAAACAATATAGAATCTAAAAAAACTGTAGAGCAGATCAACGAAACCAAGAGTTGGTTTTTTGAAATAAATAAACAAAATTGACTAGCCAGGCTTCTCAAAAAGAAAAGGGAAATGACCCAAATAGATAAAATCATGAATGAAAATGGAATTGTTACAACCAATCCCCTAGAGATACAAACAATTATGAGGGAATACTATGAAAAATTATATGCCAACAAATTGGACAACCTGGAAGAAATGGACAACTTCCTAAACACCCACACTCTTCCAAAACTCAATCAGGAGGACATAGAAAGCTTGAACAGACCCATAACCAGCGAAGAAATTGAATCGGTTATCAAAAACCTCCCAACAAATAAGAGTCCAGGACCAGATGGCTTCCCAGGGGAGTTCTACCAGACGTTTAAAGCAGAGATAATACCTATCCTTCTCAAGCTATTCCAAGAAATAGAAAGGGAAGGAAAACTTCCAGACTCATTCTATGAAGCCAGTATTACTTTGATTCCTAAACCAGAGACCCAGTAAAAAAAGAGAACTACAGGCCAATATCCCTGATGAATATGGATGCAAAAATTCTCAATAAGATACTAGCAAATTGAATTCAACAGCATATAAAAAGAATTATTCACCATGATCAAGTGGGATTCATTCCTGGGATGCAGGGCTGGTTCAACATTCGCAAATCAATCAACGTGATACATCACATTAACCAAAAAAAGAGAAGAACCATATGATCCTGTCAATCGATGCAGAAAAGGCCTTTGACAAAATCCAGCACCCTTTCTTAATAAAAACCCTTGAGAAAGTCGGGATAGAAGGAACATACTTAAAGATCATAAAAGCCATTTATGAAAAGCCCACAGCTAACATCATCCTCAGCGGGGAAAAACTGAGAGCTTTTTCCCTGAGATCAGGAACACGACAGGGATGCCCACTCTCACCGCCGCTGTTTAACATAGTACTGGAAGTTCTAGCATCAGCAATCAGACAACAAAAGGAAATGAAAGGCATCAAAATTGGCAAAGATGAAGTCAACCTTTCGCTTTTTGCAGATGACATGATATTATACATGGAAAATCCGATAGACTCCACCAAAAGTCTGCTAGAACTGATACATGAATTCAGCAAAGTTGCAGGATACAAAATCAATGTACAGAAATCAGTTGCATTCTTATACACTAACAATGAAGCAACACAAAGACAAATAAAGAAACTGATCCCATTCCCAATTGCACCAAGAACCATAAAATAAATTTGGTTAGGAATAAATCTAACCAAAGAGGTAAAAGATCTGTATGCTGAAAACTATAGAAAGCTTATGAAGGTAATTGAAGAAGATATAAAGAAATGGAATGACATTCCCTGCTCATGGATTGGAAGAATAAATATTGTCAAAATGTCAATACTACCCAAAGCTATCTACACATTCAATGCAATCCCAATCAAAATTGCACCAGCATTCTTCTTGAAACTAGAACAAGCAATCCTAAAATTCATATGGAACCACAAAAGGCCCCGAATAGCCAAAGGAATTTTGAAGAAGAAGACCAAAGCAGGAGGCATCACAATCCCAGACTTTAGCCTCTACTACAAAGCTGTACTCATCAAGACAGCATGGTATTGGCACAAAAACAGACACATAGACCAATGGAATAGAATAGAAACCCCAGAACTAGACCCACAAACGTATGGCCAACTCATCTTTGACAAAGCAGGAAAGAACATCCAATGGAAAAGACAGTCTCTTTAACAAATGGTGCCGGGAGAACTGGACAGCAACATGCAGAAGGTTGAAACTAGACCACTTTCTCACACCATTCACAAAAATAAACTCAAAATGGATAAAGGATCCGAATGTGAGACAGCAAACCATCAAAACCTTAGAGGAAAAAGCAGGAAAAGACCTCTCTGACCTCAGCCATAGCAATCTCTTACTCGACACATCCCCAAAGGCAAGGGAATTAAAAGCAAAAGTGAATTACTGGGACCTTATGAAGATAAAAAGCTTCTGCACAGCAAAGGAAACAACCAACAAAACGAAAAGGCAACCAACGGAATGGGAAAAGATATTTGCAAATGACATATCGGACAAAGGGCTAGTATCCAAAATCTATAAAGAGCTCACCAAACTCCACACCCGAAAAACAAAGAACCCAGTGAAGAAATGGGCAGAAAACATGAATAGACACTTCTCTAAAGAAGACATCCGGATGACCAACAGGCACATGAAAAGATGTTCAGCGTCGCTCCTTACCAGGGAAATAGAAATCAAAACCACACTCAGGTATCACCTCACACCAGTCAGAGTGGCCAAAATGAACAAATCAGGAGACTATAGATGCTGGAGAGGATGTGGAGAAATGGGAACCCTCTTGCACTGTTGGTGGGAATGCAAAGTGGTGCAGCCGCTCTGGAAAACAGTGTGGAGGTTCCTCAGAAAATTAAAAATAGACCTACCCTATGACCCAGCAATAGCACTGCTAGGAATTTATCCAAGGGATACAGGGGTACTGATGCATAGGGCCACTTGTACCCCAATGTTCATAGCAGCACTCTCAACAATAGCCAAATTATGGAAAGAGCCTAAATGCCCATCAACTGATGAATGGATAAAGAAATTGTGGTTTATATACACAATGGAATATTACGTGGCAATGAGAAAGAACGAAATATGGCCCTTTGTAGCAACGTGGATGGAACTGGAGAGTGTGATGCTAAGTGAAATAAGCCATACAGAGAAAGACAGATACCATATGTTTTCACTCTTATGTGGATCCTGAGAAACTTAACAGAAACCCATGGGGGAAGGGAAGGGAAAAAAAAGAGGTTAGATTGGGAGCGAGCCAAAACATAAGAGACTGTTAAAAACTGAGAACAAACTGAGGGTTGATGGGGAGTGGGAGGGAGGGGAGGGTGGGTGATGGGTATTGAGGAGGGCACCTTTTGGGATGAGCACTGGGTGTTGTATGGAAACCAATTTGACAATAAATTTCATATATTAAAAAAAAATAATATCCTACTAAACAATGAATGGGTTAACCATGAAATTAAAGAGGAAATTTGAAATTACATGGAAGCCAATGAAAATGAAAACATGACAGCCCCAAACCTCTGGGATGCAGCAAAAGAGGTCAAAAGAGGGAAATATGTAGCAATTTAGGCCTTCCAAAAGAAGGAAGAAAGGTCTCAGTTTCACAACCTAACCTTACACCCAAAAGAGCTCAAAAAAGGACAGCAAATAAAACCCGTAATCAGCAGAAGAAGGGAAATAATAAAGATTAGAGCAGAAATCAATGATATTGAAATCAAAAAGACAGTAGACCAGATCAATGAGACTAGGAGTGGTTCTTTGAAACAATTAATAAAATTGATAACCCCGTACCCGATTTATCAAAAAGAAAAAGTAAATGACCCAAATAAATAAAATCACGAATGAAAGAATAGAAATCACAACCAACACCACAGAAAAAGAAATAGTAATAAGAGAATATTAAGATAAATTATATGCCAACAAACTGGGAAATCTGATAGAAATGGACATATTCCTAGAAACATATGAACTACCAAACTGAAACAGGATGAAAGAGAAAATTTTACCAGACACATAACCAGTAGAGAAATTGAACTAGTAATCAAAAATCACCCCCCCCCGAAAAAAAGAGTCCAGGGTCAGATGACTTTCCAAGGGCATTCTACCAATAATTTAAAGAATCAACACCTATTCTTTTGAAACTATTCCAAAAATGAGAAATGGTAGGGAAACTTCCAAACTCATTCTAAAAGGCCACCTGTACCTTGATTCCAAAACCAGACGAAGACCCCACTATAAAGGAGAATTACAGACCAAATTTCCTGATGAACATGGATGCAAAAATTCTCAACAATTTACTAGCAACCCAGATCCAGCAATACATTAAAAGAATTATTCACCATGATCAAATGGTATTTATTCTGGCAATGCAGAGCTGATTCAATATCTGCAAATCAATCAATGTGATACAAAACATTAATAAAACAAAGAACCACATAATCTTCTCCATAAATACAGAGAAAGGATTTGACAAAATATAGCATCCTTTCTTGATAAAAACCCTGAAGAGAGTAGGGATAAAATGATCATACCTCAAGATCATAACAGCAATATATGATAAGCCCACCACTAATATCATCCTCAGTGGGGAAACATGGGAGGTTTCCCCCCAAGGTCAGGAATATGACAAGGGTTTCCACTCTCACCACTGTTATCCAACATAGTGTTGGAAGTCCTAGCCTCATTAATCAAACACAAAGAAATAAAAGGCATCCAAACTGGCAAGGAGGAAATCAAACTTCACTCTTCACAGACAACATAACACTCTATGTGGAAAACACAAAAGATTCCACCAAAAAATTGCTACAGCTGATCCATGAACTCAGCCAATGTGCAGGATACAAAATCAATGAACAGAAATTGGTTGCATAGCTATACTCCAATAATGAAGCAGCAGAAAGAAAATGAAGGAATCATTCCCTTTTACAATTGTGCTAAACCATAAAATACCTAGAAATAAACTTATCCAAAGAGGTTAAAAAATCTATTCAATGAAAACTATAGAAAACTTATGAAAAAAAAGGAAGACACATAGAAATGGAAAAGAGTTCCATTCTCATGGATTAAAAGAAATGTTGTTAAAATGTCAATACTACCCAAAGCAATCTACATATTCAATGCAATCCTATCAAAATAACACCAGCATTCTTCACAGAGCTAGAACAATCTTAAAATTTGTATGGAACCAGAAAAGACCCGGAATGGCCAAAGCAATCCTGAAAAAAAAAAAAAAAAAGCAAAGCTGGAGGCATCACAACTCCAGGTTTCAAAGCTGTAATCATCAAGACAGTATGGTACTGGCACAAGAAGAGACACTCAGATCAATGGAACAGAATTGAAGAACCCAGAACTGGACCCACAAAAGTATTGCCAACTACTCTTTGACAAAGCAGGAAAGAGTATCCACTGGAAAAAAGACAGTCTCTTCACCAAATGATGTTAGGAAAACTGGACAGCCGCATGTAGAAGAATGAAACTAGACCACTTTCTTACACCATACACAAAAATAACCTCAAAATGGATAAAAGGGAGTGCCTGGGTGTCTCAGTCACTTAAGCCTCTGATTTCAGCTCAGGTCATGGTCTCACAGTTTGTGGGTTGGAGCCCCATGTCTGGCTCTGTGCTGTCAGATCAGAGCCTGGAGCCTGCTTCAGATTATGCGTCTCCTTCTCTCTCTCTGACCCTCCCCCACTCATGCTCTCTCTCTCTCTCTGTCTCTCAAAAAATGAATAAATGTAAAAAAAACTTAAACACTAAGACCTAAACATAAGACAGAAAGCCATTAAAATCCTACAGGAGAAAACAGGCAACAACCTCTTTGACCTCGGCCACAGCAACTTCTTACTTGACATGTCTCCACAGGCAAGGGAAACAAAAGCAAAAATGAAGTATTGGGACCTCATCAAAATAAAAAGTGTCTGTACTGCAAGGGGAACAATCATCAAAACTATTGCAACCAACAGGCTGGGATATGATATTTGTAAATGACATATAAGATAAAGGGTTAGTATCTAAAATATACAAAGAACTTACCTAACTTAACACCCAAAAAATACAAATAATCCAGTGAAGAAATGGGCAAAAGACATGAATAGACACTTTTCCAAAGAAGACATACAGATGGCTAACAGACACATGAAAAATGTTCAAGATCACTCATCATCAGTGAAATACAAATCAAAACCACAATGGGATATCACCTCACACCTGTCAGAATGACTAAAATTAGCAACTCAGGAAACAATGGATGTTGGCAAGGATGCAGAGAAAGAGGAACCCTCTTGTACTGTTGGTGGCAATGCAAACTGGTGCAGCCACTCTGGAAAACAGTATGGTTCTTCAAAAAATTAAAAATAGAACTACCCTATGACCCAGCAATTGAACTATTAGCTATTTGTCCAAATGACACAGGAATGCTGATTTGAAGGGACACATACACCCCAATGTTGATAGCAGCACTATTGACAATAGCCAAAGTATGGAAAGAGCCCAAATGTCCATCAACTGATGAATGGATAAAGAAGATTCGGTATATATATATATATATATATATATATATATATATATATATATATTGGAATATTACTTGGCGAGCAAAAAGAATGAAATCTTGCCATTTGCAACAATGTAGATGGAAGTAGAGTGTATTATGCAAAGTGAAATAAGTCAGTCAGAGAAAGAAAGTATCATATGACTTCACTCATATGTGGAATTTAAGATACAAAACAGATGAACGTAAGGGAAAGGAAGCAAAAATTTAAAAAAAAGAGGGAAACAAACAATAAGAGACTCTTATATAAAGAGAACAAACAGGGTTGTTGGAGGGGTGTTTGGTGGGGTGATGGATTAAATGGGCGTGGGGCATTTAGGAGGGCATTTGTTGGGATGAACACTGGATTTTATATATAAGTGAAGAATCACTAAATTCTATTCCTGAAATCATTATTACACTATATGTTAACTAGCATGGAAGTAAATTAAAAATATAAGTAAACAAACAAGAGAAAAAGATAGGAACAGAGAAAAATGCAACCCCCCCACAAAGAGAACAAATAACAAAATGGTGATAAGTACACATCAATCAATAATTAATTTAAATGTAAATGGCCTAAGATCCAAGTAAAAAAATAGGGTAGAGGATTGGATAAGAATCTCAATCTATGTGCTGCCTAAAATAGAGTCACCTAAGAACTAAAGCAACATACACACTGAAAGTGAAGGAATGTAAAAAACATTTACCATGCAAGTGGAATAAAAAAAGGTAACAATTTTTAACACAAAATAAACTTTAAAACAAAGACTGTAAAAAGAGATAAGGGCATTACATAATGAAAAAGGATCAATTCAAACAGAGGATATAATAATTGACAATAATTACCCACCGAACCTTGGACCACATAAATACATAATGCAAATATTAATGGACATAAGAAGAGAAATTTATGGTAACACAATAATAGTAGGGGACTTTAACCCCCTATTTATATCAATGGATAGATCATCCACCAGAAAATCAATAAGGAAGCAGAGTCTTTGAAAAACACATTAGAGTACTGGGTGTCATATGTAAGAAATGAATCACTGGGTTATATTCCTGAAGCCAACACTAGACTATTTTAACAAAGTACAATTTAAAGTAAAAAAAAAAAAACACACATTAGAGCAGATGGACATAATACATATATACAGAATATTCTATCCAAAAACAATAGAATACACACTCTTTTCAAATATAAATGGAATATTCTGCAGAGTGCACCACGTTAGGTCACAAAACATGCTTTAATAAATATAAGAATATAGAAATTATACTATGCATCTTTTCTGACAGTATCAGATGAAACTAGAAATAAATCACAATAAAAATCGGGAAAAACTACAAGCTCTGATGGTTACACAACATGATATTAAACAACATATTAGTCAATGAAGTAATAAAAGAAGAAATTTAAAATAAATAAAATAAGTAGAAAAATAAACATAAATAAAAATGAAAACACAACAGTCTAAAATATTTGGGACACAGCAAAAGCCGTACTAAGAGGGAAATACATAGCAATTCAAGCCTACTTGAAGAAAAGGGAATAATCTCAACTAAAAAAAATCTAACCTTAGAGGTCTGTAGGAAGATGGAAGAGTAGGAGGATTCTAAGCTCACCTCCTCTCATGGATACACCTAGGTAACAGCCACATCAGCTCATTCAACCTAGAAAATGACCCAAATATTCAGAACAGAATTTTCGTATTTAGTCATACAGAAGACACATTAAAAGGGAAGGGGGGCAGAGAGCTAGTCTGGAACAAAACTCCCAGTTGGACTAATCACAAATAGGAGGGTCACAATAAGCATGGAAAGGGAGAGGAGTAGTACCACACCAGGCACACCAATAATGGGGAACCTGAACTGGAAAATGAGTGCCCACAACAATTGGCTTTGAAAACCAGTAAGGCTTAACTTTGCAAGTTTTTGTACCAATGAGGATTTACTTCAGGTACTTTAACAATAAACAGGTTTGACTCTAGAACAACTTTTGGGTAGCAGGAAAATGAATCCCTGTCCTTAAAGAGACATTGTAACAAACCAGACTATTTAGAGTATAGAAGATGCATTTTGAAAAGGCCTTGGAGTGGGGCGCCTGGGTGGCGCAGTCGGTTAGGCGTCCGACTTCAGCCAGGTCACGATCTCGCGGTCCGTGAGTTCGAGCCCCGCGTCAGGCTCTGGGCTGATGGCTCGGAGCCTGGAGCCTGTTTCCGATTCTGTGTCTCCCTCTCTCTCTGCCCCTCCCCCGTTCATGCTCTGTCTCTCTCTGTCCCAAAAATAAATAAAAAAAATGTTGAAAAAAAAAATTTTAAAAAAGAAAAGGCCTTGGAGTATACATGAAGGAAGTTTATTTACTAATATCAGAACATGTGCTGGAAATGCATGGATATTTAGGAGACTCCTACAAGAACAAATGAGCTGTTGAGGGCCACTTACCACTACCCACAGCCTAGATACCTAAACACCTGAAGAAAAAGTGTGAACACTTTCCACCTACCTTGCTAACACTGTGAGTACCAACCCCCACATTTTCCTACAAATCTACTTCATCCAACCTACCCACAAGGCAGGAGACCCTACAAAGTAGCTCCTACTAGACAACATGGTATTGGCACAAAAACAGACACATAGACCAATGGAATAGAATAGAAATCCCAGACCTGGACCCACAAACGTATGGCCAACTAATCTTTGACAATGCAGGAAAGAATTTCCAATGGAATAAAGAGAGTGTCTTCAGCAAGTGGTGCTGGGAAAACTGGACAGCAACATGCAGAAGAATGAAACTAGACCACTTTCTTACACCATTCACAAAAATAAACTCAAAATGGATAAAGGACCTGAATGTGAGACAGGAAACCATCGAAACCCTAGAGGAGAAAGCAGGGAAAACCTCTCTGACCTCAGCTGCAGCAATTTCTTACTTGGCACATCCCCAAAGGCAAGGGAATTAAAAGCAAAAATGAACTATTTGGCCCTCATGAAGATAAAAACTTCTGCACAGCAAAGGAAACAATCACCAAAACTAAAAGGCAACTGTCGGAATGGGAAAGGATATTTGCAAATGACATATCAGACAAAGGATTAGTATCCAAAATCTAGAAAGAACTCACAAACTCCACACCCGAAAAAAAAATCCAGTGTAGAAATGGGAAGAAAACATGAATAGACATTTCTCTAAAGAAGACATCCAGATGGCCAACAGACACATGAAAAGATGCTCAAAATCACTCCTCATCAGGGAAATACAAATCAAAACCACACTGAGATTCCACTTCATACTAGTCAGAGTGGCTACAATGAACAAATCAGGAGACTATACATGCTGGAGAGGATGTGGAGAAAAGGGAACCCTCTTGCACTGTTGGTGGGAATGCAAACTGGTGCAGCCACTATGGAAAACAGTATGGAGGTTCCTCAAAATATTAAAAATAGATCTACCCTATGACCCAGAAATAGTACTGTTAGGAATTTACCTGAGGGATACAGGGGTGCTGATGCATAGGGGCACTTGTACCCCAATGTTTATAGCAGCACTTTCAACAATAGCCAAATTATGGAAAGAGCCTAAATGTCCATCAACTGATGAATGGGTAAAGAAGTTGTGGTTTATATATACAATGGAATACTACTTGGAAATGAGAAAGAATGAAATATGGCCTTTTTGTAGCAAGGTGGGTGGAACTGGAGAGTGTTAGGCTAAGTGAAATAAGTTATACAGAGAAAGACAGATACCATATGTTTTCACTCTTATGTGGATCCTGAGAAACTTAACATAAGACCATGGGAGAGAGGAACGGGAAAAAAGTTACAGAGAGGGAAGGAGGCAAACCATGAGAGACTCTTAAAAACTGAGAATAAACTGAGGGTTGATGGGGGGTGGGAGGGAGGGCAAAGTGGGTGATGGGCATTGAGGAGGGCACCTGTTGGGATGAGCACTGGGTGTTGTATGGAAACCAATTTGACAATAAATTTCATATTAAAAAAATATAAAAATAAAATCAAAATCAGAAAAAAATAGCTTCTACCAAGTCTCATCTGGCATTCTACCCCTGTAGGAATGGGAACCACTCCATAGTGACTCCTGCTCTAGGAATAGGGGACGATAATCTCACACACCACTACACATGCAGTCCCAGGAGCTGAATTTTATAACTGGCAGTGAAGACAGCGTTCCTAATACATCAACTTCTCTGCAGCCATGGCAAGCATCTACCCTGACACCCAGCTGTGCCCATGAACAAAAACCTCCCAGGAGACAAGGAAGTGAGAGCATCTTACAGGTCTGTGCTACTGCAGTAGCAACAGACAAACTGGGGGAAGATATCTGGTTTGTATGCAGGAACTACCCCCTAATAAAAGCCCCTTGGGGCCAACAAAGCTGCCTGTAGTTTCCATGTGTAGTCCAGGCACATGAGCTGAGGGCAGGCATCTGACCTGACTGCTAATAATATCCAACTATGAGCCCATGATATCCCCAGACTGATTTCTTAAAAGTGCAACAACCAAACTCAGCCAACAACAGGCAAAGAGAAACATTGCAACCAACTGGACTGAAAGCAAACATGGCTCATCAACAACAGTAAAGATCATGGAACCCACATAGCAGACACACATGAAGCACCTGGTTCTGGTGAACAAGAAACATTACATGACATGTAACCATACGATGTCTCATTCATAGTGCCACTATTTTCAATAAGTACACATAACTGTCTTCCTAATAAATAGCAACAAACACAGAAAATTAGGGGAGAAATGGGGATACAGAGGAATTTGTCCCAAATAGAAGAAAAAGGCAACACCACAGTGAGTTATCTAAATTAAATATATATATATAAATATATATATATATATATATATATAAATATATATATATATATATATATATATATATATATATATATATGTATGTAACATGCCTGATAAATAATGTCCAGTAATTGTCAATTACATATATACTGGACGTGAGGAAAGAGTCCCTCAAAGACCTCAATGAGAATCTCAACAAAAGATATAAAATATTTAAAAAGAACAGTCACAGGTGAAGAACTTATAACTAAAATTAAAAATACACTAGAAGGAATATACTACATTAGAGGAGGCAAAAAATGGATCAGAGAGATGGAAGGAAGAGTATTTGAAAGCAACCAAACTGAACAGGAAAAAGAAAAAGTATACTAAGAAATGAGAATAGGTTAAAATAACTTGACACCATCAATCAAGTGTAATAGCATTTGGATTATAGGGATTCAAGACAAAAATAAATAGAGGCAGAGAATTATTTTTAATATGAAATGTATTGTCAAATTGGTTTCCATACAACACCCAGGGATCATCCCAACAGGTGCCCTCCTCAATGCCCATCACCCACCCTCCTCTCCCTCCCACCCCCCATCAACCCTCAGTTTGTTCTCAAGTTTTAAGAGTCTCTTATGGTTTGGATCCCTCCCTCTCTAACTTTTTTTCCCCCTGCCCCTCCACCATACTCTTCTGTTAAGTTTCTCAGGATCCACATAAGATTAAAAACATATGGTATCTGTCTTTCTCTGTAGGACTTATTTCACTTAGCATAACACTCTCCAGTTCCATCCACGTTGCTACAAAAGGCCATATTTCATTCTTTCTCATTACCATGTAGTATTCCATTGTGTATACAAACCACAATTTCTTTATCCATTCATCAGTTGATGGACACTTAGACTCTTTCTATAATTTGGGTATTGTTGAAAGTGCTGCTATAAACATTGGGGTACAAGTGCCCCTATGCATAAGCACTCCTGTATCCCTTGGGTAAATTCCTAGCAGTACTATTGCTGCATCATGGGGTAGATCTATTCTTAAATTTTTGAGGAACCAGGTGCATTGCCACCAACAGTGAAAGAGGGTTCCCATTTCTCCACATCCTCTCCGGCATCTATAGTCTCCTGATTTGTTCATTTTAGCCACTCTGACTGGCATGAGGTGGTATCTCAGTGTGGTTTTGATTTGTATTTCCCTGATGAGGACTGACGTTGAGCATCTTTTCATGTGTCTGTTGGCCATCTGGATGGTCTTCTTTAGAGAAGTGTCTATTCATGTTTTCTGACAATTTCTTCACTGGATTTTTTTTTCAGGTGTGAAGTTTGGCGAGTTCTTTATAGATTTTGGATACTAGCCCTTTGTCTGATATTTTAAAGATATGTCATTTGCAAATATATTTTCCCATTCCATTGGTTGCCTTTTAGTTTTGTTGATTGTTTCCTTTGCAGTGTAGAAGCTTTTTATCTTCATTAGGTCCCAATAGTTCATCAATGCTTTTAATTCCCTTTTTCCGTGGGAGACGTGTCAAGTAAGAAATTGCTGCGACTGAGGTCAGAAAGGCTTTTCCCTTCTTTCTCCTCTGGGGTTTTGATGGTTTCCTGTCTCACATTCAGGTCCTTTATCCATTGTGAATTTATTTTTGTGAATGGTGTAATAAAGTGGTCTACTTTCATTCTTCTGCATGTTGCTGTCCAGTTCTCCCAGCATCACTTGCTGAAGAGACTCTATTCCATTGGATATTCTTTCCTGCTTTGTCAAAGATTATTGAGCCATACTATTGTGGGTCCAATTCTGGAGTCTCTATTCTATTCCATTGGGCTTTGTGTCTGTTACTGTGCCAAAACCATGCTGTCCTGGTGATTACAGCTTTGTAGTAGAGGCTAATGTCTGGGATTGTGATGCCTCCCACTTTGGACTTCCTCTTCAATATTACTTTGGCTATTCACAGTCTTTTGTGGTTCCATACAAATTTTAGGATTGCTTGTTTTACCTTCGTGAAGAATGCTGGTGCAATTTTGATTGGGATTGCATTGAATGTATAGGTAGTCTGGGTAGTATTGACATTTTATCAATATTTATTCTTTCAATCCATGAGCACGGAATGTTTTTCCATTTCTTTGTATCTTCTTCAATGTCCTTCATCAGCTTTCCTATAGTTTTCAGCATACAGATCTTTTACATCTTTGGTTAGGTTTATTCCTAGGTATTTTATGCTTCTTGGTGCAATTGTGAATGGGATCAGTTTCTTTATTTGACTTTCTGTTGCTTTGTTATTAGTGTATAATAATGCAACTGATTTCTGTACATTGATTTTGTATCCTGCAACTTTGCTGAATTCATGTATCAGGTCTAGCAGACTTTTGGTGGAGTCTATCGGGTTTTCCGTATATAACATCATGTCATCTGCAAGAAGTGAAAGCTTGACTTTACCTTTGCCAATTTTGGTGCCATTGATTTCCTTTTGTTGTCTGATTGCTGACGCCAGAAATTCCAGCACTATGATAAACAGCAGCAGTGATAGTGGACATCCCTGTTGTGTTCCTGATCTCAGGGGGAAAACTCTCAGTTTTTCCCCATTGAGGATGATATTAGCTGTGAGCTTTTCGTAAATGGCTTCTATGATGTTTTAAGTATACTCTTTCTATTCCAACTTTCTCAAGGGTTTTTATTAAGAAAGAGTGAGGAATGTTGTCAAATGCTTTTTCTGCATTGACTCACAGGATCATATGATACTTTCTTTTCTTTTATGAATGTGATGTATCGCATTGATTGCTTTGTGAATATTGAACCAGCCCTGCAGCCCAGGAATGAATCCCACTTGAGTATGGTAAATAATTCTTTTTATATGCTGCTGAATTTGATTTGCTAGTATCTTATTGAGAATTTTTGCATCCATATTCATCAGGGATATTGGCCTGTAGTTCTCTTTTCTTGCTGGGTCTCTGTCTGGTTTAGGAATAAATGGAATGCTGGCTTCATAGAATGAGTCTGGAATTTTTCCTTCCCTTTTTATTTTTTGGAACAGCTTGAGAAGGATAGGTATTATCTCTGCTTTAAATGTCTGGTAGAATTCCCCAGGGAAGCCATCTGGTCCTGGACTCTTATTTGTTGGGAGATTTTTTGATAACTGATTCAATTTCTTCGCTGGTTATGGGTCTGTTCAAGCTTTCTATTTCTTCCTGTATGGTTTTGGAAGTGTGTGGGTGCCTAGGAATTTGTCCATTTCTTCCAGGCTGTCCAGTGTGTTGGCATATAATTTTTCATAGTATTCCCTGATAATTGCTTTTATTTCTGAGGGATTGGTTGTAATAATTCCATTTTCATTCATGATTTTATCTAGTTGGGTCATCTCCCTTTTCTTTTTGAGAAGCCTGCCTAGAGGTTTATCAATTTTGTTTATTTTTTCAAAAAAACAACTCTTGGTTTTATTGATCTGCTCTACACATTTTTTAGATTCTATATTGTTTATTTCTGCTCTGATGTTTATTATCTCTCTTCTTCTGCTGGGTTTGGGGTGTCTTTGCTGTTCTGCTTCTATTTCCTTTAGGTGTGCTGTTAGATTTTGTATTGGGGATTTTTCTTGTTTTTTGAGATAGGCCTGGATTGCAATGTATTTTCCTCTCAGGACTGCCTTCGCTGCATCCCAAAGCATTTGTATTGTTGTATTTTCATTTAGGTTTGTTTCCATATATTTTTTTATTTCTTCTCTAATTACCTGGTTGACCCACTCATTCTTTAGTAGGGTGTTCTTTAACCTCCATGCTTTTGGAGGTTTTCCAGACTTTCTCCTGTGGTTGATTTCAAGCTTCATAGCATTGTGATCTGAAAGTGTGCATGGTATGATCTCAATTCTTGTATACTTATGAAGGGCTGTTTTGTGACCCAGTATATGATCTATATTGGAGAATGTTCCATGTGCACTCGAGAAGAAAGTATATTCTGTTGCTTTGGGATGCAGAGCTCTAAATAGATCTGTCAAGTCCATCAGATCCAATGTATCATTCAGGGCCCTTGTTTCTTTATTGACCGTGTGTCTAGATGATCTATCCATTGTTGTAAGTGGTTATTAAAGTCCCCTGCAATTACCACATTCTTATCAATAAGGTTGCTTATGTTTGTGATCATTTGTTTTATATGTTTGGGGGCTCCCGTATTTGGCACATAGACATTTATAATTGTTAGCTCTTCCTGATGGATAGACCCTGTAATTATTATATAATGTCCTTCTTCATCTCTTGTTACAGCCTTTAATTTAAAGTCTAGTTTGTCTGATATAAGTATGGCTACTCCAGCTTTCTTTTGACTTCCAGTAGCTGATAGATAGTTCTCCATCCCCTCACTTTCAATCTGAAGGAGTCCTCAGGTCTAAAGTGAGTCTCTTTTAGACAGCAAATATATGGGTATTATTTTTTTTATCCATTCTGATACCCTATGTCTTTTGGTTGGAGCATTTAGTCCATTTACATTCAATGTTATTATTGACAGGTATGGGTTTAGAGTCATTGTAATGTCTGTAGGTTTCATGCTTGTAGTGGTGTCTCTGGTATTTTGTGGTCCTTGAAACATTTCACTTACAGAATCCCCCTTAGGATCTGTTGTAGGGCTGGTTTAGTGGTGACGAATACCTTCAGTTTTTGTTTGTTTGGGAAGACCTTTATCTCTCCTTCTATTCTGAATGACAGACTTACTGGATAAAGGATTCTAAGCTCCATATTTTTTTTCTGTTCATCACATTGAAGATTTCCTGCCATTCCTTTCTGGCCTGCCAAGATTCAGTAGATGGGTCTGCCACTACTCTTGTGTGTCTACCTTTCTAAGTTAGAGCCTATTTATCCCTAGCTGCTTTCAGAATGTTCTCTTTATCCTTGTATTTTGCCAGTTTCACTATGATATGTCATTCAGAAGAGCGATTCAAGTTACATCTGAAGTGAGTTCTCTGTGCCTCTTGGATTTCAATGCCTTTTTCATTCCCCATTTCAGGGAAGTTCTCAGCTATGATTTGCTCAAGTACACCTTTAGCCCCTTTCTCTCTTCCTCTTCTGGAATTCCTATTATATGGATATTGTTCCGTTTGATTGCATCACTTAGTTCTCTAATTCTCCCCTCATACTCCTGGATTTTTTTTTATCTCCCCTTTTCTCAGCTTCTTCTTTTTCCATAATTTTATCTTCTAATTCACCTATTCTCTCCTCTGGCTCTTCAATCTGAGTTGTGGTCACCTCCATTTTATTTTGCACCACATTTATAACCTTTTTTAGCTCCTCATGACTATCTTAATCATTGATCTCTGTAGCAATAGATTCTCTGTTGTCCTCTATGCTTTTTTCAAGCCCAGTGGTTAATTTTATGACTATTATTCTAAATTCTTGTTTCATTATATTGCTTAAATCGTTTTTGATCAATTCGTTAGCTGTCGTTTATTCCTGGAATTTCTTTTGAGGAGAATTCTTCTATTTTGTCATCTTGGGTAGTCCCTGCAGTGGCTATAAACTGCAGGGCACTTCCCCTGTGTCCTCTGGAGTAACTTGTGTTGGTCGGTGGGGCACAGTCAGACCGGATGTCTTTCCCCAGCCCACCACTGGGCCACAGACTGGTTTACCTTCTTCCCCTCTCCCTGGGGCAGGACTCACTGTGGAGTGGTGTGGCCCCTGTCTGGGCTACTTGAACACTGCCAGGCTTGTGGTGCTGCTTCAGTGTTATCTGGCATATTAGCCGGGGTGGATCCACAAGGTGCACAGGGGCAGGAGGGCAGGCTTAGCTAGATTTGCTGTTGGTGGTCCCCTGTGGGAGGGGCCTTGCAGCACCAGGAGGGAGGCCGACCCATCAGAGGGATGGATGCACAGAAGCACAGTGTTGGGCGTTTGTGCAGTGCAAGTAAGTTCAGTGACGGGAACTGGTTCCTTTTGGAATTTCGGCTGGGGGATGGGAGAGGGAGATGGCACTTGCCAGGGCCTTTGTTCCCCTGTAGACCTGAGCTCTGTCTTCTGGGGATCAGCAACTCTCCATCCCAGTGTCCTCTCGCCCTCCCCACTCTCTGAGAGCAGAGCTGTTGACTTATAACATTCCAGATGTTAAGTCCCGCTGGCTGTCAGAACTCACGGAGTCCGGCCTCTCCACTTTTGCAATCCAGACTTTGGGGGCTCTGCCTTGCCTGATGGGCTGCCCCTCCACCACCCCAGCTCCCTTCTGGCACTCCTTGTAGCACTCACTGCCTTTTCACCCTTCCTACCCTCTTCCGTGGGCCTCTTGTCTAGGCATGGCTCCAGAGAGTTGTTCTGCTAGTCTTCTGGTGGTTTTCTGGGTTATTTAGGCAGATGTGGGTGGAATCTAAGTGATCAGCAGGACGAGGTGAGCCCACCATCCTCCTACACCACCATCTTCCCCTCTCATCTCCTTCTTGTTGATTTTCTTCTTAGATGATGTGTTCATTGTTGTAAGTGGGGTGTTGAAGTCCACTCCTATTATGGTTATTATTAAAGAGTTTATATTTGTGATTAATTAATTTATTTATTTGGGAGCTCCCACATTCATGGCATAAATATTTACAATTGTTAGATCTTGGTGGATGGAAATTTTATTATGAAATAATGCCATTTGTCAAATCTTGTCACAGTCTTTATTTTAAAAACTAGTTTGTCTGATATATGTATGGCCACTCCAGCCTTCTTTTGATAATCATTAGCATGATAGATTGCTTTCTATCACCTTACTTTCAATCTTCAAGTGTCATTAGGTCTAAGATGAGTCTCTCGTAAGCCAAATATAGATGGGTCTTGTTTATTCATTCTGAAACCCTTTGTCTTTTGATTGGAGTGTTTAATCGATTGACATTTAGTGTGAGTACTGAAAGATATGAATTTAGCACTATTGTGTTGCCAGTTGCCTTGGTGTCACTGGTGATGTTCTCTGGTCCTTTCTAGTCTTTGTTGCTTTTGGTCTTTTTACTTTTGTTTTCTGTTTTCTCTAGTCTAAGGGTACCCTTTAAAATTTCATGCAGGGCTGGTTTAGTGGTCACAAACTCCTTTAGTTTTTGTTTGTCTGGAAAACTCTATCTCTCCTTCTATTCTTTCTGAATAAAAACTTGGCTGCATATTTTTGTAATTCAGCACATTGAATATATCCTTCCACACCTTTCTGTTCTGCCAAGTTTCTGTGGATAGGTCTGCTTTGAATCTGATCTGTCTTCCCTATTGTTTAAAGACTTTTACCCTTGCTGCTTTCATAATTCTTTCCTTGTATGTTTATTTTGTGAATTTGACTATGATATGCCTTGGTGGTAGTTGTTTTTTTTTTTAATCTACTAGGTGTTCTGTGTTTCTTGGATTTTGATGACTGTGTACTTGCCCAATTTAAGAAGATTTCCTGTCATCATTTGCTCACACAAAGTTCCTGCAACATTTTCTCTCTCTTCATCTTCTGGAACACCTATCATTCAGATGTTATTCCTTTTTAATAAGTCAGTGGTTTCTCTAACTCTTGTATCATGATCTTTTCTGCTGTTTTCCCCTTATTTTATACTTCATTATTCTCCATAGTTTTATCTTCTAAATCACTGATTCATTGCTCTGCTTCCTCTATCCTTGCCAACATGGCGTCTATTTGAGATTGCATCTTGGTTATAGCTTTTTTTTTATTTCATCCTGACTAGATTTTATTTCCTTTTTCTCTGAAGAAAAGGATTCTGGTGTTTTTTTTTTTTTAACCCTGGCTAGTATTATTATTATCACGGTTCTAAATTCTACTTCGGATATCTTGTTTATATCTGTGTTGATTAATCCCCTGGTTGTCACTTCTTTCTGTTATTTCTAGTGGGGTGAATTTCTTCATGTTGTAATTTTGGAGGAAGGGAAAATTAATAAAATAAAAATTAGAAATTAAAAAAAGTAAAAGCAAAACAAAAAATCTAATAAAGGAAGCTATACACTAGGTGTATTTTGATCTGATTCTGAAAGAATCTTGATAGAATGGAGAAACAAGGGAAAGAAAACAAAAAGTAAGAAAATATTTGAAACATATATATATATATATATATATATAACAAAATGAAATAAAAATAAAATAGAAGAAAAATTAAAGAAACAAAAAGTAAAATAAAAAATAAAAATTTCTTTCTGTATCCAAGAATGAGGAATAAAAAAGAAAAAAAGAAAGAAAGAAAACAATTTAAGGAAAAAAAAGAAGCAAATAAAATGAACAAATGAGCCAGCAAACAGAATGAAACCCGAATGAAGTTGCATACAGTTTCCCCTAGAAATATAACTATGAAGTCTTCTGTACTGCATACACTAAGCAGGTGGAGAGATTTGTGTTGGTCTTCTGGGGATGTGTTTCAAGGGTGCAGTTGGGCAGCACGTGGTGTAATGGCTCCACTATCCACTAGGTGACACTGTTTAGCTTACTGGAGTGGATCAGTGTGCAAGTGCATATGTGCTTGTGCATGCACAGGAGAGCTGGAAATGGCTTTACCAAGCTCCCTAGTCTCTGGCACAGGAACTTCATGATTTCAACCACCTGTGACGAAGGACCCCTCTTTTGTCTCAGGTCTCTGTCCGCTCCTCATCTCTAGTCTCTCCATGTTCAAGCTTTTCGCCTTCCAGGAGGAACCTCCCTCCAGACTTTTATCTCAGATGGGGTTGTGTTTCAAAAACTCACACTTCAGAGACTCCTGCAGCTTGGACCCATTCTGACTCTCTGGAGGAGTGTCTCACGAGCAATGGCCAGATGCTGGCTTGCCCCAGAAAACATTCATGTGATTGTGCAGCAATAGCAGTTCAAAGATTATGGCACATAACAACACACAGCTAGTGCCAGGTTTCACCACACTCTGGTATCTTTGTCCCACTGCTGTAAACATGGCTGGTCTCGGGGTCCACCAGGACCTTTGCCTGTAGGAGGCTGTGTGTCCTCTACCAAATGCATGACAAGCAGAGGAACCACTTCTCCCCGTGTGGCACACAGACTCCTAGGACCATGCTGCCTTCTCCTGAAGATTAAGCCTGCTTCTTCACCAGGGCACTGCCTGGCACTGAGCTCCAAAATTTCAGACCTTGTGATCCACTGTTTATATAATACTGGTGGTACTGAAATGCTCAGACAAACTGGACTTTAAATTAAAGGCTGTAACAATAATTGAAGAAGGGCATTATATAATAAATACAGGGTCTATCCATCAGGAAGAGCTAATAATTACAAATGTCTATGCACTTTATCCATTCATCAATTAAGAACAAACTGAGGGTTGATGGGGAGTGGGAGGGAGGGGAGGGTAGGTGATGGGCATTGAGGAGGGCACCTGTTGGGATGAGCACTGGGTGTTGTATGGAAACCAATTTGACAATAAATTTCATTAAAAATTGTGGTTTATATACACAATGGAATACTAGTTGGCAATGAGAAAGAATGAAATATGGCATTTTGTAGCAATGTGGATGGAACTGAAGAGTGTTACGCTAAGTGAAATAAGTCATATAGAGAAAGACAAATACCATATGCTTTCACTCTTATGTGGATCCTGAGAAACTTAACAGAAGACCATGGGGGAGGGGAAGGAAAAAAAAGAGATGGAGGGAGCCAAACCATAAGAGACTCTTAAAAACTGAGAATAAACTGAGGGTTGATGGGGATGGGAGGGAGGAGAAATTGGGTGATGGGCATTGAGGAGGGCACCTGTTGGGAGGAGCACTGGTTGTTGTATGGAAACCACTTTGACAATAAATTTAATATTTAAAATAAAATAAAATAAAATAAAATAAAAGTTAACTTCTTGAGATGTATTTAAAAAATATTCACCATGCCCTTTATGATTTTACACATGGATCATAATCATCTTAAGAGGACTGAAAAAATCCTCACTTGCTTAGTCTTTTTTTAAATCAGTAACCTATATCATGTGATTGATCACTTTACTATTTATTCACTTTATAAACTTGCCATGTTGTTTTCTGATGTAAATTGTATATAGCATTTCAAATTCACTTATATCAGAATTGTGTATATGCCTTACTAAAATATTTCCTATTTTACCTATAGCATCCTCTGGACATGGTCTAAAATTTTATCCTAAGTTTCATGTTAAGTAGTTGTTTATAAGAAAGTGCTACATGGTGACATTCTCTAACTAGGTGACAGCATAAAATTCTTGTTTCAATTTACATGGATTTTTACAGTATGTATGTCAAATTTGCTAATCTCATGCATCTTAGTTAAAATTTTACTGCATTTATTGACTTGGTGTTCATTACATAGAAGAACTTTATTTCATCTGTCAAAATAAGACTTTCCTTGGGACACCTGGGTGGCTCAGTCAGTTGAGCATCTAACTTGTGGTTTCAGCTAAGATCACAATCCCAGGGTCATGGGATTGAGTACTGCATCAAGCTCTGCTCTGAGCGTGGATCCTACTTAAGATTCTCTCTCTCATGCTCTGGCCCTTTCCCTTGCTCTCTCTTTCTCTCTCTCTCTCTCTAAAATAAAACAAATAAACGAGACTTTCCACTTTAAAAAAAATATGTGATACACACACACACAATCACAATGGAGTATTACTCAGCAATCAAAAGAATGAGATGTTGCCATTTGCAACTATGTGGATGAAATTAGTGAGTCTTAGAAAGACAAATATCATATGACTTCACTCATATGAGGAATTCAAGATACAAAACAGATGAACATAAGGGAAGCAAAAATAATACAAAAACAAGGAGTGCAACAAAACAAAAGACTCTTAAGTACAGAGAACAAACTGAGGGTTGCTGGAGGGGTTGTGGGGGGGATGGGCTAAATGGGAAAGGGGCATTAAGGAAGACACTTGATGGGATGAGAACTGGGTGCTATACATAGGGGACAAATCACTGGAATCTACTCCTGAAATCATTACTGTATTATATGCTAACTAAAGTGGATGAAATTTTATAAATAAATAAATAAACAAATAAATAAATTCATTAATTAATTAAATTTTAAAAAAGAACCAATCACATATGAAGAACTCAATAACTGAAATTTTAAAATATACTAGAGGGAATATATAGCAAACTAGAGGAAGCAGAAAAATGATCAGCAATCTGGAAACAGAGTAATGAAAAGCAACACAAACTGAACAGGAAAAAGAAAAAAATAATAAGGGGAACTTAATGACACCATCAATCATGATAATGTTAGCATTATAGGGATCCCAGAAGGCAAAGAGAGATAAAAAGAGGGTAGAAAATTTATTTGAAGAAATAATAGCTGAAAGTTTCCCTAATCTGGGGTAGGAAACAGAAATCCAAATCCCGGAGGCACAGAGAGCCTCCAACAAAATCAACCCAAAGAGTCCCACACCAAGACACATAATAATTAAAATGGTAAAAAGTAGTGATAAAAAACTTTAAAGCAGCAAGAGAACAGAAAACAGTTACATACAGGAAGACCCCATAAGGCTATCAGCTGATTTTTCAGTATAAACTTAGTAGACAAAAAGGGAGTGGTATGATATATTTAAAGTGCTGAAAACAAAAAGAAAAAAAAACCACAGCAACCAAAAATACTCTGCAAGGCTACCATTCACAACAGAAAAAGAGATTAAGACTTTCCTAGACAAACAGAAGTTAAAATAATTCATCACCACTAAACCAGCCTTACAAGAAATGTTAATGATAATTCTCTGAATGGAAAGCAAAAATCATAATCAGAAGAAAATTAGGAAAGCAAAAACTTCCACAAGTACATGCAAACATGATAAAAGTAGTACACCAATCACTTATAAGACCAGTACAGATGTTAAAGTACAAAAGTGGTAAAATCAATTACATCTATAAAAATCAGTCAAAAGATTTACAGAGTAAAAGACAAAGTATGACAGTATATACATAAAACATGATGGGTGAAGTAAAAATTTAGTAGTTTTAGAATGGGTTCAAACTTAAGTGACCACCAGCATAGTATAGATTGCTATATGCATAGAATGTTATATATAAACCTAATAGTGTCCACAAATAAAAGAACATGTGATCAATGTGCAAAACAATAAAGAGAAAGGAATCCAAGGACATCAGTAAAGAAAGTCATCAAACCACAAGAGAAGAAAGGAACAGAGAAGATCTACAAAAATATCTGTAAGACAAGTAATAAACTGGCATTAAGAATATACCTGTCAGTAATTATTGAAATGAAAATAGACTAGGGGCGCCTGGGTGGCTCAGTTGGTTTAGTGTCTGGCTCTTGATTTTGGTTCAGGTCATGATCTCATGGTTCGTGGATTCAAGCCCTTCATCAGGCTCCACACTGAGAGTTCAGAGCCTGTTTGGGATTCTCTCTCTTCTCTCTCTCTCTCTCTCTCTCTCTCTCTGCCCTTCCCCAGCTCATGCCTCCCTCTCAAAATAAATAAATAAAAAACTTAAAAAAAATAAGTAAATTAAAATAGACTAAATTCAGGGCGCCTGGGTGGTGCAGTCGGTTGGGCGTCTGACTTCAGCCAGGTCACGATCTCGCGGTCCATGAGTTCGAGCCCCGCATCAGGCTCTGGGCTGATGGCTCAGAGCCTGGAGCCTGTTTCCGATTCTGTGTCTCCCTCTCTCTCTGCCCCTCCCCCGTTCATGCTCTGTCTCTCTCTGTCCCAAAAAAAAATAAATAAACATTGAAAAAAAATAAATAAAATAGACTAAATTCTCCAATCAAAAGATATAGGATAACTAAATCAATAAAAAAGCAAGATCTGTCCATATCCTGCCTACAAGAAACTCACAACAGACCTAAAAGAAAATGCAGAATGAAAGTGAAGAGATAGAAAAACATTCATACTATAAATGAAAGTGAAAAGAAAGCTGGGGTAGTTAATGCTTACATAAAATAAATAAATAAACCTTAAAACAAAGACTGTAACAATAGACAAAGAGGGACACTATATGATGATAAAAGGGAACAATCCAACAAGTGGAAGATATAACCATTGTAAGTATTTATCACCCAACATGGGAACACCCAAATACAAAAAGCACCTATTGGGCGCCTGGGTGGTGCAGTCGGTTAAGCGTCCGACTTCAGCTCAGGTACGATCTCGCGGTCCGTGAGTTCGAGCCCCACGTCGGGCTCTGGGCTGATGGCTCAGAGCCTGGAGCCTGCTTCCGATTCTGTGTCTCCCTCTCTGTCTGCCCCTCCCCCGTTCATGCTCTGTCTCTCTCTGTCCCAAAAATAAATAAAAAACGTTGAAAAAAAAAAAATTTAAAAAAAAACAAACAAACAAAAAAAAAAAAAAAAAAAAACAACAAAAAGCACCTATTAACGACATAAAGGAAGAAATGAAGGGTAATACAACAATAAGGGTTTGTTGTTTTTTTTTAACTCCACTTACATCAATGGATAGTTTATCCAGACAGAAAATCAACAAGGAAATGGTGGCTTTGAATGGCACCTTCGATCAGATGGACCTAACACATATATTCAAAACATTCCATCCAAAACAGGGGAATACATATGCTTTTCAAGTACACATGGACATTCTCCAGAATATATAACATGTTACACCACAAAACATGTCTCAAAAACTCAAAAAGACTGAAATCATATCAAGCATCTTTTCAAAACACAACAGTATGAAACTATAAATCAACAACAGGAAAAAAATATGGAAAGAACACAAATGCGTAGAGGTAAAATCACATGTTACTAAACAAGGAATGTTTCAACCAAGAAATCAAAGAAGAGATAAAAAAAATACATGAAGTCAAATGAAAAATGAAAATACAATTGTCCAAAATCTTTGGAATGGAGCAAAAGTTGTTTTAAGATGAAAGGTTATTGCAATACAGGCCTATCTCAAGAAGAAACACCCTAACCTTACACATAAAAGAGGAAAAACAAAGAACAAAATAAGGCCAAAGCCATAAGAAGAAAGAATATAATAAAATTAGAGCAGCAATAAATGAAATGCAGACTAAAAAACCTACAGAACAGGTCCATTAAACTAGGAACTAATTCTTTAAAAAAATCGACAAAATTGATAAAACTTTAGCCAGACTTATCAAAAATAAAAATGAGAAAGAGAGCTTAAATAAAGCAGAAATAAATGAGGAGAAATAACAAACAATACCACAGAAATACAAAAGATCATAAGAGTATTATGAAATATTATATTCCAACAATTTGGACAACTAAAAGAAATGGATAAATTCCTAGAAACATATAACCTCCCAACCTCAATCAGGAAGAAAAAATTTGAATAAACTGATTACCAGCAGAAATTGAATCAATAATCAAAACATCATCCAAAAAAAACAAAAGCTCAGACCAGATGGCTTCACAGATGAATTCTATCAAACATTAAAAGAAGAGTTAATATTAATTCTTCTTAAACTATTCCAAAAAATAGAAGAGGAAGGAAAGCTTCCACATTCATTATAGCAAACCACCATTACTCTGATATCAAAATGAGAAAAGACACTATAAAAAAGAAAACTAAAGGACAATATCACTGATGAACATAGTTACAAATATCCTCAACAAAATATTGGCAAGGCAAATCCAACAATATGTTAAAAAAATCATTTGCCACCATCAAGTGGGATTCCAGTTCAATATTCACAGAACAATTAAAGTGATACATCTCATTAACAAGAGAAATGATAAACACCAAATGATCATGTCAATAGATGTGGAAAAAGCATTCAACAAATTGCAACATCAATTAATTATAAAAATACACAAAGCAGGTTTATAGGGAACATACCTCACCTTAATAGAGTCCATACATGAAAAACCCACAGCTAACATCATATTCATTGGTGAAAAACTGAGGGCTTTTCCTCTAAGATCAGCAACAAGACAAGCATGTCCACTCTCAGTATTCTCATTCAACATAGTATTAGAATTCCTACCCACAGCAATCAGATAAGGAAAAGAAGTAAAAGGCTTACAAAATAGTAAGGAAGAAGTAAATTTTTCAGTTTTCAGAGAAAATGCCCTATATATAGAAAATTCTAAACACTCTGCCAGAAAAACTAGGGCTGATAAATTAATTCAGTAAAGTCACAAGATAAAAAATCAATGTACAGAAATCTGTAACATTTCTATACACTAATAATGAAGTAGCAGAACATGAAATTAAGAAAACAACCTATTTACAATTGAACAAAAAAATAAAATACCTAGGAAGAAACTTAACCAAGGACATGAAAAACCTGTACTTCAAAAACTATAAAACATTGATGAAAGAAATTTAACATGATACAAATGGAAACATATCCTATGCTCATGGATTGAGAGAAAAAAAATATTAATAAAATGTCCACACTACCTAAAGCAATCTACAGATTTAGTGCAATCCTTATAAAAATACCAACAGGATTCTTAACAAAACTAGAACAACCAAACCCAAAATGTGTAATGGAACCACAAAAGACACCAATAGCAAAGGAATCTTGAAAAAGAACAAAACTGGAGGTAACATAATCCCAGATTTTAAGATACACTACAAAACTACAGTAATCAAAACAGTATGGTTCGGCACAAATATAGACACATAGATTAATAAAACAGAATAGAGAGCCCAGAAATAAACCCATGATTATACAGTACATTAATCTATTACACAGAAGGCAACAATATACAATGGGAAAAAGAGAGTTGTATCAATAGTTCTGGGAAAGCTGGACAGCTATATGCAAAAAAATAAAACTGGGCCATTTTCTTAAACTATACAGAAAAAGAAACTCAAAATGGATTAAAGACCTAAATGTGAGTCCTGATGCCACAAAATTCATAGCCAATAATTTCTTTGACACTGGCTATAGAAACAGTTTTCTAGATATGTCTACTAAAGTAAAATAAAACCAAAAATGAATTATTGGGACTGCACCAAAACAAGAAGCTTTTGCACAGCAAAGGAAATAATCAACAAAACAAAATGACAACCCACCAAATGGGGAAAAATATTTGCAAATGGTATATCCAATAAGGGGTTAATATCCAAAAATATATAAAGAACTTACACAACTCAACACCAAAAATTAAATAACAATTAATAATGGGCACAATACATAAATAGACACTTTTCCAAAGAAGATATACAGATGGCCAACAAACACATGAAAAGATGTTCATCATCACTAATTATCAGGGAAATGAATATCAAAACCACAATGAGATGTCACCTCACAGCAGTCAGAATGACAAAAATCAAAACTCAAGAAACAACAAGTGTTGGTGAGGATGTGGAGAAAAAGAAACCTCATGCACTGTCAGTGGGAATGTAAACTGGTGCAGCCACTGTGGAAAACACTATGGAGGTTCCTCAAAATATATAAGAATAAAATTAACAGATGATCCAGTAATTCCACCTCTGGGTATTAACCCAAAGAAAATGGAAACACTAATTTGAAAGGATATATGCACCCCTATGTTTATTACAGCATTATTTACAATAGCAAAGATATGGAAGGAACTCAAGTATCCATCAATAGATAAATGGATAAAGAAGCTATGGTTTATATATACACAATAGACTATCACTCAGCCATAAAAGTATGAAATCTTTCCATTTATAACAACATAAATTGATGTAAAGGGGATATGCTAAGTGAAGTAAGTCAGAGAGAGAGAAATACCACATGGTTTCACTTGTATGTGGAATTTAAGAAACAAATGAGCAAAGGGAAGAGAGAAAGAGAGGGGGCAGAGAGAAACCAAGAAAAAGACTCTTAACTGTGGAGAACAGACTGATGGTTACAAGAGGGGAGGTGGGTAGGGGGATGGGTTAAACAGCTGATGAAGATTAGGGTGTTCACTTGTGATGAGTACTGTATTGTGTGGAAGAGTTGAGTCACTGTATTGTACACCTGAAGCTAATATTTCACTGCATGTTAACTAACTGGAACTTAAATTTAAAAAAAATTAAAACACAGAAAAAAGAAACAAACAAAAAGACTCATACTCTTAAAAAATAAAGCAGACTCTTAAATATAGAGAACAAACTTGTGGTTGCCAGATGGGAGGCTGGAATGGGGTTGGTTGAAACAGGTGAAGGGTATTAAGAGTATATTTATTGTGATGACCATTAAGCAATGTATACAGTTGTTGAATCATTCTATTGTACACATGAAACTGATATAGCACTCTGTGTTAATATCTTTGAATTAAAATAAATAAATAAATTTTTAAAAAATGATGTGTTGAGGTCCCAATCACTGACATCTGTGATTTTTACCTTATATGGAAATAAGGTCTTTGCAGATGTAATCAAGATGAGGTCTTTAGGGTGTGTCCTAATATAATATCGTTGGTAACCTTATCAAGAATTGGAAAACACCGTGTGAAGAAAAGGAGACCCACACAGAGGGAGACAAACATGTGAAGACATAGGCAAAAGTTAGAATTATGCTGTTGTAAACCAAGGAATGTCAGAAGCTGAAAAAGACCAGGAAGGATCTTCTCCTTGGGGCTTTTGAGGGAGCAAGGCCCTACCAACACTTTGATTTCATACTTCTAACTTCCAGAACCGTGAGAGAATAAATATTCTTTGTTTTAAGCCACCCACTTTATGGTACTTGTTACAGCAGCAAGAAACTAATACACCCACCATTCATTTATATGTAGATGTATCTCTATGAGTCTGTGTATATAGATGGCTATTTCTGAATGACTGTGTATATCTCTGTCTGGGTACCTATATACATAATCTACATATAGTTGACCAGGAACATGTGAAAGGATGTGCAATCTGTCAGAAAGTCTCAAAGTAGGTAGATAACTCTTCTAAATTCATCAGTTTACTCATTCATTCATTCATTCATTCATTCAACATTTTCAGGGCAACTTCAATGTGCTAGGCACTGGAGGCAGACATGACTAAGAAATCCTTAGACTGTTGGGGCATCTGAGTGGCTCAGTCGGTTAAGTGTCCGACTACGGCTCAGGTCATGATCTCGCAGTATGTGAGTTTGAGCCCCACGTCAGGCTCTGTGCTGACAGCTCGGAGCCTGAGGCCTACTTTGGATTCTGTGTCTCCCTCTCTCTCTGTTCCTCCTCCCCTCATTCTCTGTCTCTTTGTCTCTCTCTCTCTCAAAAATAAATATTTAAAAAAAGAGAAATCCTTAGACTGTTGAATCTAGTGCTTTGAGAGCCCAAATGTAGAAATAACCACCTTTATCTACTTACTTCTGTTCCATGGGTCCTGTTATATCTCTTGTCTTCTTCCCATTCAAGATAAGACAATTAAAATGTGAATATAGGGGCGCCTGGGTGGCGCAGTCGGTTAAGCGTCCGACTTCAGCCAGGTCACGATCTCGCGGTCTGGGAGTTCGAGCCCCGCGTCGGGCTCTGGGCTGATGGCTCAGAGCCTGGAGCCTGTTTCCGATTCTGTGTCTCCCTCTCTCTCTGCCCCTCCCCCGTTCATGCTCTGTCTCTCTCTGTCCCAAAAATAAATAAACGTTGAAAAAAAAAAAATTAAAAAAAAAAAAAAATAAAATAAAATGTGAATATAAGTACAGCATGGGATTCAGGAACTAGTTCCAAGCCTAGACTCTACCACTTACTAGTTCTATGACAGAATCACTTAACATTTTAAAACTCAATCTCTTCATCTATTAAAAAAACATTGGGATTAATAAACTTTCATAGTATTTAGATTTTTCCTACATAAAATGTTATCCACCCAAAAATATTTGAATCACCCAGAAACTTGTTAGAAATGTGGAATCTCCTCAGGTTCCACCCCCAATTTTCTGACTCAAAATCTGAATTGTAAGCATATCAATAGGTGATTTTACACATTAAACTTTGAGCAGTGCTACTTAGGTGAAATGAAGGGGAAATGAGGGAATTAGTATAATTTCAGCAGGAAATTAGGAGGTCAAAATTGGTGGTTAGTATGAATGGGGGCTTAAGAAATCTAAAAAAGTCTTGGAACTGTTACTGTGGAGCTGGATGAAAGAATGGTGAAGGAGACAGGATGTCTCTTCTATGATTAGAAAGCCTGTGTTTACAGTGAGCCTAATCTAAGTATGTATGTATGTATGTATTTTGAGTATAATTGACACACAATGTTATGTTAGTTTCAGGTGTACAACCTAGTGATTTGACAAGTTTATATATTGTATTTTTTAAGGGAAAAATATAAGAGCAGATAACAAATATACAAATACTACCATTACTGACTGAACATTATATGCTAGGTACTTTTTATGTATTATATAACCATCATAACAATTTTACCAGATAGGTGTTGTCAGGAATTTAGAACAGTGTCTTGCATATAGTAATTGCTGAAAAAAAATGTTAACTGCTATTGTCATTTGCAATAAGTACTGTCTAGACCTGCCAGCGAAAGGAGCTAGAAGAAGGAGAGGGAGATCCAAAGCAACAGACCCACTTTACTCATTTTACTGCATCATCAAAGAGGAATGTGAAAGCAAATTAATGTTTGCCCTGATTTCAAACGCTTTAAGTAAAATTCTTCTTTCTAGAAAGTTGCTTGGCTGTGGCTCTGAGTTCTTCCCACTTTACTTTGAAAAGTGTAGACTCTTAATCTGGAAATAAATGACTCTTAGCTTGAGGAAGTCAGGATAAATCTATTTATAAAAGGCAAAGTAAATCATGAGAAGAGTCAGTAGGATTTGGACAGAGAGATTGGATTCCTTAGGGAGTAATCCATCCCAGGATCTTGAGAAAAGACAGTTTCATCCAGAACAGCTTACTTTGGTACTTTTGGAAGTGAGAGAAACTTCCCTCTCAACACCCTCTAGGGCTAGCAATCCCTGCACTCCAAAGCTCAGTCCTGAAAGTGGAATCCTTCAGTATCAACTGCCACTTTGGTAAGGAGTATCAGGAAGAGAACTTTGAAGTCACTGAAAAAAAAAATCATTGAAACATGAAGTGTCCCAAGCCTCAACTGGGAACCACAAAACTTGGAAAGTTCCTGTGATTCAGTGGAATCCAGGAAAGGGGAACACAGTAAATCCCTGTCATCTTGTTTAATTCTAAAGCCCAGGCATTACATTTATGAATGAAACATTTGCTACTTCTCTAGTACTAGGGATACCGCTATAAGCTGCTTTACTTTAGACTTCTTTCTTTTTCATACAGGACTGTTAACTCTTTAAGAATATACTCACAGGGTGCCTGGGTGGCTCAGTCGGTTGGGCAACTGACTTCAGCTCAGGTCAGGATCTCATGGTTCGTGGGTTCGAGCTCCCTATGGGGCTCTGTGCTGACAGCTCGGAGCCTGGAGCCTGCTTCAGATTCTGTGTCTCCCTCTCTCTGCCCCTCCCCCACTTATGCACTCGCTCTCTCTCTCTCTCTCTCTCTCTCTCTCAAAAATAAATAAAATGTAAAAAAAAAATTTTAAAAAGAATATACTCACTAGGCCCCATTCACTGGCCTTTAGGCTATTATAATATTTAATTAGGTGATTTTAAGCTACTGGAAAAAGAAAGTCCTGTGGGATTCAAAGTGCCAAAAAAAAAAAAAAAGCTAAGGAAGGGTGTTCTGGCCATTTTGGTCTCAAATTGCTTTGTACAGTAATAGGAACAAATTTATCACAGGAAAGGATCAGGCCACTTGGGGTACACTGAACCCTGCATACTCCCAAAATAACAGGACTTAAATGGCAAGCAGACTAGATAGGTCAGGCCTGCAGTCGGTTGAGAGACCTCCAAGAGAATGCAGAAAGCTACCACAAAGTGAGTAGGGCCAAAATAATGTTTGGTACAGAGGGCATATTTGGAAGCATCTGCTCCATACATAATAATCCTCTTCTAACTCTTCTCTGATTTAAAAATATATATAATCCTAGTTTATATTGTATGACATGACCCTAGTCTCCTGGCAAGAGCTAGTTTCTTTAGGTATAGGCAACTGATTCGAGCCAGGTCTATCAGTGCTCAGTTTTCTGTGACTTGAGGATTGGAACTAAGACAACCAGTCATTACCTTTCCATGTGACCGAACTATAACATATGAACTTGGGAGATGAAGGAGCTATCTGTTTCCCACTGTGTACTTTAATCTGCTAAAAGAGAAGAAACAAGCAGATATGAACAAGGAAGCAAATATGAGACACATAAAGAAAACCAGCTTGTGTTTCCAACAACTCCCCATTTGCAAAACCAGTTCATTCCCAAGATCCAGTGACATTTCTGTTGCACTTAAACTAGCTCCAGATGGATCCTGTCCACTGCAACAAAAGAATAGAAATGGATAAATAAAAATGCCTAATTGGGTAGATGCTTCTCAGTTCCTGGTAAATGTCACCATGAAACAGTATAGGCCCAGTGATGCCATACATTTAATGTTTTTCATGAAAGCTGCATGCCTATATTTAACATGAAATCTTCTACCTTTTAAACACTGGTAGTGAAATCAAATTTTGGAAAAACATAGTTCAAGATAAAGTATATCTGTGGCCTGAATATGGTTTGTGGGCCTTTAAATTGTGACCTCAGTCAGCAAGGTACCTGCCTTACCTGTTGCTTTCTTACTACTTATATCTTCCAACTGTTACTATCTTTTTCATATGTACTCATGTGTGCACGGCATTACACTGATAGCAGGGCCCAGTGGTAGTGATCCACTTTGATCTATTTCCTTCTTGGTCTTGCTGGCTAGTTAGCTAAATATATCAAAATGATTAAAAATTTGGATTTGGAGGCAGGCTATCTGGGTTCAAATTCAAGTTCTGCCAATTATTAGCAGAATTTTCCCAGTTTCCTTACATATATGGTCCAGAGATCCAGAGTGCTATAATTTATCCATTTATCACATGGAAATACTAAATCCAGTGGTTAGAGTAGTACCTGTCTCATTTATTATTGTTGTCATAGTTGCTTTATTATTAATTGTTGATTGATTACCTGAATAGGAGCTATTTTTATCAGTCTGTTCTCTCAGAAAGTAGAGGACTCACCCTTTTATCCTGCTCTGCAATGACTCTTAGAGCCAATGAATGATCAGGTTTGTGTCCACTCTCTGGCCCCAGTAATTTTACTAGTCTATATTGACTGACCCTCAATGCCAAATACGGCTCTAGTTTCTCTTTAGCATTGGAAGCAGCTTTTTATGCAATCCTGAAGGTTTTGAACAATAAAAATGAATATGGGGGGAAGTACTCTTAATACTGTACCTATAAAAAAATAGAGATTCCTTTATTTATGGTCATGTCCTGGATTCTGTCTACCTCTTCAGACTTTTCCCTGTCACTGGCATAGAATATCCTTATGTTCAAGCCATAATGAAACATTCGCTATTTCCCAAACATGCCACATCTCTGGAACCTCCATTCATCAACATACGATGTTCCTTAACCTACAATGCCCTTTCTTTCTTTACTTGCCTACCTTGAAAAAAATCCTATTTATTATTTTTAAGACTCAAACATCACCTCCTATAGTAAGTCTTCTCTGACCCCTTCACCCCTAATGTCACTCACATCTTTCCTGTTCATGTTAATAATTTTCTTGTCAGTTTCCCAATTTCTCCCTCCTTGAGTTTATTCAACTGCCCTCTAACCCTCAGTGTCTTCATTTACAAAATGGGAATAACCCTATGGTGAGTTTAAATGAGAAGCATGCAAAGGATTTAGCATGGTACCTGGCATATAGTAAGTGATCAACAAATACTGGATGTTAGCTAGAGCTTTCTCTGTCTCCCAGATCAGCTTCAGGGCAAGGTTGAAGTCTTATATTTTTGTATTCCCAGCTTGTAGCACAGACCTAGCTACATAGAAGATTCTCAGGGCATGCATGTTGAATGAGTAAATGAGATGAATGAATCAATGAATGTTGCTTCCCCTTTTCAAAACCATCTGCCTTAAATAAGTGAAGATGGTTAATATAGTCACATTGAAAGAAGTCAAAGCTGCATATCACATTCTGCTAGAGCAGAAAAGCATTCTGAACCTTTTATTTTATGTTATGTTATTTTTTAAAGTTTATTTATTTGGGGGGGGGCAAAAAGAGAGGGAGAGAGAAAATCCAAATCAGGCTCCACACTGTCAGTGCAGAGCCTGATGTGGGGCTCAATCTTATGAACTATGAGATTATGACCTGAGCTGAAATCAAGCGTCAGACGCTTAACTGACTGAGCCACCCATGCACTCCACTCTGAACCTTTTAAAATATTTTCTACTCTACTACCGTGCCATTGCTGACCAGAAAAAAAGTGTCTCCAGGTTAGGGACTGTTAGAAAGAACAGTTTTCCAAGTAACAAAATACAGGCTATCTCAGTATCAGGTGACACTAGCTATATAATAACATTCTTTGAGACCTAGCTGTTTCCCTGAGACACTATGGAGGAAGAATATTGACATTGCTGCTTCTCCAGCAGCTGCTTTTGTCCCGCTTATATTATTATCACAGGTAGAATTCTCTAACCTCACCCCTTCCTTAACCCTACTCCATCCTCCTCTAACCCACATTATGTTGATGTCTTTGGTTATATGGTTCTTCCTGCTTAGAATACCCTTTCCCCTCCACTCAGGCAATCCAAACTGAACCTATACTCCAAGGTACAGCAAGGCTTCATGAACAGAGAAAATGACACTTGATTGGATATCATGATATGCATAGAAGCTTACCAAAAAGAGAAGAATAAAGTAGCATAGAATAGAGTAGAATAGACTAGAATAAAAACTAGAGTAAATCAAGGAAGATAGAGAAGGAAAGGTGGAGGTGGGAGTAGTTCATGTAAGAGGGAGAAAGACATTTTGGAAATCCTAATAGCATAAATAAAGCATGGTGTTTGTGAAAGACCATGCTATATTCAAGTAGTAGCTGTTTGTTTAATGTGGCTCTTGTGATAAGGAAAAGTCATAGGCAATAAACACCAAAGGTGGCTCATGACAGACTGATGTGTCTTACTAAGTGGCAGGAATTTAATCCTATAAGTGATGGGGAGTCTTTGAAGGATTCTGAACATAGGACTGGCAAGATAAAAACATGTTTAGAGATATCCTAACATGTATTCTAGAGTCCCTAATAGTTTGCTAGGATTGCCACAACAAAGTACTCAAAACTGGGTAACTTCAACAGAAATTTACTATCACAGTTCTGGAGGCTAAAGGACTAAAGTCAAGGTGTCAGCAGCATTGGTTCCTTCTGAGGACTGTGAGGAAAGAATCTGTTCTAGTCCTGTCTTTCTGATTTGCAGATGGTTGTCTTCTCATGCTTCTTCATATCATCTTCCCTCTATTGTGATTCTGTCTTTGTGTCCAAATTTCCTCTTTTTATAAGGAGACCAGTCATATTGGATTAGGTCCTGTCCTAATTGACCTCATTTTAACTTGATTACCTTTGTAAATACCCTTTTTCCAACTACAGTCTCATTCTGTGGCATTAGGAATTAAAGCTGCAAAATATTTTGAGTAACATAATTTAACCTGTAACAAAGCCTATAGAAGTTAGAGGCAGATAAAATGACAGTAAAAGAGATATTTTCATGTGCAAGATCAGACAGATGGAAAAATTAAGCAAAGACACTACAAGTAAGGATGAAGAACATATAAAGATCCAAGAAGCAAAATTTTGAAGGTGAAGAGAAGAAAGAGTCACAGATGACTCTAGAATTTATTTTTTGGTTGATTATGTTACTGACAGAGATAGAAAGGAGACTGAAGGGTTTGATTACAAATTCAGTTTTATACATATTAAGTATAAAGTGTCAAGATGGGAGCTTAACAGATAAATGGGTAGGTCCACTCTCAAGAAAAACATTCAGCTTGGAGATGCAATTTGTCATACAGACCATCATCACCGTATAAATGACAGTTGAAACTCTTAAGTGGATGAGATAACACAAAAAAGGGGTTATAGAGTGGCTAGCTAGAGAAGAGAACAAAAACAACAGTTAGAAAGATAGGTGGAAATCCAAGATAGAATATTCTCATGGAAGACAAGGAAGGGAAGGTTTTAAAGAAGGATGGCATGTACAACAGCTTCAAATGTAGTAGAGTTAACTATGTTGAAAACCTAAAAAGAGAGCACTGGACATGACACTGAGGAGATCTTTAGGTAAATTTGGCAAGAGCAATTTCAGTAATGATTTAAATAAAATTGCAGAAAAATGGAGTGGTAATTTGAGTGAATATTGTTAAAGAAAAATTGATTTTTTTTCAGGGGGTTTGGGAAAGAATGTGCTTACAAGCTGAAGATTAGGCAGTATAGCATAATAGTCTAGGTGCAGACTCTGTAGGCTTGGGTTTTAAAAAAAATTTTTTTTCCAACGTTTTATTTATTTTTGGGACAGAGAGAGACAGAGCATGAACAGGGGAGGGGCAGAGAGAGAGGGAGACACAGAATCTGAAACAGGCTCCAGGCTCTGAGCCATCAGCCCAGAGCCTGACGCGGGGCTCGAACTCACAGACCGCGAGATCGTGACCTGGCTGAAGTTGGACGCTTAACCGACTGCGCCACCCAGGCGCCCCGTCTGTAGGCTTGGGTTTAAATCTCAGCTTTGCCATTTACTAGATGTGTAAACTTGTACAAATTGCAAGATTTGCATATTGCCAGATTTTTCTGTGCCCCAGTTTCCCTAACTGAAAAATGGTGAAAATAATAGTACTTTCTTCATAAAATTGTTGTGAGATTTGTATGAATTGATACACATAAAGTATTCGATAGAGGGCTTGGCACACAGTACATCTTCAATAAATAGGTGGGGATAGTTGGATGAGTAGGAGAACCAAAGAAGAAAAATAAATCAAGGAAGATAGAAAAGGAAGCTGATGGAACAACTTCTCCGAAGGTATAGGAAAGAATGGGTCCTCTTCCACTTACTAGCTGTGTGGCCTTGGGTAAGGCACTTTGCTTTTCATTAGTTTTTAGTGCCTTAGTTTCCTCATATGTAAAATGGAAACGATAATAGTGCCTACTTTACAAGACTATTATGAAGATTAAATGAAATGGTTCATGAAATACACTTCCCCACTAGGAAGGACTTGGGAAGAAGGATAGTAAATAGCTTAGTAGAAATCATATGTGCTAGCAAGACTGAAAGCTTAAAAAAGTTTCCAAGTCAGTAATTTTCACAATTTCATGATAGACTAAAATAGTACTACAAAATCTTATGTTTTCTTTAAAAGTTTAAGCATTATTCAAGTGCTAATAAATTTATTGTGCTTTTTTATTAAAGTACATGGAAAAGACTTTTAGTATCTAAGTAGTTTCAAATGTGTTTGAAACCTTTTTCAGATAATTATGTTATAAAACAATGTTAGTATGAAATTAAATTGTATGAGTTGACATGAATTCATCAATAAGCTAAGTTTTTTTTAAAGGAGCATTGTATCCAAAGCATTAAAACATAATCATCTTGATTGTGTTAAGATGAACGATTGAAGATTCATCCTTCTTACTAGAGTAGAATTTAAAATGATAAAATTGTTGATTATTTTCTTTAAAAATGGCTTCCTAACTCACTCAGAATAAAAGTCAAAGTGTTCACAGGTCCTATAAAATCTGACCCTCTCTGTCTCTCTGACCTCATATCCTACCATTCTCCTCCTTTCTACTCTAGTGATATGGGCCTTCTTCCTATTTCTTGAACACAGCAATCCTTTGCACATTCTATTTCCTCTGTCTAGAACACTCTGTGATCAGGTATTCTCATGGCTGGCTCTCTCACTATATTCTGATATATTCATAAATATCACCATATCAAAGAAGCTTTCCTTGACTGCTCTATAATAAATAGCACTCCACAATCTCAAGGCTTTATATCCTTTCTCCCACCATATCCTCCTGCAAAAAACACCTTTGCTGTTTGTCTTTCCCCTTCACCAACACATCCTCATTAGAATATAATCTCCAAGAGGGCAAGAGCTTTGTTTTGTTTACTGTTATATATTCCCAGAATCTTGTGCACTGATGGCACTGAGTTAATTCTCAGTATTTGTTGAATGAATGAATTAATATCATAACACAATGCACTTTTGTGTTGATACCTTTGTCTATCACAGCTCCCAACCCTTGAGGGCTGAGGAACAACTAGGAAGGAACTCAGACCAAAGTAAATGTAGAGGCAAGGTATTCTGGTCTAGCCTAACCCCTGGATCCATGCATTCCAGAAGAGCAATTGGGGGTCAAAACTACTGTTAGTAAAATACAGAGAAAAAGATAGGATGAAAAGTGTCCTCTCTGCAATAAAACTCTTTTGCCCCTCCATAGACAGACATTCTTCACAATCCCAGGAAGTAGAATGAATGACACCAAACAATTTAAATTGCTCTGAGGAAGTTACTTGAAGCCCTTAAAGAAGGATTTCTGTTGCTTGCCTGCAGTACTTGTTAGTGGGTTCACAAACCTTTCATTATCCTAGGAAAATAATAGCCATATTTCAGCAATGATATTTTATGACAGCTAAGAATTACCCAGTTCCCTTATCCTGCAACTAGAAACTCTCCTAAAGAAAAACAAACCAACGTGAACAGAACGTGACAATCAAAGGTTAAAATGGAAGCACAGCAGTTCCTAACATATTTCATGCATACCAAATGCAGGAAGCTGACTATGGAACCAACACATAGCTCCTTCTCCACCCTCCATCCAAGGGTGTGGATAGCAGAGTTCCGTGGGTATGACATGTACAAGTAGCTCTTGGCTCTGGGACAAGACTGTACTCCCACTGATGAAAGTTACTAGGACGGTTCCAGCTGAATATGTTTCCTGTGTTTTAAGTAGCCCATAGGCCAGTGAATTTAGAAAGAAAGGACCCGAGGTGAAGTTTTCTTCTTTATCTGAATCCAGTACGCTCAATAATATGGCCATTTAGAATAAGGTCATTTTGAGGTTTGGAAAACCAACTGAGGAGAATGGGCATGGAAGAAGGTGCTTTAGCTAAATGTTTCCTAGAAACCTAGAACTGGCACATGCCCTTGATTGGAGTTAGCACTAAGGATGCAATGAAACCTAGCACATAAAAAAGGGAGGTGTTCTGTGTGTTGCATTTAATACCAGAGACAGCTAAACTGGTGAATTGCAGAGCACTGGGAGCAATGGCATTCCATTGACCAAACAGAAACTTTCACAGTGAAATAGGAGCCCTAAAACTTCAAACAACATGCTTTCATCTCTTTGACCTATGAGATATCATCAGTCTCCACCAAGTCCTGCTACTCTCCCTAAGCAGAAACATGAGAGAGACAAACGTGGAAGACATGTCACTGGTCTGTATGAGGCTTTCTAACAAATCTCAACACAAGTTACTTTATTTAACAGGAGAAGAAAGTTGTTGAAGCACTACTCCCCAACACAATGTTCCTGACAGGACATGAACACGGTAATGACAGATTACCCAAGGTGGCCTTAGCTTCCCTATTAAAGCATGCAGCCCCTCTCTCTTTGCATGTCATTTTCACTTGAGTTCCTGTCTTTTCCAGCTGGATCTCCTAGTCACTTAGGCTTGGATATATCAATGCCTATTACTAACAGAAAGACAATAAACATGAACCATTGGATCTTTAACATAACAGATGCTTGGTAAACGTTGGAATCAAATTCAACATTAATTTCCATATCTTAGGAAGAAACTGTGGCTTCCAATCTGTTAAGAAAGGAGTCGGTGACGCCATTCTACATGGTCTTGACATATTACAGACAGCAGCAGCAGGAACAGCCATAGGCAAAAATCTGGCATTCCATAAATATTTGTAGAATAAATACATATTTTCAAGCCATCTGCACAACCATGTCACCTCTCGGGAAGCATAAAATTTCCCCCTTTAGCTAAACCTGCAGAGCCAAAGTGCAAGTTGACAACACTGCCCAATGTGTCCTTCTGAGTATCAACTGAACATTAAGAGGCTGGTGTGAGAAATTAAAAGCTTCCTTTGCCTCACAAATTCCCACAACACATGTAGTGTCATAGTACAGTGAGTCAATGTCATCCTTCTCCAAACTGAATTTCCAGTACAGACTTCCCTCAGTTGAACTGGTGCACTGTCTCTTTAAGAAGCCAGGCAAGATGGAGCCCTCCCAGCTTTAAGGCATTAAGCAACCAGATAGGGATGCTGGAGTGTGACACCAAGAAAGAACGCCTGGAGAGGGTAAGTCGAGGCTGTAATGACAGAAGGGGAAATCAAGGCTGTATCTATGCAACCGTTAAACTGTGAACGTCTATCCCGTGGGTAGCAGTTCCCCTAGGCTCTAAAGCACCACCCCTCCTCCCCTCCCCTCCCCTTACCCCATCCCACTCTGCTCCACCCTCAGGATCCTCCTTGAAAGTCCCCTTCTGTCAGACTGCTCCTTTGTAGCACAGCGGGAGACCCCAGTGAGGGTGGCAAAAGGAAGGAGAGGGGGTGGGTAGGCAAAATAAAAGGGACTTACTTTCGGATTCTGCACCTCCAAAGTCATCCTCTGCTCCGAGCCTTGGGCCAGAGCCGACGGGGCGGGGCCGGGTTTGAGCTGGTGGACACGGGGTCCTCACTCCCTCGGTACTACAAACCTAGTTCAGTGCAGACTTGGGGGAATGGGCACAGACTAGTGCCGGTGTTTACTCGATTTTAATGATCTCAAAAGGAGACAGAGGGTTCGAGAGAGTTGGCTGGGGATAGGAGTGAAGGTGAGCTCCAAACCACTCCTTTTAGTTTCTTTTTGGCTAGCTTCCCGCGGACGGCAATAGCGACAACAGGGGCAATGGTTTTCTTTTTTCTTCCTTTTGGTTTCTCCCAGCTGCCTGTCCCAGACCCCACCCAGCGGCTCCACCCCATCCACTGCTACACATTCTGTCAATCACCAGCCCCTTTAAAGCTGCATGGCATAACTTGGGTTTTTGTCTTGGTTTGGCGGGCAAGCAGAATCACTGGGCTTCTTGCCTTTCCGACAATACCTCTGACCTTTCTGCTGAGTTTAGGAAGCTAAGGTTAGTTGCTAGTGGCGGCTTCCCCTCCCCCTCAGCCAAGCTTGCACAGCTCCACCCAAACTCCTTCCAGGCTTGCCAGGCCACTGCCCTACACTACCCCATCTCTTTGCTTTGTTTCTGGTGAAAAGTGGTTCCTTAGGCTGCCAAATCGCCAAGAAAGTTACTGTGGCGCCCTCATTGGCGCCGCCCACTACCCTACAGTTTCTGGACTGAAGTCACTACAACAGATCTGCTGTCCCTTTGGCTTCACCGTTCTGGTTCCAGTGTGCTCAGTTTTTTCTATCTCTCATCTGTGTAAGTCTCCACGTTTCTCACTAGAATGGGAAGAGAGGGTGGGGAAATGTGTTTCATGTCTCTAACTCATGCAAAACAGCAGTACCACCCCACTGTCCCACTCCATAACTAGGCAGCTCAAAGTCAGAGGAGGGCCCTGAAGTTCCATCCACAGGTATTACTGGAATTCCAGAATGACCAATCAGAAATTATATTTAATGCCATTCTCCATTATAGTTAATGGCAACACCTGTTTGCTCAGGCCAAAAATCTTGGAGACAGCCTTCATTCCTCTTTTTCTCTTATACTTCACATTCAATTTCTTCAAGAAATCCTGTTGGCTCTGTCTTTAAAAATGTGACCAGAATCTGCCCACTTCTTATGCTTTACACTACTACCCCTAAGAAGCCATCACCAACTCTATATCCAGCTCCTGCCTACCTCTTTTTTTTAAATTTTTTTAATGTTTATTTATTTTTGACAGAGAGAGAGAGAGAGAGAGAGAGAGAGCGCACGCGCGCGCGCATGAGTGGGGGAGGGGAAGAGAGAGAGGGAGACACAGATTCTGAAGCAGGCTCCAGGCTCTGAACTGTCCAGCACAGAGCCCCACCTGGGGCTTAAACTCACGGACCATGAGATCATGACCTGAGCCAAAGTAGGATGCTTAACTGACTAAGCCATCCACGCGCCCCACTGATCTCCTTTTTATTCCAATATGCTAATACCTATCTGAACTAAGGGACTTTACATTTCTCTTTCTTCCTATCTAGTTCTACCCATGATGGGCTTCAATATCCTCCAGATCTCAGGGAAGCTTTCCCTGACCACCCAGATTAAAGTAATTCTCATAGCCCAGGCACTGTTACCTTATCTCATTTTATCTTTATTATAGTACTGATCACAATCTAAAACAATCATATGTATTTTTGTTTCTGTGGTTCAGTGATGACCCTCCCTCTAATGTACAAGCACAGTAGGAGCAGGGACATCTATTTTTATCTTTGATGTATCATTAGCATACTGAACAGTGGTTGCCATATAGTAGGAGCTCAGTATTTGTTGAAAGAATGGTTGAAGGCAATATCTTCTGGAATCTATCTGAGTGTTATCTGGTTTTAAACAACAAACACCTGAAACTAATAAAACATTGTATGTTAATTATACTTCAGTTTAAGAAAGAATAATGCAAAAAATACAGAAAAGAACAAACAAACCAAAAAAAGGGGGCAGCTAAGAGAGACACACCTGTTATGAATCACTTGCCCCATCTATTCTCCCTTAGAACATCCATCTGGATACCTTGCCTCAGGGCTGAATTAGCAATGGTAGTTGGAGCAGTCACCTAGTGGCAGTGTGCTTTTAGGATGACTTCTAGGGTTTATAGTTGATTGCTGATGGTTGATTTAAGTGTTCTGAGTTCTGTCAAGTCAGTGCTAGGGTACATAGTTTTTGAGGGTCTGGTTCATCTGAATTATAGAATCTTTGCCTCTAGATGTGTTTCTTACTTTGAAGTCAGATTATTTATATATGCTTTCTCATGCCCCCAAAGATGCATCACTTCATTTTATTTACACAACCTCAGTATGAAGCAGGCATTATTATTATCTTCATTTTTATAGGTTAGAAAACAAAGCCCAGGGAGTATAATAACTTTCCAAAAATCACACCCCTATGAAATGGTAAATCTGGGATTTGAGCCCAAGTAGTACAGCTCCAGATATACATTCTTTCTCACTATACTGTATTTCCTACACTAACCTCATCGGTCATGATATTGGGAAGAGAAGACACCCAGTTTACTTGACATTAATAGGTTAAAGACAAATGGAGGCAGTTATAGTTAGGGACATTTGTTACATAAAGCAGGAAGGATGGTTTGAATAATTCTATAAGCTATGATCTTGATAAAAGGTCATATGGGGAAGTCACTTCCCTTTCCCAGTGGATGGACTAGGGCTTTTTAGCTTCAAGAAGAGAAAATTCAGAAGGATAAGAATCCTGTCTTTTAGTCCTGTCTTAAACTGTCACTGGCATGTCCCTGATTACTTATCCATCATGTGTCCTAACCTCAGCTATCTCTTCCTGATTACTTATCCATCATGTGTCCTAACCTTAGCTATCTGTCTTCTTATAGAAGCTATTCAGCTTCACCCAATTCTCTGGACTTCTGACCATGGATAACACATACCTTTTGCTAGATTCCTGCCTATACCTGAGCATGATATCATGAGGAGGTTTGAAAGATACTATGGTTATGTTATAAGTACAGTGCTAAGCATTGTACAATGTTTAGCAAAGAAAGTGTCCACAGGATTAAAGTTCAGAAGTTTCTTGTATACCACTTATTTGCTATTTCTCTACATGAAATACTGCAAAAATAGCTTCATATTCTGAATTATATAATGAGGAGATTGAATTAATAGTGGCCATGGGCACCTTCTATTTCAGAAATTCTCTGTTAGTTACCTTTGGTCAGCTCACTGATGACAGAAAGTTCTTATGACAGGAAAGACTTGTAATATCAATCTTCTGTGGCAAGTGAACACATTCCCTTAATCTCATTCCTCTTGATATTAGTCTTTTAGTAAGTACCATATGTGATGGAATGGGTGTCCAATTAATAAGGATTTACCTTCTTTTGAACTGGTTTGAAAGCATATTGTAATGACCATGTCTGATGTCTGTGATATGTAAACTTTCCCTGTTGGCCATAATTTATTTTAGGGAAAGATCCCTGATCCAACTGGGACAATCAATTTCTCTTTCCATGGACCATGATATTTTTAATTGAAACAGTCAGGGGTTACTTGGAGCAGGGAAGTCACATTAAAGCTGGAGCGAAGATCCATAAATTCATACTGCTTTTGTGCCCACAGAGCTGACCTGGTTCCTAACCTTTCTGATTCAACTCTTCCCTTAACTCTATGACATCCCACTTTCAGTAAGTTCCCTATTCTCCTAATTAAAAAAAAACTTTTATTACTTATGATAGCCAGAGTCTACTTCCTATTTACTGCTATATAATCACTACACACCTGGCAAAAAGTTGGTGCTCAATACTTATTATTTATTGAGCACCAACCTTTTTTTGTCAGGCACATAAGATTATATAGCAATAAATAGGAAGATGAACAAGCTCTCTCTGTCACCAAGTCATATATCCATATCTAACCCAAATCCTCACTTTGGTGTTTCCATTACTTCCATGTTGTCTTATAATGTAGTTCTATAGATACTGTCTTACTAGACTGTACAAGCTCCTTAGGGGTATGGTCTGTGTCTTTTCATTTTCAAATGTTTTATGGTGATGACCACAGAACCTTATAAGTAATAGACACTCCAGGCATGTTGAAATGGATTCAGCTCTGTACTACCTGTGGGACCTTGTAAGTCCTGTAGCAAACTAAAAAACCTCCCAGATATAAAAATCAACTGTGGTATAGTTGAAAGAAGATTGAATTTGGGATAAGAATACTTCTAATTCCAAGTTTGCTATTCCCTACCTGTTTTACCTGAAGCAAGTTACCTAACTCCTCTGAGCTTTAACTTCTTCACACAAAAAAACAAAGGAGACAATAATAATACTTGTCTCAAGCTCCTCTGTGCAGGTCCTAAGATGGATAAGGAAGTAGAGACTGACCACCTTTATGTTGCTAAGTCAAATAACCACTTTTCAGTCCTTAATTCACTTTACCTGTCAGCAACATTTGTCATAGGTGACCACTGATACTTTTTTGAAGCAGTTTTGTTTTGTTTTGTTTTGTTTTGTTTTGTTTTGTTTTGTTTTGTTTCTCTCTTGGCTTCTATGTAAAAATACTTCCATGGTTTTACTCAGTCTTACTGCTCCTTTTTGGTCTCCTTTCCTCCTCCTCTAAGTCTAAATATTAGAGTGTCTCAAAGCCTTTCTTAACCCTCTTTTCTATCTACATTCTCTCCCCTATGATCTCATTCATTTTATTGCTTGACTACAAGCTGATGAATACCTGAACCTATGTCTCAGAACCAACCTCTCTGAACTCCAGATCCATGCCTAGATCCTCTCTGAGCTTTAGTTTCCTCATCTATAAAATAAGGAAAATAACAGAAAACCACCTCAGGATCGGATTCATGCTAACTCTTCTCAATCTATTCTTTATGTGTAGCCAGATTAATCTTTTAATTTGGCCAACCAGACCATGTTATTCCCCTGCATAATGACTTCCATTGCACTTAGGATAAAAGCCCGGATCCGTACCGTGATCTACAAGGCTCTGTCTAGTCTGGTTCTTACCTGCCATTCCTGGTTCATATTCAATTACTCTCCCCCCAGGGCCTCAGTATTCTAAAGTCACTGGCATTCCTTTTTATAGCTTCTCAAGACTGGCATGTTTTTTCCTATCTTGGGACCTTAGCACATGTTATTTTGCCACCTGAAGTATTCCTCTATTCATCATTCACCTGGCTTATTTCTATTAATTATTCAAGTGAAAATTAACTATAGCCTTATCCAACACAATGGACAAATCTTAATAGCATAAAGTTAAATGAATAAAGCAGTCCCAGAATACAGCAACTTATAAAGTTCAAAACTAAGTAGAACTAAGCAATATAGTGTCTATTTACATATAAGTATGTATATATATATGCATATGATAAAACTATTTTTAAGGCAAGGGAATGATAAATGCAATATTTAGGTTACTTCTGGGAACGGGAAAATAATACAATAAAAAAGATACCCATAGGTAGATATGAGTTATTGATAATATGGTAACTTTTGGGTTAAGTGGTCGGTTCACAGACATTTGTTAAATTATTACATAATAAATGACATAAATGGTACAATAATGATAGTGTATGAAGAACCAAGGATTATCATTAATCTAATTATATGTAACAGAAGTCCATTAGCAATGTTTTTAAAAACTTTAAAGGACCAGAGGAAAATACATTTCTAAAATCTTGGAATGGGAAAGCTATTTTAAACATGACACTAGTGGAAAAACAATGTAAAAGGTCAGTAGACATGTTAACAGACAAAGTTTAAATCTTCTACCACATACCATAAGTAAAGTTGAAAGGCAAATGACAAATGGGGTGAAAGTATTTGCAGTACATGTAACAAAGGGTTAATGTCAATATATAAAGTGTTCTTACAAATATTAAGAAAAATAGCCATCAACATGGAGAAAGTAGTCATCTTAAAGCAAATTTTATTTTTTCAAGTTTTATTGATATAATTGACAAATGAAATTGTATATGCTTAAAGTGTACAACATGACAATTTATGTATACATTGTGAAATGATTACAACAATCAAGTTAATTAACACATCCATAATCTCATATAGTTACCTTTTTTCCAGTAGTGAGAACACTTAAGATTTAGCAAATTTCAAGTATAAAATACACTATTATTAACCAAAGCTACCATGTTAGATCCTCAAAATTTATTCACTGTAAAACTGAAAGTTTGTACACTTTGGCCAACATCTCTCCATTTCCCCCACCACTTACCTCCTGGAAATCACCATTCTACACGTCTGACTTATTTTTTTCAGATTTTACATACATGATATTATATGGTATTTGTCTTTCCCTTTCTGGATTTGCATAATGCCCTACAGTTTCTTCAATGTTGTTGCAAATAGCACAATGTTGTTGCAAATGGCAGGATTTTCTTCTTTTTGTGATTAAACAATATTATATAATAATATATAATATATTATATTTATATAGTATATTTATATATAATATATAATTTACATATAAATTATATAATATTATTGTTATATATAATTATTGTATACAATTTAATATAATATGTATAATAAATATAAATAATAATTTATATATATATAATTATCACATTTTCATTGTGAAATCATCTGTCAACAGATACTTAGGTCTTTTCCATATCTTAGCTATTTTGAATAATTCTGCAATGAACATGAACATGGAAGGGCAGATATATCTTTGAGATACTGATTTTGTTTCCTTTGGATATATACCCTAAAGTGGGATTGCTGAATGATATGGTAGTTCTGTGTTCAATTTTTTTTAACCTCCATACTGTTTTCTTTAATGGCTATACCAATGAACATTATATCAACAGTGTACAAGGGTTTCTTTTCTCCACATCCTCACCAACATTTGTTATATCCTGTCTTCTTTATAACAGCCATCCTAACAGATGTGAAGAGGTAACTCATTGTGGTTTTTATTTGCATTTCCCTGTTGATTATCAATGTTGAACATTTTTTCATTGCCTGTTATCCATGTGTATGTCTTCTCGGGAAAATTTGGGTCCTTTGCCCATTCGTAAATTGGACTTCTTCTTCTTCTTCTTCTTCTTCTTCTTCATTTTTTCTCAATATAAGAAATTTCTTGTCAAATTGGTTTCCATACAACACCCAGTGCTCATCCCATAAGGTGCCCTCCTCAATACCCATCACCCACCCTCCCCTCCCTCCCACCCCACATCAACCCTCAGTTTGTTCTCAGTTTTTAACAGTCTCTTATGCTTTGGCTCTCTCCCACTCTAACCTCTTTTTTTTTTCCTTCCCCTCCCCCATGGGTTTCTGTTAAGTTTCTCAGGATCCACATAAGAGTAAAAACATAAGGTATCTGTCTTTCTTTGTATGGCTTATTTCACTTAGCATCACACTCTCCAGTTCCATCCACGTTGCTACAAAGGGCCATATTTCATTCTTTCTCATTGCCACGTAGTATTCCATTGTGTATATAAACCACAATTTCTTTATCCATTCATCAGTTGATGGACACTTAGGTTCTTTCCATAATTTGGCTATTATTGAGAGTGCTGCTATAAACATTGGGGTACAAGTGCTCCTATGCATCAGCACTACTGTATCCCTTGGATAAATTCCTAGCAGTGCTATTGCTGGGTCATAGGGTAGGTCTATTTTTAAATTTCTGAGGAACCTCCACACTGTTTTCCAGAGTGGCTGCACCAGTTTGCATTCCCACCAACAATGCAAGAGGGTTCCCATTTCTCCACATCCTCTCCAGCATCTGAAGTCTCCTGATTTGTTCATTTTGGCCACTCTGGCTGGCATGAGGTGATATCTGAGTGTAGTTTTGATTTGTATTTCCCTGATAAGGAGCGACGTTGAGCATCTTTTCATGTGCCTGTTGGCCAAATGGATGTCTTCTTTAGAGAAGTGTCTATTCATGTTTTCTGCCCATTTCTTCACTGGGTTATTTGTTTTTCAGGTGTGGAGTTTGGTGAGCTCTTTATAGATTTTGGATACTGGCCCTTTGTCCGATATGTCATTTGCAAATATCTTTTCCCATTCCGTTGGTTGCCTTTTAGTTTTGTTGGTTGTTTCCTTTGCTGTGCAGAAGCTTTTTATCTTCATAAGGTCCCAATAATTCATTTTTGCTTTTAATTCCCTTGCCTTTGGGTATGTGTCGAGTAAGAAATTGCTATGGCTGAGGTCAGAGAGGCCTTTTCCTGCTTTCTCCTCTAGGGTTTTGATGGTTTCCTGTCTCACATTCAGGTCCTTTATCCATTTTGAGTTTATTTTTGTGAATGGTGTGAGAAAGTGGTCTAGTTTCAACCTTCTGCATGTTGCTGTCCAATTCTCCCAGAACCATTTGTTACCCAGACTGTCTTTTTTCCATTGGATGTTCTTTCCTGCTTTGTCAAAGATGAGTTGGCCATACATTTGTCGGTCTAGTTCTGGGGTTTCTATTCTATTCCATTGGTCTATGTGTCTGTTTTTGTGCCAATACCATGCTGTCTTGATGAGTGCAGCTTTGTAGTAGAGGCTAAAGTCTGGGATTGTGATGCCTCCTGCTTTAATCTTCTTCAAAATTACTTTGTCTATTCGGGGCCTTTTGTAGTTCCATATGAATTTTAGGATTTCTTGTTCCAGTTTCGAGAAGAATGCTGGTACAATTTTGCTTGGGATTGCATTGAATGTGTAGATAGCTTTGGGTAGTATTGACATTTTGACAATATTTATTCTTCCAATCCATGAGCAGGGAATGTCTTTCCATTTCTTTATATCTTCTTCAATTACCTTCATAAGCTTTCTATAGTTTTCAGCATACAGATCTTTTACCTCTTTGGTTAGATTTATTCCTAGGTATTTTATGCTTCTTGGTGCAATTGTGAATGGGATCAGTTTCTTTATTTGTCTTTCTGTTGCATCATTGTTAGTGTATAAGAATGCAACTGATTTCTGTACATTGATTTTGTATCCTGCAAGTTTGCTGAATTCATGTATCAGTTCTAGCAGACTTTTGGTGGAGTCTATTCGATTTTCCATGTATAGTATCATGTCATCTGCAAAAAGTGAAAGCTTGACTTCATCTTTGCCAATTTTGATGCCTTTGATTTCCTTTTGTTGTCTGATTGCTGATGCTAGAACTTCCAACACATGTTAAACAACAGCGGTGAGAATGGGCATCCCTGTCGTGTTCCTGATCTCAGGGAAAAACCTCTCAGTTTTTCCCCATTGAGGATGATGTTAGCTGTGGGCTTTTTCATAAATGGCTTTTATGATGTTTAAGTATGTTCCTTCTATCCCGACTTTCTCAAGGGTTTTTATTAAGAAAGTGTGCTGAATTTTGTCAAAGGCCTTTTCTGCATCGATTGACAGGGTCATATGGTTCTTATCTTTTCTTTTATTAATGTGATGTATCACGTTGATGGATTTGCGAATGTTGAACCAGCCCTGCATCCCAGGAATGAATCCCACTTGATCATGGTGAATAATTCTTTTTATATGCCGTTGAATTCAATTTGCTAGTATCTTATTGAGAATTTTTGCATCCATATTCATCAGGGATATTGGCCTGTAGGTCTCTTTTTTTACTGGGTCTCTGTCTGGTTTAGGAATCAAAGTAATACTGGCTTCATAGAATGAGTCTGGACGTTTTCCTTCCCTTTCTATTTCTTGGAATAGGTTGAGAAGGATAGGTATTATCTCTGCTTTAAACATCTGGTAGAACTCCCCTGGGAAGCCATCTGGTCCTGGACTCTTATTTGTTGGGAGGTTTTTGATAACCGATTCAATTTCTTCACTGGTTATGGGTCTGTTCAAGCTTTCTATGTCCTCCTGATTGAGTTTTGGCAGAGTGTGGGTGTTTGGGAATGTGTCCACTTCTTCCAGGCTGTCCAATTTGTTGGCATATAATTTTTCGTAGTATTTCCTGATGATTGTTTGTATCTCTGAGGGATTGGTTGTAATAATTCCATTTTCATTCATGATTTTATCTAGTTGGGTCATCTCCCTTTTCTTTTTGAGAAGCCTGGCTAGAGGCTTGTCAATTTTGTTTATTTTTTCAAAAAACCAACTCTTGGTTTCGTTGATCTGCTCTACAGTTTTTTTAGATTCTATATTGTTTATTTCTGCTCTGATCTTTATTATTTCTCTTCTTCTGCTGGGTTTAGGCTGCCTTTGCTATTCTGCTTCTATTTCCTTTAGGTGTGCTGTTAGATTTTGTATTTGGGATTTTTCTTGTTTCTTGAGATAGCCCTGGATTGCCATGTATTTTCCTCTCAGGACTGCCTTCGCTGCACCCCAAAGCGTTTGGATTGTTGTATTTTCATTTTCGTTTGTTTCCATATATTTTTTAATTTCTTCTCTAATTGCCTGGTTGACCCACTCATTCGTTAGTAGGGTGTTCTTTAACCTCCATGCTTTTGGAGGTTTTCCAGACTTTTTCCTGTGGTTGATTTCAAGCTTCATAGCATTGTGGTCTGAAAGTATGCATGGTATGATTTCAATTCTGGTAAACTTATGAAGGGCTGTTTTGTGACCCAGTATATGATCTATATTGGAGAATGTTCCATGTGCACTCAAGAAGAAAGTATATTCTGTTGCTTTGGGATGCACAGTTCTAAATATATCTGTCAAGTCCATGTGATCCAATGTGTCTTTCAGGGCCCTTGTTTCTTTATTGACCGTGTGTCTGGATGATCTATCCATTTCTGTAAGTGGGGTGTTAAAGTCCCCTGCAATGACCACATTCTTATCAATAAGGTTGCTTGTGTTTATGAGTAATTGTTTTATATATTTGGGGGCTCCCGTATTTGGCACATAGACATTTATCATTGTTAGCTCTTCCTGATGGATAGACCCTGTAATTATTATATAATGCCCTTCTTCATCTCTTGTTACAGCCTTTAATTTAAAGTCTAGTTTGTCTGATATAAGTATGGCTACTCCAGCTTTCTTTTGGCTTCCACTAGCATGATAAATAGTTCTCCATCCCCTCACTCTCAATCTAAAGGTGTCCTCAGGTATAAAATGAGTCTCTTGTAGACAGCAAATAGATGGGTCTTGTTTTTTTTATCCATTCTGATACCCATTGTCTTTCGGTTGGTGCATTTAATCCATTTACATTCAGTGTTATTATAGAAAGATACAGGTTTAGAGTCACTGTGATGTCTGTATGTTTTATGCTTGTAGCGATGTCTCTGATACTTTGTCTCACAGGATTCCCCTTAGGATCTTTTGTAGGGCTTGTTTAGTGGTGACGAATTCCTTCAGTTTTTGTTTGTTTGGGAAGACCTGTATCTCTCCTTCTATTCTAAATGACAGACTTGCTGGATAAAGGATTCTCGGCTGCATATTTTTTCTGTTCATCACATTGAAGATCTCCTGCCAATCCTTTCTGGCCTGCCAAGTTTCAAAAGAGAGATCAGTCACGAGTCTTATAGGTCTCCCTTTATATGTGAGGGCACGTTTATCTCTTGCTGCTTTCAGAATTTTCTCTTTTTCCTTGTATTTTGCCAGTTTCACTATGATATGTCATGCAGAAGATCGATTCAAGGTACGTCTGAAGGGAATTTCTGTGCCTCTTGGATTTCAATACCTTTTTCCTTCCCCAGTTCAGGGAAGTTCTCAGCTATGATTTCTTCAAGTACACCTTCAGCACCTTTCCCTCTCTCTTCCTCCTCTGGGATACCAATTATGTGTATATTATTTCTTTTTAGTTTATCACTTAGTTCTCTAATTTTCCCCTCATACTCCTGGATTTTTTTTATCTCTGTTTTTCTCAGCTTCCTCTTTTTCCATAATTTTATCTTCTAGTTCACCTATTCTCTCCTCTGCCTCTTCGATCCGAGCTGTGGATGTTTCCATTTTACTCTGCATCTCGTTTAAAGCATTTTTCATCTCCTCCTGACTGTTCATTAGTCCCTTGGTCTCTGTACCAAGAGATTCTCTGCTGTCTTCTATACTGTTTTCAAGCCCAGCAATTAATTTTATGACTATTATTCTAAATTCACTTTCTGTTATATTATTTAAATCCTTTTTGATCATTAGCTGTTGTTCATTAGCTGTTGTTATTTCCTGGGGATTCTTTTGAGGGGACTTCTTCTGTTTGGTCATTTTGGATAGTCCCTGGAGTGGTGTGGACCTGCAGGGCACTTCCCCTGTGCTGTGGTGTATAACTGGATTTGGTGGGTGGGGCCACAGTCAGACCTAATGTCTGCCCCCAGCCCACCGCTGGGGCCATAATCAGACTGGTGTGTGCCTTCTCTTCCCCTCTCCTAGGGGCGGGATTCACTGTGGGGTGGCGTGGCCCATCTGGGCTACTTGCACACTGCCAGGCTTGTGGTGCTGGGGATCTGGTGTATTAGCTGGGGTGGGTAGGCAAGGTGCATGGGGGCAGGAGGGGCAGGCTTAGCGCGCTTCTCCTTAGGTGATCCACTTCAGGAGGGTCCCTGTGAGGGGAGGGAGTCAGACCCGCTGCCGGAGGGATGGCTCCACAGAAGCACAGCTTTGGGTGTTTACGTGGATCAAGCAAGTTCTCTGGCAGGAACTGGTTCCCTTTGGGATTTTGGCTGGGGATGGCTGAGGGAGATGGCGCTAGCTAGTACCTTTGTTCCCCACCAAACTGAGCTCTGTAGTCCCGGGGCTCAGCAACTCTCCCTACCTTTGTCCTCCAGCCTTCCCTCTTTCAGAGCAGAGCTGTTAACTTATGACCTCCCAGATGCTAAGTCCCGCTTGCTGTGGGAACACACTCTGTCCAGCCCCTCCACTTTTGCAAGCCAGACTGGGGGGCTCTGCTTGGCCGGTGGGCCACCCCTCCACCCTGGCTCCCTCCTGCCAGATGGTGGAGCGCGCTCCACCTCGCCACCCTTCCTACCCTCTTCCGTGGGCCTCTCGTCTGCGCTTGGCTCTGGAGACTCTGTTCTGCTAATCCTCTGGCGGTTTTCTGGGTTATTTTGGCAGGTGTAGGTAGAATCTAAGTGATCAGCAGGACGGGCAGTGAGCCCAGCATCCTCCTATGCCACCATCTTCCAGAATCCCCCCTTCTTCTTATTATTACTATTTTGCTATTGAGTTGTAAGTTCTTTATATATATAAAATATTAACCCCTTACCAGAAATGTAGTTTGCAATATTTTCTCCCATTCCATAGGTTGCCTTTTCATTTTGATGATCATTTTGCTGTGCAAGAGCTATTTAGTTTATTGGAGCCCATTTGTTTATTTTTGCTTTCTTTGCTGTTCTTTGGATGTCATATCCATGAAATCATTGTCAAGACCAATTTCAAGGAGATTTTTCCCTAGGGTTTACTCTAGAAGCTCATGATTTTAGGTCTTACACTTAAGTCTTTAATCCATTTTGAGGTAGCTTTTGTGAGTGGTGTAATATGGGAACCAATTTCATTGTTCTGGATGTGAATATCCAGTTCCCAGCAACATTGATGTAAGAGACTATCCTTTCTCCATTGTTTGTTCTTTGTGCCACGTCAAACATTAATTGGCTATATGTGTGTGAGTCTATTACTGTTCACTCTTCCTGTTTCCTTAGTCTGTGTCTGTTTTTATGCCAGTACCATGCTGTTTTGATTTGACTACCTTTGTAATAAGTTTGAAATCAAGAATGTAATGCTTCCAGTTTTGTTCTTCTTACTCAAAATTGGTTTGAGTACTCATGGTCTTTTGGGCTTTCAGAAAATTTTAGGAATTTTTTCCTATTTGTATGAAAAAATGCCATTGTAATTTTGATAGGGATTGCAACGAATCTGTAAATTGCTTTAGGTAGTATGGACATTTGACCAATATTAATTCTTCCAACCCAAGAACACAGAATATCTTTCAATTTATTTGAGTCTTCATTCATTTCTTCCATCAGTGTCTTATAGTTTTTAGTATTCAGGTCTTTCGCCTCCTTGGTTAAATTTATTCCTAAGTATTTTATTGTTTTTGATGCTATTGTAATGGGATTGCTTTCTTAATTTTTCTTTCAGATAGTTTGTTTCAGTGTATATAAACAAACACACTGATTTTTGCATGTTGATTTCATATTATTCAACTTTACTGATTCATTTCATAGTTCCAACAGTTTTTATTTTTTTGGTGAAGTCTTTAGAATTTTTTTCTACATAAGATTATGTTATCTGAAAACAAAGACAATTTAACTTATTTCTTTCTAATTTCTGTGCTTTTATTTTTTTTCATGCCTAATTGCTCTGGTTAGAACTTCCAGAAATATGTTGAATAAAAGTAGCAAGAGTGAGCATCTTCATCTTTCAGATTTTCAGCATTGATAATTATAATGGCAGCTGTGGGCTTTGTCATGGCCTTTATTATGTTGAGATGCATTCTTTCTGTACTTAATTTATGGAGAGTTTTTATCATAAAAAAAATCTTGCAGTTTGTCAAGTGCTTTCTTATGCAACTATCTGGATGATGTTGTGGTTTTTATCCTTCATTCTGTTAATGTAGTGAATCACATTTATTAATTTATATATGTTGAACCATCCTTACATCCCAGGGATAAATCCCATTTGTACATGTTATATGAAAATTTTAATGTGCTGATAAATTCAATTTGCTGGTATTTTATGGAGGATTTTTGCATCTATGTTCATCAGAGATATTGGCCTATAATTTTATTTCTTGTAATGTTCTTTTTTTCTGGCTTTTCTATCAGGATAATGCCATCCTGCTAAAAATCCCCACCTCTTCATTTTTCTGTAAGAATTTCAGAAAGGTTGCCATTAATTCCTCCTTGTTTGTTAGAATACACCAATAGGGCTATCTGATTTGTACTTTTATTTGTTAGGAGATTTTTACTACTAATTCAACCCCCCCTACTAATTATAGGTCTATTCATATTTTCTACTTCTTCATGATTCAGTGTTGGTAGGTTATATGTTTCTAGGAATTTATCCATTTCTTCTAGCCAATATGCTGGATTACTCTTGCTCATTGTAGTTTCTCTTGATCTCTTTATATCTGCAATATGAGTTGTAATCTCTCCTCTTTCACTTCTGATTACATTTATTTTAGTCTTCTCTCATCTTAGTCTAGCTAAAGATTTGTAAATTTTTTTATCTTTAAAAAAAACAGCTCTTAGTTTTGTTGATCTTATCTGGGTTTTTTTTTTCCTGTTCTCTATTTCATTTATTTTTGTTCCATTCTTTGTTGTTTCTTTCTTTCTGCTTGCTTTGGGCTTAGTTCTTCTTTTTCTAGTTCCTTGATGTATAAAGTTAAGTTGTTTATGTGAGATATATCTTTTCTCTTAATGTAGGCATCTGTCACTATAAACTTCCCCTTTAGAACTGTTTTACTACATTCTTTAAGTTTTGGTATGTGTGTTTTCATTTTCATTTGTCTCAAGACATTTTTAAAATTTCTTCTTTGACCCATTATTCAGGAATGTATTGTTTAATTTGTACATATTTGTGAATGTTCCAGTACCTTTAGTGTTATTAAAATCAGGGCACCTCAGTTAAGCAGCCGACTTCGGCTCAGGTCATGATCTCATGGTTCAAGAGTTTGAGCCCAGGGATGGGCTCTGTGCTGACAGCTCAAAGCCTGGAGCCTGCTTCCAATTGTGTGTGTGTGTGTGTGTGTGTGTGTGCCCCTCCCCCATTCATTCTCTCTCTTGTCTTTCAAAAAAAAAAGAAGAAATGTTAATTTTTTAATTAAAAATCTAGTCTCATACCATTGTGGTTGGAAAAGGCGCTTGATATGATCTCAATCAAGATAAACTTGCTTGAGACTTGTTTGTGACCTAACATATGATACATCCTAAAGAATGTTCTTAAGGATGGGTATTTTCCTGCTGTTATATTCATGCTTTTTCTCAATCCTACAAATCTCGGCCAGGTGCTGAGAGCTTCCTGTTTGTTTTCCTTAGTGGACTGCCCTAAAATGCTTAAGTTTGTAAGCTTTCTCCCAATCCCTCATAGTAGGGACTGCTTTTTTCACTTGATCAGTAGCCATCTGCAAAACCTAGCATTCACTGTCCTGGCTGGGTCCTGACATAGGAAGGATGCAGAGAGTGTAGGTAAAGTGGTCAGAGAATCTTAGATGCCCATGTGTCAGCAAAGGTATTTCATAGGTGAGACATCATCAGCTGTTCATGGGCAAGATTACTGATTATATCCATGATTTGGTTAATAGGAAGAATCATGAAACAATTAATAGCATTCCCTTAAGGAGTTCTGAAACCTGGATGCCATGTTCCCAGCCTATCCTAACCCTTCAATCTTATAGACCACCTTAGTAATCTGGGTGGTGAGAAAGAATTGGGTGTTTTGGGCACCATCCTGCATGTCTGTGATAGCCAAGAGCTCACCCACATCTCTTGTTCCCCCATGGAAAAAATTCTGAGCTGTGGGGTTTCTCTTGGCACCGGACTATGCCACCTTGGGAGAAAGGTGACATAGACAGAGTGAAACTGTTCCTCTTACCCTGTTCAATGCATCTGTTCTTAGATCAGACTCCCACAAGAGTACTTTTATCTGTGGGTCAAAATTGATGTTCTATTAAGAAATTACAGTAGAGAACTCTGCAGCCATTTTGCTGACATCACTACCTTAAAGCAAATTTTAAAAGTCAGTAATTTGGAAAAGACAGTCAATTTAATAATTGGTTTTGGGGAAACCGGATACCCATATGTCAAATAATTTAGTTGGGCCCTTACCTTATACCGTATACAAAGATTAACACAAAATTAATTAAAGACCTAATGTGAGAGCTAAAAATTTAAAATTCTTAGAAGAAAGCATAGGAGGAATGTTTCATAAAATTGGATTTCATAGTATTATCTTGGTTATGACACCATAAGCTCAGGTTCTAAAATAAAAATATATAAATTGTATATAATAAAAATTTAAAACTTTTCTGAGTCAAAGGACATTATAAACAGAGTGCAAAGAAGACACACAGATGGGAAAAATATTTGCAAAGTATATGTCTGAAAAGAGATTAATATCCAGAATATATAAAGAACTCTTACAACTCAAAAACAGCAAAGCAACCCAATACAAACATGCACAAAATACTTAAATAGACATTTCTCTAAATAAGATCTACAAATGGCCAGTAAGCTTATGAAAATGTACTCAACATCACTAGTCATTAGAGAAATGCAATCCAAACCACAGTGAGATACCACTTCATACCCATTAGGATGGTTATTGTAAAAGAACAAAATAACAGAAAATAAGTATTGGTGAGGATGTGGACCAATTGGGAACCTTGTGTATTGCTGATGGGAATGTGAAATTGTGCAATGATGTGGAAAACAGCATGATAGTCCCTCAAAAAGTTACATTGAAAAATACCATATGATACAGCAATTCCACTCCTACATATATACTCAAAAGAATTGAAAGCAAGAACTCAAACATATACTTGTATACCAATGCTCATAGCATCATTATTCACAAAAGTCAAAAGGTGGAAACAGCCCAAATGCCCATCAATGGATGAATGGATAAAATATATATGGTATATACATGCAATGGAATATTATTCTGCCTTATATAAGAATGAAATTCTGATACAGGCTACAACATAGATGAGCCTTTAATAAACATCAAATTCTGTATGATTCTACTTATATGGTGTACTTAGAAAAGGCAAATTCAGGAGTATGGTGGGAGGGGGAGGTATTGTCTAATAGGTAGACAATTTCTGTTTGAGACAATAAAAAATTCTGGAAATGTATAGTGGCACAAATAATGGTGGCACAACATTGTGAATGTACTTTAATGTAATCATAAACACATTGATTGTTATCAGTATTAGGCAGTGCCTATCACTGTGAAAAGACCTTTTCAAAGATGAATACATAAAATGTCACAAAAACTCATCAACAGATACAGTTCAGTTGACTTTAATAATAGGGAAAAATAACTTTGAACCTAAGCTAAGTGAAATGTTATCTTACAAATTTAATTCTTAGAGGAAGGTGGTCAAAGGTACAAAATTCCAGTTATATATAAATATAAATGAATAAATACCACAAATGTACAACATTATGACTATAGTTTACACTACTGTATGATATATATGAAAGTTGTTAAGAGAGTAAATCCTAAGCTGTATCACAAGGAAATTTTTTTTCTTCTTCCTGTTTTTGCTTTTTCTTTTATTTATATCTGTATGAGATGATAGATTCTGACTAAACATTGCAGTAATTGTCTCACTATATACATATACATATGCATGTATATGTGAATCCATTATGCTGTACAATTTAAACTTATACAGTGATGCTTGTCAATTATATCTCAATAAAACTAAAAAGAAACAAAATAAATAATAAATAATGTCAATATTTAAAAAATTTAGTTATTCTCAACAATAAACCTATGTTGCAAAAATAATATTCAACTGTAACAATAACCATTATAAGTACATTAAATTTATTATTATTATTAAATTTCACTAGTAAAATGTGTGAGTAAAAGTCAACAATTTGCCCTTTACTCTCTCCCTCATCCAGAAATCCAGTGGGCTCACCTGGAATATAGTACTACTCTTTGCCATATGAAAGTCCTGCATGTATGGGAGAGAACAACTTTTCTAATACTGCCTGCTTCTGAGTGGCCACCAGCAGCTGGAACTCTTACCATTAAAAATCCAGTTTTTCATTCTAAAATATAAAGTATCTAAGTATACTCTATGAGAAAGTAACTAATTTGGGAACTTCCAATCTGTACAAGAGGAGGTAGACCTATTTCTCCTGGCCCCAACCTACTAAGCACAACTAGAAACACTTGAAATAATATAAGAGACAACCAAAGGTAAAAAGGTAGTAATAAAAAGGTTTGTGAAAGAATTGGTTTGTGATCCCAGGACTAGAGGAACAACATGTGACTAGGTAATCTTATAGCAACACACACACACACACACACACACACACACACACACACACCAAAAGAGCATGACACACACCCAGCTGTTCCTGACCCTCAACCTCACAAAAAAGCCCAATCAGGCACATCTCTCCCCTGGATTGAGAGGAAATTCCTCTGACACCACCAAAAAAGAGGAATCCATTGGGAGCCCCACCAAGTATAAGAGGCAAGAGAAGTTTTATCCTTCCCTGCAAGTCCCCATATTTCTAAGAGATACCAAGATGGATTGACAAAACTAGTAAGAGAGATCCACCCACAACAAGCAGTCTGGCCTAAGAGTCTTCTCTTTCCCCATTGGTCATAAAACTCTTCACCTTGAGATTACTGGACCAGGAAAGCAGATCCCCTTTTAATCCTACAGGCCTGAGAATCCCCACACTTGCCCAGAGACACCAGGGAAGCCAAGGAGCACAAATAAAAGAAACCCACTGCAACAAAGTGCCTGGTTCAGGAAATGCTCTCCATCATCCACAGTAGTGCATTGGTTCCTGTCACAAGTTCCTGCCAAGGAAACAACTTTTACCCTGTGTCCGTGAAACTCATTTTTCTTCCACCTGAAGATGCCAGAGATCCTAGAGACACCCAGAGGTCTGGGATGTGGGAATTCTTTCCATCACATCAAGTAACACCAGTAAGATCCAGTAGAGCCCTGATGGCACCAAATCAATCAAAAGAAAACTAGAATGGTTGTGAAATTAAACCATCACTAAAATTTCAGCCAAAAGGTACTCAACATTACTAATCATCAGGGAAACACAAATTAAAAATACAGTGACATATCATCTTATACCTATCAGAATGGATAAAATTAAAAAAAAAGACCATAAATAACAAGTGTTAGGATGTGGAGAAAAAGGAACCCTCATGCATTGTGGGTGGAAATGTAAATTGGTGAAGTCACTAAAAAATAGTATGAAGGATTTTCAAAAAAATAAAAATAAAAATAGGGGTGCCTGGATGGCTCAGTGAGTTAAGCTCTTGATTTCAATTCATGTCATGATCTTGCAGTTCATGAGATTGAGCCCCACGTTGGGATACACGAAGCCCATGAGCCCCATGAAGAGCCTGCTTCAGATTTCTCTCTCTCATCTCTCTCTGCCTTTCCCCTGATCGGGCTCACTCTGTCTGTCTGTCTGTCTCTCTCAAAATAAATAAATAAACAATTAAGAAAAGATAAAAATAAAAATACTATATGATACAATAATTCAACTATTATGTTCTTAGAAAAAAACCCACTAATTTGGAAAGATATATACACCATGTTTGTTGCAGCATTATTTACAATAGCCAAGATATAGAAGCAACCCAAGTGTGTGCATTGATTGATAAATGGATAAAGATGTCTTATAAATATACACAATGCAATATTACTTGGCCATAAGAACAAGATCTTGCCATTTGCAACAATATGGATGGATCTAGAGAGTATAATGTTAAGTGAAATAAGTCAATCAGAGACAACCGTGTAATTTCACTCATATGTGGAATTTAAGAAAGAAAATAAAGAAAAGAAATAGGTGAAGGTAATTGAGAGTACATTTATCTTAATGAGCACTAAGTAATGTGTAGAATTGTTCAATAATTGTTGTATACCCAAAACTAATATAAAACTGTATTTTAATTATGCTTCAACTAAAAAAAGAAAATGAAAACACTAATTCAAAAAGGTATATGCACCCCTATGTTTATTTGTTTACTGCAGCATTATTTGCAATAGTCAAGATTTGGAAGCAATCTAAGTGCCCATTATTACATGGATATATAAAGAAGACAAAAAATATGTATAGGAATATATAGATGTGTGTATAAATATATACACATGAATATTACACATCCATTAGAAAGGATGAGATCTTGACATTTCCAACAACATGGATGGACCTAGAGGGTACTATGCTAGTGAAATAAGTCAAACAGAGAAAGACAAACACCATCTTATTTCACTTATATGTTGAATCTAAAAAATAAACAAAAAGAAGAAGCAGACCTATGAATTACAGAGAACAAACTGATTATTGTGGAATAGGCAAAATGGATGAAGAGGAGTGAGAAATACAGGCTATTATATTGTAATACTACTGTATGGTGACAGATGGTAGCTACACTTGTAGTGAGCATAGCATCATGTATAGAAATGTTAAATTACTATGTTGTATACCTGACACTAATGTAACATTTTGTGTCAACTATACTCAAATTAAAAAAAGAAAACTTCAGCCTATCAAAGTAGCCTAAGACCTGCATGCTAAACCTAAATAGAGTAATTGCCTTCTAAAATAAAATATTTAAATAGGACCCAGAGTCTACAAACCTAATAGAAAAAATTTCAGGATATAATGCAAAATCTCTTGTCATGCCAAAAGCTAAGAAAAGCTCAATTTGAATAATAAAATGTAATCAACTTATACCAACATTAAAATTTTGAATTGTCAAAATTATATGGCAAGGATTTTAAAGTATCCATTAGAAAATGCTTTATATCAAATATAAATTTTCTTCAGACAAATGAAAAAATAGAAAATCTCAGCAAATAAATAGATTTTATATAAAATGGAAAATATATCCAAAAAAACAAGAGTCCAGGGCCAGATGGCTTTCCAGGGCAATTCTACCAAACATTTAAAGAAGAGTTAACACCTATTCTCTTGAAGCTGTTCCAAAAAGTGGAAATGGAAGGAAAACTTCCAAACTCTTTCTATGAAGAGTTCTATCAATTACCTTGATTCCAAAGCCAGACAGAGACCCCACTAAAAAGGAGAACTATAGACCAATTTCCCGGGTGAACATGGATGCAAAAATTCTCAAGATATTAGCCAACTGGATCCAATAATACATTAAAAAAATTATTCACCACAACAAAGTGGGATTTACACCTGGGATGCAGGGCTGGTTCAATATCCATGAAAAAATCAATGTGATTCAACACATCAATAAAAGAAAGGACAAGAGCTACATGATGTTCTCAATATATGCAGAGAAATCATTTGACAAAATACATCATCCTTTCTTTATAAAAACCCTCAAGAACGTAGCGATAGAAAGATCATACCTCGAGATCATAAAAGCCATATATGAAAGACCCAACGCTAATATCATCCTCAATGAGGAAAAACTGAGAGATTTACGCCTAAGGTCAGGAACAAGACAGGGATGTCCACTCTCACCACTGTTATTCAACATAGTATTGGAAGTCTTAGCGTCAGCAAACAGACAAAACAAAGAAATAAAAGGCATCCAAATCAGCCAGGAGGAGGTCAAACTTTCACTCTTCACAGATGACATGATACTCTATATGGAAAACCCAAAAGATTCTACCAAAAAACTGATAGAACTGATCCACGAATTCAGCAAAGTGGCAGGATACAAAATCAATGTACAGAAATCGGTTGCATTCCTATACACCAACAATGAAGCAACAGAAAGAGAAATCAAGGAATCGATCCCATTTACAACTGCACCAAAAACCATAAAATACCTAGGAATAAATCTAACCAAAGAGGTGAAAAATCTATACACTGAAAACTATAGAAAGCTTATGAAAGAAATTGAAGAAGACACAAAAAAAAATGGAAAAAGATTCCATGCTCCTGGATAGGAAGAACAAATATTGTTAAAGTGTTGATACTACCCAAAGCAATCTACATATTCAATGCAATCGCCATCAAAATAACACCAGCATTTTTCACAAAGGAAGAACAAACAATCCTAAAATTTGCATGGAACCGGAAAAGACTGCAAATAACCAAAATAATCTTGAAAAAGAAAACCAAAGCAGTAGGCATCACAGTCCCGGACTTCAAGCTGTATTACAAAGCTGTAATCATCAAGTCAGTATGATACTGGCACAAGAACAGACACTCAGATCAATGGAACAGAATAGAGAACCCAGAAATGGACCCACAAATGTATGGCCAACTAATCTTTGACAAAGCAGGAAAGAATATTCAATGGAATAAACACAGTCTCTTCAGCAAATGGTTCTGGGAAAAGTGGACAGCGACATGCAGAAAAGTGAACCTGGACAGCTTTCTTACACCATACACAAAAATAAACTCAAAATGGATAGGAAGCCATCAAAATCCTCGAGGAAAAGCAGGCAAAAACCTCTTTGACCTTGGCCGCAGCAACTTCTTATTCAACACGTCTCCAGAGGCAAGGGAAACAAAAGCAAAAATGAACTATTGGGACCTCATTAAAATAAAAAGCTTCTGCACAGTGAAGGAAACAATCAGCAACACTAAACAGCAACCAACAGAATGGGAGAATATATTTGCAAACATATCAGATAAAGGGTTAGTATCCAAAATCTGTAGAGAACTTACCAAACTCAACACCCCAAAAAACAAATAATCCAGCGAAGAAAAGGGAAAAGAGACATGAATAGACACTTCTCCACAGAAGACATCTGGATTGCCAACTGACACATGAAACAATGCTCAACATCACTCCTCATCAGGGAAATACAAATCAAAACTACAATGAGATACCACCTCACACCTGTGAGAATAGCTAACATTGGGGCGCCTGGGTGGCGCAGTCGGTTAAGCATCCGACTTCAGCCAGGTCACGATCTTGCGGTCCGTGAGTTCGAGCCCCGCGTCGGGCTCTGGGCTGATGGCTCAGAGCCTGGAGCCTGTTTCTGATTCTGTGTCTTCCTCTCTCTCTGCCCCTCCCCTGTTCATGCTCTGTCTCTCTCTGTCCCAAAAATAAATAAACGTTGAAAAAAAATTAAAAAAAAAAAGAATAGCTAACATTAACTCAGGAAACAACAAATGTTGGTGAGGATGTAGAAAAAGAGGATCTACTTTGAACTGCTGGTGGGAATGCACTGGTGCAGTCACTCTGGAAAACAGTATGGAGGTTCCTCAAAAAACTAACAATAGAACTACCCTATGACCAGCAATTGCTCTACCAGGTATTTATCCAAGGGATACAGGTATGCTGTTTCTAAGGGGCACATGCACACGATGTTTATAGCAGCACTATCAATAATAGCCAAGGAATGGAAAGAGCCCAAATGTCCACTGATGGATGAATGGATAAAGAAGATGTGGTATGTATATTCAATGGAGTATTACTCAACAATCAAAAAGAATGAAATCTTGCCATTTGCAACTATGTGGTTGGAACTAGAAAGTATTATGCTAAGCAAAATTAGTCAGTAAGAGAAAGACAAATATATGACTTCACTCATGTGAGGACTTTAAGAGACAAAACAGATGAACATAAGGGAAAGGAAGCAAAAATAATATAAAAACAGGGAGGGGGACAAAAAAATAAGAGACTCTTAAATATGGAGAACAGAGTTTGACTGGAGGGGTTGTCGGAGGTGGGATGGACTAAATTGGTATGGGGCATTAAGGAATCTACCCCTGAAATCATTGTTGCACTGTATACTAACTTGGATTTAAATTAAAAAAAAATAAATTAAACAAAAAGCAAAAAAAGAAAAAAATACAGCTGGGGATTTAGTAACATGGCTTCAGGATTGGAGACCACAATTGACCCTGAGCAGCAGTGGATAGGGGCAGGACCAGAAAAATCATATTGGGGAAAGGTCGTTCTCATCACTGTATGGTGTGGTGCTAGGAGCTGCAGTTTGAGAGGTGTGGATTGCAAGGATTAGTGAGGAACGGATTTGTGATGAGCACCAGCAGCCATCACAACATCTCATTAAGGTGAGTCTTTTTATCAGGATCCTCTCCTTGGAATAAGGCTGAAGGGGTCTATAGTATCCACTGCAGAATAAAAAGTATTTTGAGCTGAAAAAAAATAAAATGGAAAATATAGAACTGACAATTAGAAAATTTAAATTTTTATTTATTTTTTTTTTAATTTTTTTTCCCAACGTTTATTTATTTTTGAGACAGAGAGAGACAGAGCATGAACGGGGGAGGGGCAGAGAGAGAGGGAGACACAGAATCAGAAACAGGCTCCAGGCTCTGAGCCATCAGCCCAGAGCCTGACGCGGGGCTCGAACTCACGGACCGCGAGATCGTGACCTGGCTGAAGTCGGACGCTTAACCGACTGCGCCACCCAGGCGCCCCGAAAATTTAAATTTTTAAAAATTACTAATATATATGGGATCAGTAGTAGAATGGAGATGGCAAAAGATAGAATCATTGAACTTGAGAACAGGTCAATAGACTTTATCAATATGAACAACACAAATAAAATAGAAAATAATAGGAAAGAAAATGAGGTGTGTCTGGGTGGCTCAGTAGGTTAAGAGTCCAACTGTTGATTTTGACTCGAGTCATGATCTCACAGTTCATGGGATCAAGCCCTGTGTTGGGCTCTGTGCTGATAGCACAGAGCCTGCTTGGGATTCATTAATTCTCTCTCTCTTCCTCAAAATAAACAAACAAACAAACAAACAAACACACAAACAAACGTTTTTTTAAAGAAAACATGAACAGAGCCACAGGGACCTGGAAGACAATAACAAAATCTAACATTAGTATCATTAACATGTCAGAAACAATGGAGAAGCAAATGAAGCAGAGTGTTTGCAGAAATAATGGCTGAAGACCTCTCATATGTAATGAAAGAAACAAATCTACAGATTAAAATAAGTGAAACCAAAACAGGAAAAAACAAAGAACTCCATGCCAAGACAACATTATAATTAAATTTCATAAAATGAAAGACAGAATATTGATATAAATGATAGAGAAAGAACACACTATCTTTAGAAGAACACCAATTTAGATGACTAGATTCCACATCTGAAACTATGGAGCCCAGAAGGAAGTAACACGATATTTTTCTTTTCTTTTCTTTTTTTAACATAACCATTTATTTAATTTATTTATTTCAATATATGAAGTTTATTGTCAAATTGGTTTCCATACAACACCCAGTGCTCATCCCAAAATGTACCCTCCTCAATACCCATCACCCACCCTCCCCTCCCTCCCAACGCCATCAACCCTCAGGTTGTCCTCAGTTTTTAAGAGTCTCTTATGCTTTGGCTCTATTCCACTCTAACCTCTTTTTTTTTCCTTTCCCTCCCCCATGGGTTTCTGTTAAGTTTCTCAGGATCCACATAAGAGTAAAACCAGGAGCGCCTGGGTGGCTCAGTCTGTTAAGCGGCCGACTTCGGCTCAGGTCAAGATCTTGCAGTCCGTGAGTTCGAGCCCCACGTCAGACTCTGTGCTGACAGCTCAGAGCCTGGAGCCTGTTTCAGATTCTGTGTCTCCCTCTCTCTGACCCTCCCCTGTTCATGCTCGGTCTTTCTCTGTCTCAAAAATAAATAAACATTAAAAAAATTAAAAAAAGAGTGAAACCATATGGTATCTGTATTTCTCTGTATGGCTTATTTCACTTAGCATCACACTCTCCAGTTCCATCCATATTGCTACAAAGGGCCATATTTCATTCTTTCTCATTGCCACGTAGTACTCCATTGTGTACATAAACCACGATTTCTTTATCCATTCATCAGTTGATGGACATTTAGGCTCTTTCCATAATTTGGCTATGGTTGAGAGTGCTGCTATAAACATTGGGGTACAAGTGCCCCTATGCATCAGTACTCCTGTATCCCTTGGGTAAATTCCTAGCAGTGCTATTGCTGGGTCATAGGGTAGGTCTAGTTTTAATTTTTTGAGGAACCTCCACACTGTTTTCCACAGGAGCTGCACCAATTTGCATTCCCACCAAAAGTGCAAGAGGGTTCCCGTTTCTCCACATCCTCGCCAGCATCTATAGTCTCCTGATTTGTTCATTTTGGCCACTCCGACTGGCATGAGGTGATATCTGAGTGTGGTTTTGATTTCTATTTCCCTGATGAGGAGCGACATTGAGCATCTTTACATGTGCCTGTTGGCCATCCGGATGTCTTCTTTAGAGAAGTGTCTATTCATGTTTTCTGCCCATTTCTTCACTGGGTTATTTGTTTTTTGGGTGTGGAGTTTGGTGAGCTCTTTATAGATTTTGGATACTAGCCCCTTGTCCGATATGTCATTAGCAAATATCTTTTCCCATTCCATTGGTTGCCTTTTAGTTTTGTTGGTTGTTTCCTTTGCTGCGCAGAAGCTTTTTATCTTCAAAAGGTCCCAGTAATTCACTTTTGCTTTTAATTCCCTTGCCTTTGGGGATGTGTCGAGTAAGAAATTGCTCCGGCTGAGGTCAGAGAGGCCTTTTCCTGCTTTCTCCTCTAGGGTTTTGATGGTTTCCTGTCTCACATTCAGGTCCTTTATCCATTTTGAGTTTATTTTTGTGAATGGTGTGAGAAAGTGGTCTAGTTTCAACCTTCTGCATGTTGCGGTCCAGTTCTCCCAGAACCATTTGTTAAAGAGACTGTCTTTTTTCCATTGGATGTTCTTTCCTGCTTTGTCAAAGATTAGTTGGCCATACGTTTGTGGGTCTAGTTCTGGGGTTTCTATTCTATTCCATTGGTCTATGTGTCTGTTTTGGTGCCAATGCCATGCTGTCTTGATGAGTACAGCTTTGTAGTAGAGGCTAAAGTCTGGGATTGTGATGCCTCCTGCTTTGGTCTTCTTCTTCAAAATTCCTTTGGCTATCCGGGGCCTTTTGTGGTTCCATATGAATTTTAGGATTGCTTGTTCTAGTTTCGAGAAGAATGCTGGTGCAATTTTGCTTGGGATTGCATTGAATGTGTAGATAGCTTTGGGTAGTATTGACATTTTGACAATATTTATTCTTCCAATCCATGAGCACGGAATGTTTTTTCCATTTCTTTATATCTTCTTCAATTTCCTTCATAAGCTTTCTATAGTTTTCAGCATATAGATCTTTTACCTCTTTGGTTAGATTTATTCCTAGGTATTTTATGCTTCTTGGTGCAATTGTGAATGGGATCAGTTTCTTTATTTGTCTTTCTGTTGCTTCATTATTAGTGTGTAAGAATGCAACTGATTTCTGTACATTGATTTTGTATCCTGCAACTTTGCTGAATTCATGTATCAGTTCTAGCAGACTTCTGGTGGACTCTATCGGATTTTCCACGTATAATATCATGTCATCTGCAAAAAGCGAAAGCTTGACTTCATCTTTGCCAATTTTGATGCCTTTGAATTCCTTTTGTTGTCTGATTGCTGATGCTAGCACTTCCAACACTATGTAAAACAACAGCGGTGAGAGTGGATATCCCTGTCGTGTTCCTGATCTCAGGGAAAAACCTCTCAGTTTTTCCCCATTGAGGATGATGTTAGCTGTGGGCTTTTCATAAATGGTTTGATGATGTTTAAGTATGTTCCTTCTATCCCGACTTCCTCGAGGGTTTTTATTAAGAAAGGGTGTTGAATTTTGTCAAAGGCCTTTTCTGCATCGATTGACAGGGTCATATGGTTCTTATCTTTTCTTTTATTAATGTGATGTGTCACATTGATTGAATTGCCAATGTGGAACCAGCCCTACATCCCAGGAATGAATCCCACATGATCATGGTGAATAATTTTTTTATATGCTGTTGAATTCAATTTGCTAGTATCTTATTGAGAATTTTTGCATCCATATTCATCAGGGATATTGGCCTGCAGGTCTCTTTTTTTATTGGGTCTCTGTCTGGTTTAGGAATCAACGTAATACTGGCTTCATAGAATGAGTCTCAATGTTTTCCTTCCCTTTCTATTTTTTGGAATAGCTTGAGAAGGATAGGTATTATCTCTGCTTTAAACGTCTGGTAGAACTCCCCTGGGAAGCCATCGGGTCCTGGACTCTTATTTGTTGGGCCATTTTTGATGACTGATTCAATTTCTTCGCTGGTTATGGGTCTATTCAAGTTTTCTATTTCCTCCTGATTGAGTTTTGGAAGCGTGTGGGTGTTTAGGAATTTGTCCATTTCTTCCAGGTTGTCCAGCTTGTTGGCATATAATTTTTCATAGTATTCCCTGATGATTGCTTGTATCTCTGAGGGATTGGTTGTAATAATTCCATTTTCATTCGTGATTTTATCTATTTGGGTCATCTCCCTTTTCTTTTTGAGAAGCCTGGCTAGAGGTTTATCAATTTTGTTTATTTTTCCAAAAAAACAACTCTTGGTTTCGTTGATCTGCTCTACAGTTTTTTTTTAGATTCTATATTGTTTATTTCTGCTCTGATCTTTATTATTTCTCTTCTTCTGCTGGGTTTAGGGTGTCTTTGCTGTTCTGCTTCTATTTCCTTTAGGTGTGCTGTTAGATTTTGTATTTGGGATTTTTCTTGTTTCTTGAGATAGCCCTGGATTGCCATGTATTTTCCTCTCAGGACTGCCTTTGCTGCGTCCCAAAGCGTTTGGATTGTTGTATTTTCATTTTCATTTATTTCCACGTATTTTTTAATTTCTTCTCTAATTGCCTGGTTGACCCACTCATTCGTTAGTAGGGTGTTCTTTAACCTCCATGCTTTTGGAGGTTTTCCAATCTTTTTCCTGTGGTTGATTTCAAGCTTCATAGTATTGTGGTCTGAAAGTATGCATGGTATGATTTCAATTCTTGTATACTTATTAAGGGCTGTTTTGTGACCCAGTATGTGATCTACCTGGGAGAATGTTCCATGTGCACTCAAGAAGAAAGTATATTCTGTTGCTTTGGGATGCAGAGTTCTAAATATATCTGTCAAGTCCATCTGATCCAATGTATCATTCAGGGCCCTTGTTTCTTTATTGACCCTGTGTCTAGATGATCTATTCATTTTTGTAAGTGGAGTGTTAAAGTCCTCTGCAATGACCACTTTCTTATCAATAAGGTTGCTTATGTTTGTGAGTAATTGTTTTATATATTTAGGGGCTCCCGTATTTGGCACATAGACATTTATCATTGTTAGCTCTTCCTGATGGATAGACCCTGTAATGATTATATAATGCCCTTCTTCATCTCTTGTTACAGCCTTTAATTTAAAATCTAGGTTGTCTGATATAAGTATGGCTACTCCAGCTTTCTTTTGTCTTCTAGTGGCATGATAAATAGTTCTCCATCCCCTCACTCTCAATCTGAAGGTGTCCTCAGGTCTAAAATGAGTCTCTTGTAGGCAGCAAATAGATGGGTCTTGTTTTTTTATCCATTCAGATACCCATTGTCTTTTGGTTGGTGCATTTAGTCCATTTACATTCAGTGTTATTATAGAAAGATATTCGTTTAGAGTCGTTGTGATGTCCATAGGTTTCATGCTTGTAGCAATGTCTCTGGTAAATTGTCTCACAGGATCCCCCCTAGGATCTCTTGGAGGGCTGGTTTAGTGTTGACGAATTCCTTCAGTTTGTGTTTGTTTGGGAAGACCTTTATCTCTCCTTCTATTCTAAATGACAGACTTGCTGGAGAAATTATTCTTGGCTGCATATTTTTTCTGTTTCATCACATTGAAGATCTCCTGCCATTCCTTTCTGGCCTGCCAAGTTTCAGTAGAAAGATCGGTCATGAGTCTTATAGGTCTCCCTTTATATGTTAGAGCACGTTTATCTCTAGCTGCTTTCAGAATTTTCTCTTTATCCTTCTATTTTGCCAGTTTCACTGATATGTCGTGCAGAAGATCGATTCAAGTTACGTCTGAAGGGGGTTCTCTGTGCCTCTTGGATTTCAATGCCTTTTTCCTTCCCCAGATCTGGGAAGTTCTCAGCCATGATTCCTTCAAGTACACCTTCACACCTTTCCCTCTCTCTTCCTCCTCTGGAATACCAATTATGCGTAGATTACTTCTCTTTAGTGCATCACTTAGTTCTCTAATTTTCCCCTCATACTCCTGGATTTTTTTATCTCTCTTTTTCTCAGCTTCCTCTTTTTCCAAAATTTTATCTTCTAGTTCACCTATTCTCTCCTCTACCTCTTCAATCCAAGCCGTAGTTGTCTCCATTTAATTTTGCACCTCATTGATAGCATTTTTTAGCTCATCCTGACTTTTCCTTAGTCCCTTGATCTCTATAGCAAGAGATTCTCTGCTGTCCTTTATACTGTTTTCAAGCCCAGTGATTAATTTTATGACTATTATTCTAAATTCACTTTCTATTATATTGTTTAAATCCTTTTTGATCAGTTCGTTAGCTGTTGTTATTTCCTGAACGTTTTTCTCAGGGGAATTCTTCCTTTTCATCATTTTGGATAGTCCCTGGAGTGGTGTGGGACTGCGGGGCACTTCCCCTGTGCCGTCTTGAATAACTCGTGTTGGTGGGTGGGGCCGCAGTCAGACCTGATGTCTGCCCCCATCCCACTGCTGGGGCCACAGTCAGACTGGGGTGTGCCTTCTCTTCCCCTCTCCTAGGGGTGGGATTCAATGTGGGGTGGCATCGCTCATCTGGGCTACTTGCATATTGCCATGCTTGTGGTGCTGGGGAACTGGCGTATTAGCTGGGGTGGATAGGCAAGGTGCACAGGGGTGGGAGGGGCAGGCTCAGCTCGCTTTTCCTTTGGATATCCGCTTCGGGAGGGGCCCTTCGGCACCGGGAGGGAGTCAGACCCGTGGGAGGGATGGATCCACAGAAGCACAGCATTGGGTGTGTGTGTAGTGCAAGCAAGTTCCCTGGCAGGAACTGGTTCCCTTTGGGATTTTGGCTGGGGGATGGGCGAGGGAGATGGCACTGGTGAGAGCCTTTGTTCCCCGCCAAGCTGAGCTCTGTCGTCCCATGGCTCAGCAACTCTCCCTCCCGTTGTCCTCCAGCCCTCCAGTTCTCCGAGCAGAGCTGTTAGCTTATAACCTTCCAGATGACAAGTCCCGCTTGCTGTCCGAACACACTCCATCCAGCCCCTCCGCTTTTGCAAGCCAGGCTCAGGGGCTCTGCTTGGCCAGCAGGCTGCCCCTCTGCCCCGGCTCCCTCCTGCCAGTCCATGGAGTGCTCACTGCCTCTCTGCCCTTCCTATCCTCTCCCGTGGACCTCTCGTCTGTGCTTGACTCTGGAGACTCCGTTCTGCTAGTCTTCTGGCAGTTTTCTGGGTTATTTAGGCAGATGTAGGTGGAATCTAAGTGATCAGCAGGACGCACGGTAAGCCCAGCGTCCTCCTACGCCATCATCTTCCCAGGATCCGCTATTTTTCAAGTACTAAAGAAAAAAAGCTGTCAGTCCTGATTTCTATATCTGGCTAAATTATGTTTTAGGAATTAAGAGGATATAAAGACATTCTCCAACAAAGGAAAACTAAAAGCATTTGTTGGTAGCAGACTTCCCCTTAAATATAGACTAAAGGAAGTCCTTTAAACAAAAAGAAAATAAGGAAAGAATCTTGAAGCACCTGGATCAAAGAATCTCAAGAAGAGCAGAATTATAGGTACATACAGTTGACTATCCCTTCTCTTGAATTTTAAAATTGATATTCAATAATGAAATAAAATTTGCAATACCATTTGATAATCAAGACAGTAATATTGTGAAAGGTAAGGAAAGTAAGGGGACCTAAATGGATGTAAGGTTTCCACACTTCACTCAAAGTGGAAAATGTTGATATCAATAGAGATTTTAATGTCATTTATGTGCATTTCAATACGCAAAACAACTACTAATGAAACTATGCAAAGAGATTCACTCACAATCACTATAAATAAATCATGGTGGAATTCTACAAAATTAATTAACCCACGGGAGTGTAGGAAAATATAAATGAGAACCAGAAGAAACAAAAAACAAATAATTAAATGGAAGATTTAAGTGCTAACATATCAGTAATTAAATGTAAATTGTATAAATAACCATTTATAGATTGAAAAAAATGACCCATCTATATGCTGTTTACAAGAAACTCACTTTAAATTTAATAACATAGGCAGGTTGAAAGTAAAAAGATGATGTTATGGGTTGAATTTTGTCCCCTAAAATAGTATGTTGAAGTCCTAACCCCCAAGAGATTGTGAATATAACCTTATTTTGAAATAGTGCCAATTTGCATATGTATGCAAGTAAAAATGAGCCCTATGGGATTAAGGAGGGCACCAATCCAATAAGTGTGGTCCTTCTAGAAAGAGGAAAATTTGAATACAGGACCATAGGGGAAGGCGATGTCAATAAGGAAGCAGGGATTAGAATGATATATCTACAAGTCAATTAACAACAATGATTGCTAGAAACCACCAGAATCTTGGCAAGGCAAGTAAGGATCTCTCCCCTAGGACTTGAGAGAGCATGGTCCTGGTGACACCTTAATGCCAGACTTCTAGCCTCCATATCTGTAAGAGAATAAATTTATTGTTTTAGGCTGCCTAGTTTGTGGCATTTAGTAATGGCAGCCCTGGAAAACTAATACATATAGGAGAAAAAGCATATCATGCAAACAGTAATCCACAATAATCAGGAGTAGCTATGTTAATATCTGACAAAGTAGGCTTCACAATTTTCACAAGGAAATTAATAGAGACAAAAGAGGGGCATTACATAATGGTAAGATGATCAGTCTGCCTTAAAACATTATGATCCTACATGTGTGTGTACTAAACAAGAGCCTGAAAATATATGAGACAAAACTAATAGAAATTAAAATAGAAATAGACAAATCCACAATTATATTGGGGAGCTTCAACATATCTCAGAAAATTTTAGAACTACAAGAAAGAAAATCAGCAAAGATATAGAAGGACTGAAAAATACAAGTAACCAGCACAATCATATTTTGTTACTGAAGTATAGTTGATGCACAATGTTACATTAATTTAGGGTGTATAACATAATGATTTGACATCTCTATACATTATGCTATACTCACCAAAAGTGTAGCTACCATCTGTCACCATACAATGCTATTACAATGTCATTGGCAATATTCTCTACACTGTGCCTTTCATCCCCATGATTTATTCATTGCATAACTGGAAGGCCAATCCACTTCTTCCATTTTGCCCATCCATCTACCCCCTCTGCTGTGGCAATAATCAGTTTGTTCTCTATTTATGGACCTATGTCTGCTTTTTGTTTGTTTTGTTTTTATGTCCCACATATAAGCAGCATAATTGTATTTAATTGACAGTCCACACAACAGCAAAAACACATATTGTCTTCAATTATCCATTGAACTTTCACCAAAAGAGACCATATTTTAGGCCATAAAAGAAACCTCAACAAATTTAAGATAATTAAAGTCACACAAAATGCGTTCTCTGAACAAAATAAAATCAAACTAGAAGTAAATAACTAAATAGCTAAATAAATAAAGCACAACAGGAGAGTCTATAGACATATGGAAATTAAAACAAACCTCTAATCCATGAACCAAAGAGGTAATTTCAAAAAAATAAAAATAATTCAGAGAACTGAATGAAATAAAAATATAGCATATTGAAATATGTCAATGATGAGAGAGAATTTTATTGCTGAGAATGTTTACTTATTGAGAGAGAAAGAGAGAGAGAGAGAGAGAGAGAGAGAGAGAGAGAATCCCAAGCAGGCTCCATGCTCAGCACACAGCCCAATATGGGGCTTAATCTCATAAACCTGAACCATGAGATCATGACCTGAGCCAAAATCAAGAGTCAGATGCTTAACCAACTGAGCCCTAGAATTTTATAGCACTAAATGGTTACATTAGAAATAAAGGAATGTCTCAAATTAAAAACCAGATCCTTCCTCAAGAACCCAGTTAAAGAAGAAAATATAGCCAAAGAAAGCAAAGGAATTAACGATGGTCAGAGCAGAAATCAATAAGATTGTAATAGAAAAATAGACAAAATCAATGAACCCTTTAAAAGCTAATTCATTAATTGGTCACATAAGTGGCTCAGTCAGTTAAATGTCTGACTCTTGATTTTGGCTCAGGTCATGATCTCGAGGTTAGTGAGTTTGAGCACCTCATTGGGCTCCATGCTGACAGTGTGGAGCCTGTTTGTGATTCTCTCTCTCTCCCTGTTTCACTGCCCCTCCCCAATTTGTTCTCTTTCTCAGTCTCTCTCTTTCAAAATAAAGAAATAAACTTTAAAAAGGTAAAAGCTAGTTCATTAAAAAATAAAATTGATAAGCCTATGGAAAAATGATGAGCATTAAAAGAGAGAAGACACAAATTACCAGTATCAGGAATAAAATGAGAATAACACTAAATATCCTGCAGCCATTAAAATGAGGATAAGGAAATCCCATGAACAACTTTTTGCTATGTATTTGACAACTTAGGAAAATAATTGAAGAAATCTTTTAAAACTATGATCTACCAAAACTCAACCAAGATGAAGTAGATAACAAATACAGTCTCATAAGAATATATATATATATATATATATACACACACACCCTATATATAAATATATATATACATATATATATATACACACACCCCCTATATATATATATATATATATATATATATATATAACAGCTAACAGACTATTATGCAGCCATTAAAAATGAATGAAATCTTGCTATCTGCAAAGACGTGGATGGAGTATTATGCTAAGTGAAATAAGTCAGTCAGTGAAAGACAAATTCCATATGATTTCACTCATACGTGAAAATTGAGAAACTAAACAAGCACACAAAGGGAAAACACACAAAATAAGAAACATCCAGACCTAAAATGATTTCACTGACATATTCTACCAGTCACTTAAAGAAAAATACACACTTTCACACAATATCTTCCAGCAAATAGGAAAATGCTCAACATCACTCATCATCAGGGAAATACAAATCAAAACCACAATGAGATACCACCTTACACCTGTCAGAATGGCTAACATTAACAACTCAGGCAACAACAGATGTTGGCAACGATGCAGAGAAAGATGATCTCTTTTGCACTGTTGATGGGAATGCAAGCTGATGCGGCCACTCTGGAAAAACAGTATGGAGGTTCCACAAAAAACTAAAAATAGAACTACGTACGACCAAGCAATTGCACTAATAGGCATCTATCCATGGGATACAGGTGTGCTGTTTCAAAGGGACACATGCAACCCCATGTTCATAGCAGCACTATCAACAATAGCCAAAGTATGGAAAGAGCCCAAATGTCCATCGATGGGTGAATGGATAAAGAAGATGTGGTATATATATATACAATGGAGTATTACTCGGCAATCAAAAAGAATGAAATCTTGCCATTTTCAACTACGTGGATGGAACTGGAGGGTATTATGCTATGTGAAATTAGTCAGCCAGAGAAAGACAAAAATCATATGTCATCCAGACATAGACAAGTACCATATTACTTCACTCATGTGGAATTTAATAAATAAAACTAATGAATAAGGAAAAAATAAACCAATAGACTCTTAAATATAAAAAAACAAACTGGTGGTTGTCAGATGAGAGGCTGTGGGGAGAAGGATGAAATAGGTGAAGGTGATTAAGATTACAATTATCATGATGAACACTGAGTAATGTATAGAATTGTTGAATCATTATACTTTACACCTGAAACTAATATAACATTGTATGTTAATTATACTTAATTTAAAAAAAAAAGAATATAGGCCAAAGTCAGTGGGCAAGGAGAAACCACACATTGAGCTATAGCACAACTTTATGGAATCCAAAAGGTGGTTTCAAATAGCCAGACTGGTGATTTATAAGTACCAAAGAGGTCATAAAGCCATAATTAAGCAGATATCTGTACTTCTAATGAGACAACAGGAGCCTGTACCTATAAACACTATGAAAAATAAAGAAAATATGATGTTACAAAAAGAAAATAATTATCCAGCAACTGAACTCAAAGGCATAGAATATTGCAATCTGACAAAGAATTTTAAATAGTTGTTATGAACAAATTCAATGAAATTACAAGAAAACTCAGAAAAACAATTCAATGAAATCAGGAATAAAATTAAAAAGGAAAGGAATTCTTTACCAAAAATATTGAAATTATAGAAACAAAAAAAACACAACTCTGGAGATAAAGAATTCAATGAATGAGATGACAAATGTGATAGACAGTATCGGTAACAAGGCAGATGAGATGGAAGAAAAAATAAAGGACTTGGAATATAGGAATATGTAATTAATTCAGTTGGAAGAAGAAAGGAACCAACAATTTTAAAAAGCAAATAAACCCTATAAGAGCTATCAGATTTTATCATAATGGCATATATAAATATAATTGGTGTGCTAGAGGGAAACGAGAGGGAGAAGGGACCACAGAGTGTGTTTAGAGAAATATAGCTGAGAACTTCCCAAACCTGAAGAAGGACTTTGATATACAAGTCCACAAAGCTAATAAGACACCTTATTATCTCAATGCATAAAGATATTCTCCAAGACACATAATGAAACTGTCAAAAATCAATGACAAAGATAGGTTTCTGGTCCAAGATGATGACATAGGAAAACCCTGAACTCATCTCCTCCATGGACATACCAAAGCCTCCCTATTTATAGAGAAATTCCTCCTGAAGAACTGAGGACTGCCTGAACAGCTTCGGCACAACAAAAGATAGAGAGACTATATCCAGAACAAGAAGAGAGATGGAGACATGGTAACAAAGAAAATCCCCAGCCCCACCACTACAAACTACATTTGGGGAATAATAGTATTGAAGGACTATGAGCAGATTCATCTTCCTGGAATCACAGGGAAAAAAAAGTCTTAATTTAAAAGGGCAAATAGAATATAAAGGAACTAGCCCTAGAATTTTGCCAAATGGTAGGAAGTTGCTGGAACTCTTTCTCCATCAGAGGATCGGGCTATCACCACATTTTACGTCCCCCCTCCACCTTGATAATGCAGACAGGAGCAGAATGTGGGCACCATAACCAGTTTACTGCCTCAGCAAATCCTGGCCCCCTTGCCCACATTAGCTTTGGATGCCTGTGACACAGAAGAAAGCAACGGCTTAAAAGAACAACTAGAATACCAAAGTTACCGCCCAAGGATTCTACCAAATGTTGGGGGAGGTGGTGGAACCCTCAGTCAGAGTGGCTGGTGAGCACCATGGTTTATGTTACCCTTCCTTGACAATGCAAATGGGAGCAATATCTGGGTGTCCTTGCTGACCTACTACCTCAGTGAGCCCTGGGACCTAGCCCACACAAGCCCAAGATGCCCCACCAAAGCAGTCTTAGTGCTGAGCAACCAGGACCTTCTTATTCAATGCTCCCTAGAGCTCTAGCCATCTCACTAAAGTGACACATGTCCTACACAACCTGGAACATTCCAGTCCCACACTACATTGGCTCCACAAGAGTTAATAGGGCACCCTTGGTACAGAACACTGAAAACTACCAGCTCACACCCACAATGTTTCCAGCTACCATGCCAAGGCACCCCCTGCAAGAAGTACCCTGGGACCCCCTCTGCCTGCAGCTTGTCCTGACTCCAGATGCCCTGCCAGGGTGCTCTCTCAGCAGAGCACCCGAGAACCCACTATCCTATACCATTCTTAGCTCCAAAACCCTACCAGAGTTGTCCCTGGGAAACCTCAGCTTGCACCCATGTCAGTTTTAGCTCTATTCTCAGAGCACCTTCTGTGCAGAAAGCACCATGACCCAATGACCTGAACCCACTTTGGTTTTATCTATGCTGCCACAGCACTCTCTTCATGGAGAGCCCCTGACATCCCTATCTGCACCTACTTCAGCATCAGCTGTCCTTCCAGGACACATTCTGCAGGGAGAGCCCCAATACTGACATGGATGATGCCTACCTCAGCTCCAGCCATCCAACCAGGGCAGCCCTAGCACTGAATGTCCCAAGAAGCACAGCTGACACGAGCCACACCTCCAGCCAGCCAGCCAAATTACAAGGTGGATACAATCAACATACAACACAACCATACATAAGACTATTCCTTCCAGTTTAGAAGTACTTGCTTTGCCTAATTCATAAAAAACAAACACAGAAAGTCAGGCAAAATGAGGAGTGAGAAGAATATGCAACAAATGAAAGAACAACACAAAACTTCACAAAAAGAACTGAATGAAATGGAGACAGGCCTTTGGAGTTAAGGTGGCAGTGTCGTAGGGAAACCCCATGCTTATAAATATCAAATCATTCTGATAAATATCAAATCCAGATACATATCAAATCATTCCGAACACCCAGGAAATCAACCTGAGGACTGAGAGAACAAACTGCACATCTAGAGGGAGAAAAATGGCCACATCATGGAAGGTAGGAGCTGTGGGGAGTTGATTTGGGGGAGAAAAGAATTGCAGGTGCTGTGGAGGGGATGGAGCCCTGATCATGCAAAGAGGAGAGAGAGAGAAAGAGGAGAAAGAGAGAAAGCAGCTTGCTGGGGATTGCTCAAGAAAAACAGTTCCCCAAAGCCCATTGAATGGGAAAAGGAGAAGGGTTGATTATCTCAAGTTTTACAAGTAGAAGAGCTCAAAGTCTGAAGTTTTTGAAGTCCATGCTATCACCAGGGTCAAGCCTGGCAGGTGTACGAGTACTTCTGTAAGGAAGGAGGTCATGGGAGCAGACAGTGTGGTCTGAGGATCCCCTGGGTCACACTGGAGGAGACAGTTCCCATTCTTGGAGTGCATTTGGGAGAGATGCAGCCTCTCAGGGGACAGAAGAGCCTGCAGGTGCCATTGAGCTGCACCATTAAATGACACAGCAGTAGAGGAACCTGCTGAAGGCAGCTAACATGCAAGCCAGCTTTTGGCTATGCTTTCCGATAAACTCCAAGCACTTGTGCAGTTATGTAACTGCTTTTCTGGGACAAAATGGCACCAACCACAGCATGGCAAGACCCTCCCCCAGAGGATCAGTGTGGGTCCACACCACGTGGGGTCCCTAAAATTTGGAACTTTGAAACCCAGTCTTGTACCTGAGATAAAACATAGGAGCACTATGCCTCCAAGCAGGCAAACAGCTTGTACACAGACACGGTGAAGGCAGGGTTCTGATGGAAGCTGGGATACAAGAAGGGAGATTGTCCTTTCTTCTGTGAGGTCTTCCTGAACAGCGGTGGGTGCAAATTCTCCTCTACAGGAATAAGATAGAGGTATGACGCCATTTCCCCCCACTCATCAGCAAAGACAGATGTTAGTATGCAACACAGAGCCCCCAGGGCAGGCTGGAGCCCCTTACAGCAAGCTCCACCCCACTTTGCCCTGCAGGTGCATCTTTATTAGGACAGTCTGCCAGAGAACGAGCTCAGCAGGCCCCTCATCCAGATGACCAGAACAAACCCTATGCATTCACCAAGTTAACTGATCATAGAGTGCTGCAAAACTTCACCTCTAGGGGAAATAGGATCTAGCATTTTCTAACAAGCAAACCAAAACACACCTAGTTAAAACTCACCACACACTGGACATGATCCAAATACTCCCCATTATAGGCAAGGAGAAACTGCAGAGCACTGATCTGAGGGAAAGTGCAGCCAAAACACAACAACAGAGTGAACACAGCGCGTGTACACACACACACACACACACACACACACACACCAAAAATAACTTCCCAAAGTGCCAGGCCCTGGAGAGTATATGACCTTTTCTTAATAGAGTCATTACTCTCAGGAGCAGGAAACATAACAGGCTTTCCTAACACAGAGAAGACGGGGATCAAGGCAAAATGCCAAGGTGCAGGAATTCATCCCAAAAGAAGAAACAAGAAGAGGTCACAGTCAGGGACTTAATCAAAAAAGATATAAGTAATATGCTTGAACCAGAATTTAAAACAATCATAAGGATACTAACTGGGCTTTAGAAAAACATAGAAGACACTAGGGAGTCCCTTACTGCAGGGATAAAAAGGAGCTAAAAACTAGTCAGAAAGAATTAATAAATAGTATAACTGAGATACAAAACTGATAGGATGTAATGACAACAAAGTGAAGAAGTAGAGAAATGAATCAATGATAGAAGATAAAATGATGGAACATAATGAAGCTGAAGAGAAGAGGGAAAGAGAATATTGGCTCATGAATGTAGATTTAGGGGATTCAGCAATACCATAAAGCAGAATAACATTTGAATCAAGAATCCTAAAAGAAAAAGAGAGGGAAAGGGGGGAAGAATGTTTATTTGGCTGCAGATCTCTCCATAGAAACTTGGCAGGTCAAAAGGGAATGGCATGATGTACCCAATGTGCTTAGTGGTAAAAATATTCAACCATGATTGTTCTATCCAGCAAGACTGTCATTCAGAATACGAGACATAAAGAATTTCCCAAACAAAACCTAAATGCGTTTGTGACCACTAAACCAGTCCTGAAAGAAATATTAAAGGGGAATCTTTGCATGGGAAAGAAAGACCAAAAGCAACAAAGACTAAAAGAAACAGAAATCTCCAGAAACACCGACTTTACAAGTAATACAATAGGACTAAATTCACATCTATCAATAATTACTCTGAATGTAAATGGACTAAATGCTCCAATAAAAAAAAAATAGGGTATCAAAATGGATTTTACAAAGACCCAACTATATGCGGCCTACAAGAGATTAATTTTAGACCTAAAGACACCTGCAGATTGAAAGTGAGGAGATAATCATCCATGATGCTAACGGAAGTCAAAAGAAAGCCATATCACCCATACTTATATCAGACAAACAAGATTTTAAACCAAAGACTGTAACATGAGATGAATAAGGGCACTGTATCATAATAAAGGGGTCTATCCAACAAGATCTAACAACTGCAAATATTTATGCCCCATATTTGGTGGAACCCAAATATATAAATCAATTAACAACAAACATACAGTCTATTGATCATAGAGAAATGGACAGATCATCTAAGCAAAAAATCAATAAAGAAACAGTGGCTTTGAATGACAAATTGGGCCAGAGGGACTTAACAGATATATTCAGAACATTCCATCCTGAAACAACAGAATACATATTCAAGTGAACATTGAACATTCCCCACAATAGACCATATATTAGATCACAAAACAAGCCTAACAAATTCAAAAAGATTGAAGTCATACCATGCATCTTTTCTGACCACAATACTATGAAAGTAGAAATCAACCACAAGAAAAAATCTGGAAATATCACTAATACGTGGAGGTTAAATAGCATGTTACTAAAGATAAATGGATCAAACAAGAGATCAAGGAAGAAATAAAAAATTACATGGAAAAGGAAACACAGTGGTGCAAAACCTTTGGGATGCAGCAAAAGCTGCTCTAAGAGGGCCTAAGCAATACAAAAATCTCAAATAAACAACCTAACCTTGAATCTAAAGAAGCTGAAAAAAGAACAACAAAAAAATTCTCAAATCAGCCAACAGAAGGAAATAATAAAGATTAGAGCAGAAATAAATGATATAGAAACTAAAACAACAACAACAACAACAACAACAACAACAGAACAGATCAATGAAAGCAGGAGAGTTTTTATTTTTAAATCAACAAAATTGATAAACCTCTAGCCAGACTCCTCAAGAAAATAGAGAAAGTACTAAAATAAATAAAATCACAACCAACACCACAGAAATAAAAACAATTATGAGAGGATATTATTTAAAAAAAGGTCATATGCCAACAAATTGGACAACCTAAAAGAAATGGGTAAATTCCTAGAAACATATGACCTACCAAAACTGAAGCAGAAAGATATACAATATTTGAGCATACCAATTACCAACAAAGAGTTTGCGTCAGTTATAAAAAAAAAAAAAAAACAAAAAAACCTCCCAACAAACAAAAGTCCAGAGCCAGATGGCTTCATGGGCAAATTCTACCGAACATTTAAAGAAGAATTAATACCTGTTCTTCTTCAATTATTCCAAAACATAGAAGGAGGAAAACCTTCAAATTCCTTCAATGAGGCCAGCATTATCCTGATACAAAATCAGATAAAGACACCGCTAAAGAAGAGAACTACAAGTAATCTCTTTTGATAAACATAGATGCAAAAATCCACAAGAAAATACTAGCAAACAGAATCCAACAGTACCTTAAAAAATCATTTCCCAGAATCAAGTGGGATTTATTCCGATGTTGCAATGGTGGTTCAATATTCACAAATCAATGAACCTGATACATCACATCAATAAGACAAAGGATAAAGACTATATGATGATTTCAATAGATGCAGAAAAACCATGTGATTAGCATATACATTCATTATTTTTTTAAAAAAGTAGGATTACAGGGAACACACCAAAAGGAAATAAATACCCCATATGAAAAATACACAGCTAATATCCTGAACAGGGAAAAATTGAGAGATTTTCCCATAAGGTCAGGGATAAGACAAATGTTCATTTTCACCACTTTTTTTTAACCTAGTACTGGAGTCTTAGCCACAGCAATTAGACAACAAACAGGTTTTATAGAAACAACAGGTTTTAACAACAGGTTTAAAAACAACAGGTTTTATAGAAAATCTGACTTCACCAAAAAAGTGCTAGAACTGATAAATGAATTAAATAAAGTTTCAGGATACAAAATCAATGGACATAAATCTCTTGCAATTCTATACACCATAATGTAACAGCAGAAAGAGAATTTAAGGAAAAAATATGATTTACAACTGCACCAAAACCAAAAATATATCTAGGAATAAACCTAACAAAGAGGTGAAAGACTTGTACTCTGAAAATTAAAAAAACACTGATGAAAGAAGTTGAAAATGACACAAAGAAATGGAAAGATATTCCATGCTCATGGATCAGAAGAACAAATATTTGTAGTGTCTATACTACCCACAGCAATATACACATTTAATACAGTCTCTATGAAAACACCAACAGCATTTTTTAAGAAACTAGAAGAAACAATCCTAAAATTTGTATGGAACCATAAAAGATTCCTAAAATTTTTATGGAACTGCAAATGACCCCAAACAACCATAGCAATCCTGAGAAAGAATCCTTGTGCAGTGTCAGTGGGAATATGAATTGTTTTGAACACTATGGAGAACAATATGGTGGGTCCATAAAAATAAGTATATCTATCATATGACCCACATTCAACTTCTAGGGATATTCCCAACAAGATATTTGTTCTTATATATTTATTGCAGCATTATTCATTATAGCCTGACATGGAAACAACCTATGTACTTATCAATGTATGAATGGATAAAGAATACGTGATTTATATATAAATCAATACATATTATTTTATTCAGGCATGGGAAGGAAGGATATATTGGCACTTGTAATAACCTGGATGTATATTCAGGCCATTATGACAAATGAGATAATCCAACAGAGAATAACAAATGCTGTATGATATCACTTACATGTGGATTCTAAAAATGTCAATTTCATAAAAACAGAGAATAACCTCCATACTGTTTAGCACTTGCTCCAGTAGGTATTTACCCAAAGAACACAAAAAAAAAATCATTCAAAAAGATACAAGCACCCTAATGTTCATAGCAGCATTATCTGCAATAGCCAAATTAGGAAATAGCCCAAGTATCTATCAACTCTTATACACTGCTGGTGGGAATATAAATTTGAACACATTTGTTAGCATTAACAAATTATTAAAGGTGAAGATGTTCATAGTTTATAATCAAATCATTCCTAGATATGCCCTTGAGAAACTGTCCCAAATGTACATAAGCAACCACGTATACGATTTTTATTGGAGCATTTATTCATTCCTTAAACAAATATTTATCAAGCAGCTACAGCCAAAGTCAAAAAGGTTACTGCCTATGATCTCCTCTAGAGTTTTGATAGTTTCCTCTCTCGCATTTAGGTCTTTCCTCTATTTTTAATTTATTGTTCTGTATGATGTAAGAAAGTGGTCCAGTTTCATTCTTCTGCATGCCACTGTCAAAGCTTATGGATGCCCTACTTCTCCAACATCTTACCACCAACCCTAATAGGATGTTCTTTAACCTCCATGTATTTGTGCTTTTTCCAAATTTTTTCTTGTGGTAGACTTCATGTTTCATAGCATTATGGTCATAAAATACTCATGGTATGATTTCAATCTTTTTATATTTATTGAGGAATAATTTGTGACCCAGTTGTGTTCTATTCTGGAGAATGCCCCATATGAACTTGAAAAGAATGTATATTCTGCTTTAGAAGGCTATGTCTGAATATATATGTTAAGTACATTGGTCCTGTGTGTCATTCAAAGCCATTGTTTTCTTTTTGATTTTCTACTTAGATGATCTGTCCCTTGTGTAAGGGGGGGGGTTTAAAGTCCCCTATGATTATTATATTATTATCAATTACAATAATACATAACAACAATATATAACACTGTTGTTATCCTGTTGTGCTTCCAAGTTGAGAGCATAAATATTTACAATTTTTAGATGTTCTTGTTGGATAGACCCCTTTATTATGATATAGTGCCCTTCTTTATCTCTAGTTTGAGTCTGGTTTAAAACCTAGTTTGTCTGATATAATTATGCAAACTCCAGCTTTCCTTTGACATCTATTTGCATGATAAATGGTCCCCCATCCTCTCACTTTCAATCTGCGGCTGTCTTTAGGTCTAAAGTGACTCTTGTAGGAGAATATAGATAAGTTTTGCTTTTCTATCCATTTTGACACCCCATATCTTTTGATTGAAGCATTTTTTTCCATTTACACCCAGAGTAATTGTTGATAGATATGAATTTACTGCAATTGTATTACTTGTTAAGTCATTGTTTCTGGATATTTTCTATGTTCTTTTCTACTCTTTGTCACTTTTGGTCTTTCCCACTCAATGAGTCACCCTCAATATTTTTTGCAGGGCCAGTTTAATGGTCACAAACTCTTATAGTTTTTGTTTGTCTGGAAAACTCTTGATCTCTTCTATTCTGAATAACATCTTTCCTGGATAGAGTACTCTTGCCTGCAGAAGTTTCCTATTCAGCAAGTTAAATATATCATTCCATTCCTATTGAAACTGCCAACTTTTTGTGGAAAGACCTGCTGCTAACCTTATCTTTCCTTATAATTTAGGGGCTTTTTTTATCTTGCTGATTTTAGGATTTTTTCTTTATCTCTATATTTTGCAAATTTAACTGTGATTTGTCTTGGTGTTGGCCTGCTTTTATTGATATTAATGGGAGTCGTCTGTGCCTCCTAGATTGCATGTCTGTTTCCTGCCCCAGATTAGGGAAGTTTTCAGCTATAATTTCCTCCAATAAACCTGCTTTTTTCCCCTCTCTTCTTTTTCTGGGATTCCTATCATAAGAATGTCGTTACACTTTATTGAGTCACTGAGTTCCCTATATCTATATTCGTGATCCAATATTTTTCTTTCCCTCTTTTGTTCAGCTTCATTATTTTCCATAATTTTATCTTCTATATCACTTATTCATTCCTCTGCTTCTTCCATCTTTGTGATCATTACATCCAGTCAGTTTCTCATCTCAGATATAGCTTTTTTTTTTTTTCAGCCTGGCTAGTGTTGAGGTCTTTCATCTCTGTGGTAATGAACCCATGGTGTCTTGTATGCTTTTCTCAAGCCCAGCTACTATCTATGATTGTTCCTTTAAATTATGGATCAAGTATATTATTTATACCAGTTTCAATTATACTACTGGTAATGCACCTTTCATGTTATTTTTTTGAGATGAATTCTTCTTAGCATTTTGTGTAGGTCTTTGACTTCTTTTCTGTGTTAGGTAAGCCTGTTATGTTTCATGCTCTTGAGAATAATGGCTATATAAATAAGAGGTCAGGGTGCCTGGGTGGCTCAGTCAGTTGAGTATCTGACTTCAGCTCAGGTCATGATCTCATGGTTCGTGAGTTTGAGCCCCACATCACACTCACTGCTGTCAGCCTGGATCCTACTTTGGATCCTCTTTCCCCCTCTGTCAGCCTCATTCTCTCTCTCTCTCTCTCTCTCTCTCTCTCTCTCTCTCTCCCTGTCTTTCTCAAAAATAAATAAACATTTAAAAATATTTAAAAAAAAAAAAGAGGTCACATACTGTCCAGGGCCTGGTACTTTAGGAAGTGTCTCTTGTGTATTCTGTGTGCACTCTGCTGCTGTGTTTTGACTGCTCTTTCCTTCAGGTCAGTCTTCTGGAGTGTTTTCTCTTGCATGCAGTTTGGTGTGTTTGGACATTTACCAGAGTGTGAGTTTTAACTAGGTGTGCTCTGGTCTGCTTGTTAAGAGACCTGATACTATTTCTACTAGATCTGAAACTTTATAGAACTCTATGGTCAGTAGACGGGATATGCGCAGTTGATTTGTGCTGGTCTTTTGGGGGTGAGGTCCACTGCTCTGATTGTCTGGCACACTTGCCCTTGAAATGCAGCACATGCAGGCAAGAATGTGGCAGGGTTTCGTGTAAGCAGTTTAGGCTGCCACTGTTGGCACTGTGCTGGTTACTGAAGTTAGTTTATTCTGAGGGGTGAGGGAAAGAAATGGTGCCAGCCCCCTATCTCATCCTTGGAGTAGGGAGTCTGCACCTGCCACTGTCAGGGAAGCCCTCCCAGAAGAGCAAGCAATCTCTCATCGTGTGTCCCATGCATCCCTCAGATCTCTGACTTCACCCTGTGTCTGGACCGTACTCCCACCTGGCAGTGCAGTACACCTGTGATCTATTTCAGGCAGGCTGGCTGAGTTTTAAAAGTAAACTTTAGGGACCTGGCATGGTGGGGACCCATGCTGGTTCTTGGGGGCAGGGTCTCACTTCAGTGGCACTGATGCAGGTTTGTCCCAGAAAGGCAGGCACACAAAAGTTCAGGGGCATGATTTCAGAGTGAAACACAGCAAAGAGCCAGTGTCCAGGTTAGCCACCCTCAGCAGGTTTCTCTGCACCTATGTTGGGGGGAGTTGTAATGTCACCCACTGGCTTATTTGTCCCTGGAGAAGCAATGCCACCTCTCCCAGATGTGCTCCAAGAAGGGGGAGCCATCACTCCTAGTGTGTCTCATGGGATCCTCAGATTACACTGTCCACTACTGGGCTATCTTCCCTCCTCCACCGAAGCACTGCAGCACCAGCCAAACTCCACACCAGCCATCCCATGGGCCTCTAAAACTCAAGTCTTTGAGCCCTGCTAGTTGTAAAAACACATGAAAATCAGCCTCTTTCATTTTCCCAGTCAATTTATTTGGGGGAGGTGTTTTCTTGTACAATATTTGTGTACTCCTCTCTCTCTCACTCACCTCTGTCCATAACCAGGGCTCCCTTACCACCACAGCACCTGTGATCTTTTTCTCCCTGAAATCATGTTTATACAACTCTGACCTTCCATTATGTGGCCTCTTCTCTCCCTCTAGTTGGGCACTTTGTTCATTCAGTCCTCAGATTTCTTGGGTATTCAGAAAGATTTGATATATATCTAGCTGTGTTTGAAGGATAAGGCAAGCCCAGGATCCTCCTACTACTCCACCATTTACCTTCCAGCCACTATGCTTCCCTTTTTGGATGAGCCAAAGGCTTTGGACCATTGTGCTTTCATTTTTGTTTGTGTTCATGTACTTTTTTATTTCTTCCATTATGTCCTACTTCACACATTGTTTACTAGCATTTGTTTAACCTTCATGTATTTGTTGTCTTTCCCACTTGTTGTGTGTGTGTGTGTGTGTGTGTGTGTGTGTGTGTGTGTGGCTTACTTCTAGTTTCACAGTGTTGTGTTCAGAAAAGTTGCATGGTATGACTTCAGTTATTTTGTATTTGTTGAGGCCTGTTTTGTGGCATAATATGTGATCTTCTCTGGAGAATGTACCATGTGCACTCGAAAAGAATGTGTATTCTGTTGTTTCAGAATTGAATCTTCTGAATATCTCAGTTAAATCCATCTGGCCCAGTGTGTCATTGAAAGCTATGTTTTCTTATTGATTTTGTGTGGATGGTCTGTCCATTGATGTTAGTGTGGTATTAAAGTCATCTATTATTATTGTATTATTATCAATTAGTTCCTTTATATTTGTTATTGAATTTTTATATCTGGGTGCCTCTATTTTGGATGCATAAATATTTGCAATTCTTAGATCTTGTTGGATTTTTATTATTATATAGTGTCTTTCTTTGTGTCTTGTTAAAGTCTTTGTTTTAAAGTCTACTTCATCTGTTACAAGTATTGCTACTCCAGCTTTCTTTTACATCCATTTGCATACTAAATGTTTCTCCATTCCTTCACTTTCAATCTGCAGGTATCTCTAGGTCTAAAATGAGTCTCTTTTTGACAGTATATAGGTGGATCTTGTTTTTCTTCTTGTTTTTCTTTTTAATACACTCTGACACCCTCTGTGTTTTCAGTGGAACATTTAGTCCATTTATATTCAAAGTCATTATTGATAGTTATGTATTTATTGTTTTGTCATTGTTCTTGGAGATTTTCTCTGTTCCTTTCTTGTGTTTGTCCCTATTGGTCTCTCCTTTACACTCAAAGTGCCTTCTTTAATATTTCTTGCAGTGTGTGTTTAATGGTCATGAACATCTTTAGTTTTTGTTTGGGAAACTCTTTATAGCTCTTTCTATTATGAATGATAGCCTTTATAGACAGAGTATTATTCTTGGCTGAAGATTCTTCCCATTTTGTACTTTGAACATATCATGTCACTCCCTCCTGGCTTGCCACATTTCTGCTGAAAAATCTCCAGCTAACTTTATGGGTCTTTCCTTGTAAGTTGACTTGTTTTGTCTTGCTACTTTTAAGATTTTTTTTCTTTGTCACTATATTTTTTCAAATTTACTTACAATATGTCTTGGTGTCATGCTGCTTTTGTTGAATTTGATGGGGGTTATCTGTTCCTCCTGGAGTTGGATGTCTGTTTTCTTCCCCAGATTAGGGAAGTTTTCAGCTATTATTTCTTCAAATAAATTTTATGCACTCTTTTCTCTGTTCATCTTCTGGGATTCCTATAATACAAATGTTTTTACATTCGATGGAGTCACTGAGTTCCCTAAATATATTCTCATGTTGCATAATTCTCTCTCTTTTTTTCGGCTTCATTACTTTCCACTTTTTTTGTCTTCTAGATCACTTGTTCATTCCTCTGATTTTTTTTTTTTGCCTGGTGTTTATTGCATCAAGCCTATTTCCAATCTCATTTATTACACTCCTCATGTCTGATTGGTTCTCTTTTAACTCTTTTATCTATGTGATGATAGTCTAACTGATGTATTCTATTCTTTTCTCAAATCCAGTGAGTGTCCTTATGGTTATTGCCTTAAATTCTCCACCAGACATGTTAGTTATATCGGTTTTACTTAGATCTCTGGCCATGACTTTATCATGTCCTTTCATTTGGGTTAAATTCCTGTATCTTCACATTTTGTCTAAGTCTGCCTTCTTTGTGTTGGAAAAACCTGTTATGTCTTCTTCTCTTGAATGTAATGGCTTTATGAAGAAGTGGTCATTTGGTACCCAGGACCTGGTGCTTCAGGAAGTGTCTCTAGTGTGTTCTGTGTGTGCTCTGCTGATGTATTTTGGCTGTTCTATCCTTCAGACCAGTGACATGCAGAGGCTCTCCTTGCTTGCAGTGGGCACTGTTTTGTTCCTGGCCTGAATGTGGTGAGTTTTAACTAGGTGTCCTCTAATCTGCTTGTAAAATGAGACCTGACCCCAATCCCACCAGACCTGAGGCCTTGCAAGACTCTCTGGTCAGGAGAAATGGTATGGGCAAGGTTTTGTGCTGGTTGAGGTTTTCTTCTGGTGGAGGGGCCCACTGCTCTGAGACTGAGGAAAGGATGACTGAGAAGGGCAGTTCCTGCCAGAACACAGTGGGGTGGAACTTGGTGTGTGTAAGTTAGACAACAAGAGTTGATGCTGCGATGTTTTCAGCAGGTATCTTTGTGTTTATATTGAGGGGTGGGGAGAGTGAATTGGCTCTGGCCAGCTCCTTTATTCCTGGAGAGGCTTCTCTGTGAATGTTGCCTCTCAGGAACACACTCAAGGAGAGCCAATAACCACCTCACTGTTTGCGCCTTGTGCTCTTCAGATCACTGTTTCCCACACTGTCCCCCATTGTTTGCCTTCTCTTCAGGAGCAACACAGTGCCCTCAGGGATCTATCCCAACCAAGTCTACTAACCTTTAAAACTCCAAGCTTTAAGCCCTGCTCATTGCATGAATGCACGAAATTCAGCCTCTCTTATTTTCCAAACCAATGTATTTTGGGAAACCTTCTCCTTGTGCATTTCCTGTATGCCCCTCTGTCTCTCTCACCTGTCTCCATGACCATGACTTTCTTTCTTCTGCAGCACCTGCAGTCTGTTTCTTCCCTAAACCAGGTCTCTACCTCCTGCCTTCTTTGATGTGGCCTCTTCACTCCCTTTAGTTGTGAAGTTTGTTCTGTCAGTCTTCGGGTTTATTTCTGGGGTATTTAGGATGACTTTATAATTATCTAGTTGTGTTTGTATGATGAGACTAGCCTAGGATCCTCCTACTCCATTGCCATTTTCCACTGTCCTCAGCTATTATTTCTTGAAATAAATTTTGTGCCCCCTTTTGTCTCTCATCTCCACCTGGGATCCCTAAAGTGCAATTTTATTTTAACATTTATTTATTTATTTATTTATTTATATTTTGAGAGAGAGAGGGACAGAGAGAGAGAGAGAGAGAGAGAGAGAGAGAAAGAGAATGTGTGTGCGTGTAAGCAGGGGAGGGGCAGAGAGAGAGGGAGAGAGAATCCCAAGCAGGTTCTGTGTTGTCATCCTGGAGCCCAACGTGGGGCTCAAAGTCATGAACCATGAGATTCATGTCATGACCCGAAACCAAGAGTTAGACACTTAACTGACTGAGCCACCCAGGCTTCCCCCTAAAATGCAATTGTTTTATGCTTGATGATGACACTGAATTTCCTTAATTTATATTCATGTTTTAGTAGTCTTTTTTTTTCTTTTTCTTATTCAGCTTGGTTGTTTTCCATTAACCTGTCTTGCAGCTTGTTGATACTTTTTTTTTTGCTTTATTTAATTTGTTATTGATTACCTCTTGAGTGTGTGTTTTTTAAAGCTTTTTTTATTTATTTGGAGGGAGAGAGAGAGGAGAGAGAGAGAGAGAGAGAGAGAGAGAGAGAACATGAGCAGGGGAGGGGCAGAGAGAGAGGGAGAGAGATGATCCCAAACAAGCTCCATGCTGTCAGCACAGAGCCTGATGTGGGGCTCAATCTCACGAACTGTGAGATCATGACTTGAGCTGAAATCAAGAGTCAGATACTCAACTGACTGGACCACCCAGGTGCTCCTCTCTTGTATGTTTTTTAATTTCAGTTATTGAGATATTTATATATGATTGTTTCATTTTTATATTTTCTTTTGGTTGAAGTTTTCACAATATCCTCCATTCTTTTCCAAGTTTAGTATCTCTGTGGCCATTACTTTTAATTCCTTATCAGGTATATTTTTTATCTTTGTTTCATTTATCTCTTTTTTATTTCTTTTTTTCTTGGTAGTTTTGTCCTGGTTTTTTTTTTTTTTTCATTTGGGATATATTCTTCTGTGTCCACATTTATCTAACTTTTGTGTCTGTTTCTATATTTTAGGAAAATCAGCTATGTCACCTGATCTTGAAAATGGGGCCTTCATAAAGAACTGGCCCTGTGGTGCCATGTAGCACAATGCGCCCTGTACACTAGAATCAGGCACTTCAGTCATTTCTCCTATATGGGTTGTGTTGCCCTACTATTGTGGCTGAGCCTCATATGCCTTTAGTCTGGTGTGCTGCAATTGTTTAAAATGCCTGTTGTGGTTTCACGGGCAATGATTTGTCCCTGTGCTGTTATAGGTCCAGTTTGGTGCTGCTGTGGGATTGTAGCTGAGTAATGTTAGCACTCAGACCATATGCCTGCCACAAATCCATATATTTGGGCTACAGTGATCTCAAACTTCCATTTATTTCCCTGTGCTCTTTTCAGAGAGATATTTTTTTTGTGGGTGGAGTTAGCAGTCAGATAAGATGTCTGATTCCAGTCTGTCTGTCTTCTAGGGCTTCAGTCAAACCGGTATTTGTGCTTATCTTCCTTTCTCTGAAGGAAAGGCATCATTTTGGAGTAGTGACAGTCTCTGTTGGGGTTTCTTACAGGATGTGTTGAGGCACAAGCTATTTTGTAGTTATGCCTGCTGAATGATGGTGGAGTTGATGAAGTAGATTTGCAGAAGTATGAGAGGGTAGTGTGTGGTTTCAGCAAGGTGGATGGAGGGTGTTTGTGCTGGTTCCTGCAAGTGCCTTTTAGGGGGATTTGTCTTCCCAGTGCAAGTCTTCCATGCCTGGGGGTCTTGGTGTGGGCTCTACCCTTCTTTCTCCCCATGCCTGTGATGTCTCCCTTCTGCTTTTGTTAGTTTTAAGTTTTGTTTCTAACCATGTCTCTGCTCCTTCTACCTTTTTCATTATGATTTCCTCTCTACAGTTAGCTGTGGAAAGTTTGTTCTGCCAGTCTTTGGGTCATTCTCTGAATTAGTTACACTGATTTGGCCATTATCTAGGTGTGTCTTTGGGAGGAGTTGAGCTTGGGAATCCTCCTATCCTCCCATCTTCCGAGAAGTTCTCATTGTTATTTTGATTTGAGTTAATTTGATTTGATAGTGAAGTTCAGTATCTTTTCATTTTTCTGTTGTCCATCTGTGTATATTTGGAAAAATATATATTCAGCCCCTTTTCCATTTTTTTAAAATTTGCTTTTTTTAAAGAATTGTCTCTTTGTCGTTTTTTATATATTTTGGATATGAATCTCTTTATAGGTTGTATCTTTTATAAGATATGAATCTTTTATAGGATGTAAATATATTCTCTCCCTTAGTCGATTATCTTTTTTTCTTGTTGATGGTTTCTTTTGCTGTGAAGAAGCTTTTTATTTTGGTGTAATTTCAAGAGTTTGTTTTTGCTTTTGTGTCCTTGCCTGAGGAGACATATCCAGAAAGACATATCCAGAAAGATGTTGCTAATCTCTTGTACCAATGTCCAAGAGATTACTGCCTATATTTTCTTCTAGGAGTTTTATGGATTTAAGTCTCACATAAACGTTTTTAATCCATTTTGGGTTTTAGTTTGTGTATGGTGTAAGAAAGTGGACCAATTTGATTCTTTTACATATAGCTATTCAGTTTTCCCAGCATCATTTATTGAAAATTCTATTTTCTTTATTGTACATTCTTGCCTCCTTTGTCATAAGTTAATTGACCATATACGTGTGGGTTTATTTCTGGGATTTCTACCTGTTCCATTAATGTATTTGTCTATGTTTGTGCCAGTACCACTTTGTTTTGATTACTATAGCTTTGTAGTATCCCATGGAATCTGGAATTGTGAAACTTTCAACTATTTTCTCCATCCTCAAGAAAGAAGGTTTAGCTATTTGAGGTCTTTTGTGGTTCCATAATCCATAAACTTCACACCCACACTATATCTCCCATATTTTTTTCTTGCTTTATCACGTAATGTGTTCCAAAGTTGTGTTAATAACTTTTAACCTCATCTTCTCTATCAGTGTACAGGCTTTAGGCCTCAGACAGGGAGTAATACATTTTTCCAAGAGAGGCTGCTTTCACAATAATCCTATGGGAATCCTTTTTTCCCCTTTTTTATAAACCTCACTGGCTCCACTCTATGGCAAGATACACTGTTTTGATCTATGAATTAGCATCAAGTTCTTGGTTGTTTTCAAATGGCTTGACTATCACTAAGACTAAAAAATATTCAGTCTTTTACTGGGCTTCCAGGTGGTGAGGTTGAAGATGAAAAGAGAGGAAGGAGGGAGAAAGAATGGAATATATATATGTATGTGGAAGCAAGAGGTTACATCTAGAAGGATACAATTTAACTCTCCCTATAATACTCTCAAAATAATTCTCAGAAATGTCTCAAAAATCACAAAATACTTGAAGTTGCTTTCTTGTGTAAACTGAAGGGGCTCAGTTCTACATCAGGGTGCTTGTAGGGGCAGAACAGAATAAAAACATAAGCATATAGGAGCACTAATACAAAGAAAAGTAAGAGAATGTAAGCATCCTGGACCAACAGGAATTGCAGGGAGGAATGGCATTAGGATACAGAGCAACCTTAGCCAGCTCTTTCCATTTCTATATTCTAGTATTCTCTCACTGGAAGTTACTCCCTTGCCCAAACTGAATTCTAGACTGTCCTTTCATTATTCATATGGCTTTTACTATTTTGGTGCTGTCTTCTGTCAGTGCTGGCTTGAACTTTTAACAATAAACCATGCTCTGTATTCTGACTCAACTTACACTCTCCTGTTTGGTTTTCACATTCAACAAGTTTACTTGGATTCTGACTAATAATGTGGTAAGATAATAAAATATGTGTGCAAAATTCAAAAGCATATACATCACAATTACCTTTGAAACTACTTTATCTCAACAATAAAGCACAACATAAATGGTTTTGGGAATACAGTCCTGTAAATTAACCCAATATACTTGAAGGTTTAAGAAACTCTTAACTAAAGGAAAATGCAGATGTCTAGCCCTTCAAATTAATTATATGCTTATAAGTTAAATCATAAGTTAATCATAAGTTAATCATAAGTTAATTATAAGTTAAATCATAATTATATGCTTATAAGTTAAATCATTTGCTTATAAATTATAAGCAAATATCAATTTGCTAATGTTGAAATGGGATATCTATAGATAATCCGAAAGTTTGTCTCCATGTATATGAAAATTTATTTGTTGTTATAAGTATTCATTAAGAAAATCGAGTGATATGTTATGGCTTCAGGGTCTGTGCTTGATTATATATTGAAGTCACGAGTAAATGAAAATGGAAATAAGCACATACCAATTAATAATTACTCTAAATATAAATGGAATAAATGTCCCAATCAATAGAAATAGGGTAATTAAATGGATAAAAAAAAGAGAAGACATATCTATATGCTGCCTACAAGAGACTCAATTTAGAGGTAAAAACACATGAAGGATGAAAGTTAAAGGATATAAAAAGGTATTCCTTGCAAATGGAAGCAAAAAATAAACCAGGATAACAATAATTATATCAGAAAAAAATAGACTATAAGAGAGACTGTAGCAAGAGACAAAGAAGGGAGTTACATAATAATAAGGGAATCAATCCAACAAGAAGATAAAACAATGGTAAATATCTGTGCTTCTAATATAGGAGCACCTAAATATATAAATCAAATATTAACAGACTTAAAGGGATAGATTGGCAGTGCCAAAATAATAGTAGAGAATTTTAACACCCCTTTTACATGAATGGGTAGATAAACTAGATGGAAAACTAACAAAGAAAAAGTGACTTTGAACAATGCATTATACTACTAATATGGAACTACTACATATACACAGAACGTTCCATCTAAAAGGAACAGAATACACATTCTTTTCAAGGATACATGTAATATTCTACAAAATAGATCACATGATAGGCCAAAGTCTTAATACTTTAAGAAAACTGAAATTATACCAAACATGTTTTCTGACGACAGAATAAAACTAGAAGTTAATTACAAGGAAACAAAAAGACTTGAAAAACAAAACAACATGGACGCTGAACAGCATGCTACTAAACAATCAACGTGACAATGAAAACAAAGAGGATATTTTTAAAATGACAAATGAGGGGTGCCTGGGTGGCGCAGTCAGTTAAGCGTCCGACTTCAGCCAGGTCACGATCTCGCAGTCCGTGAGTTCGAGCCCCGCGTCAGGCTCTGGGCTGATGGCTCAGAGCCTGGAGCCTGTTTCCGATTCTGTGTCTCCCTCTCTCTCTGCCCCTCCCCCGTTCATGCTCTGTCTCTCTCTGTCCCAAAAAAAATAAATAAACGTTGAAAAAAAAAATTTAAAATGACAAATGAAAATGAAAACAGTGGTACAAAATATTTGGAATACAGTATAATAAGTTTTAAGATGGAAATTTATACCAATATGTGCTTAACCTAAAAAAAAAAAAAGTCAGGAAAAATCTCAAATAAAACACCTAAACTTACACCTAATGGAACTAGAAAACAGGGAACAAATCCTAAAGGTAGTAGAAGAAGTAAATAATAGATTAGAGAGTTGAAATAGGTGAAATAGAGACTAAAAAATCAATAGACAAGATCAACAAAACTATAGGTACTTCCTTGAATAGATAAACAGTATCAATAGACCTTTAGCCATATTTAGCAAGAAAAAAGAGAGAGGACCCAAACAAATAAAGTCAGAAACTAACTAGGATAAATAACAACTGACCCCACAGAAATACAAAGAATTATAAGAGAATATTATTTTAAAAAAACCCAAAAAACAATAGGCCAACAAATTGGACAACCTAGAAGAAATGTATAAATTCCTTGAATATACAATCTTCCAACACTGAATTAGGAAGAAATAGAAAAATTGAATGACCATTACTATTAATGAAACTTAATGGAATCAGTAATCATAATAAAAATCCAAAAACCTCCCAACAAACAAAAGTTCAGGACCAGATGGCTTCAGATAAATCTAACAAATTTTTAAAGAGCACTTAACACCACTTCTAAAATATATAAGAGAAAATAAAAGAGGAAGAAAAACTTCCAAATTCATTCTATGAGACCAACATTACCATGGTAGCAAAACTAGATAAAGTCATTACAATAAAAGAAAATTACAGGAAAATATCCTTGATGTACATAGATGTAAATATTTTCAAAAAAATATTACCAAACCAAATTCAGCACTATATTGAAAGCATTATTCACCACAATCAAGTGGGACTTATTTCAGACATTCAAAAATGGTTTCGTATTCACAAATCAGTCAATGTGATACATCAGATTAAAAGAAGAAAGATTAAATGCCATATTGCCATCTCAATATAAACAGAAAAAGTACCACAGTGTCTTGATTACTACAACTTTATAATTCTCCTCTAGGAATTTGATGGTTTTCTATCTCACATTTAGGTCCTACATTCATTTGAAATTATTTTTGTATATGGTTTAAAAAACTGGTCCAGTTTCATTCTTCTGTGTGTTGCTGTCCAGTTTCCCCAATACCATTTGTTGAAGAAACTGGGTTTTTTTTCCCCCATTGGATATTCTTTCTTGCTTTGTCAAAGATTAGTTGACCATATAGTTATGGGTCCATTTCTGGGTGTTCTGTTCCATTGGTCTATGTGTCTGTTGCATTACTATACACCAATAATGAAGCATCATTAAAAGAAATTAAGGAATTGAACGCATTTGCAATTGCACCAGAAACAATTAGATACCTAGGAATAGACCTAATCAAAGAGGTAAAAGACCTCTACTCTGAACACTATAGAACACTTATGAAAAAAATTGAAGAGGACACAAAGAAATGGAAAAGTGCTTCTTGCTCATAGATTGGAAGAACAAACATTGTTAAAATATCCATACTATCCAAAGCAATATACACATTTAATGCAATTCCTATCAAAATACCACTAATATTTTTCATAGAGCTAGAACAAACAATCCTAAAAGTTTTATGGAACCACAAAAGGCCCTGAATAGCCAAAGCAAATCTCAAAAAGAAAAGCAAAGCTGAAGACATCATGATTTCAGACCTCAAGTTATATTATAAAGCTGTAGTGATCAAGACAGTATGGTACTGGAACAAAAGCAGACATGTGGAATATTACTCAGCCATCAAAAATAATGAAATCTTGCCACATGCAATGACGTGGATGGAGCTGTGGTGCATTATGCTACGCAAGTTAACTCACTCAGAGAAAGGCAAATACCATATTATTTCACTCACATGTGGAATTTAAGAAACAAAACAGATGAACACATGGGGAGAAAGAGAGACAAACCAAGAAACAGACTCAACTATAGAGAACAAACAGGGTTACTGGAGGGGAGATGGATGAGGGAGGATGGGATGAATAGGTGATGGGTATTAAGGAGGGCACTTGTGATGAGCACCAGGTGTTGTATGTAAGTGATGAATCAATAAATTCTACACCTGAAACTTATATTACATTGTATGTTAACTCCCTGGAATTTATTTATTTTTTTATTTTATTTTTTTTAATATATGAAATTTATTGTCAAATTGGTTTCCATACAACACCCAGTGCTCATCCCAAAAGGTGCCCTCCTCAATACCCATCACCCACCCTCCACTCCCTCCCACCCCCCATCAACCCTCAGTTTGTTCTCAGTTTTTAACAGTCTCTTATGTTTTGGCTCTCTCCCACTCTAACCTCTTTTTTTTTTCCTTCCCTTCCCCCATAGGTTTCTGTTAAGTTTCTTAGATTCCACATAAGAGTGAAACCATATGGTATCTGTCTTTCTCTGTATGGCTTATTTCACTTAGCATCACACTCTCCAGTTCCATTCACGTTGCTACAAAAGGCCATATTTCATTCTTTCTCATTGCCACGTAGTATTCCATTGTGTATATAAACCACAATTTCTTTATCCATTCATCAGTTGATGGACATTTAGGCTCTTTCCATAATTTGGCTATTGTTGAGAGTGCTGCTAAAAACATTGGGGTACAAGTGACCCTATGCATCACTACTCCTGTATCCCTTGGATAAATTCCTAGCAGTGCTATTGCTGGGTCATAGGGTATGTCTATTTTTAATTTTCTGAGGAACCTCCACACTGCTTTCCAGAGTGGCTGCACCAGTCTCCATTCCCACCAACAGTGCAAGAGGGTTCCCGTTTCTCCACATCCTCTCCAGCATCTATAGTCTCCTGATTTGTTTATTTTGGCCACTCTGACTGGCGTGAGGTGATACCTGAGTGTGGTTTTGATTTGTATTTCCCTGATAAGGAGCGACGTTGAACATCTTTTCATGTGCCTATTGGCCATCCGGAAGTCTTCTTTAGAGAAGTGTCTTTTCATGTTTTCTGCCAATTTCTTCACTGGGTTATTTGTTTTTCGGGTGTGGAGTTTGGTGTTTTTTTTTATCTTGACAAAGTCCCAATAGTTCATTTTTTTTTTGTTTCCCTTGTCTCAGGAGATGCATTCAGTAAAAAGTTGTTAAGGTCTATGTCAAAGAGGTTACTGCCTGTTTTCTTCTGTAGGATTTTGATGGTTTCCTGTCTCACATTTAGGCCTTTCATCCACATTGAATTTATTTTTCTGTATGGTGTAAGAATGTGGTCCAGTTATCTTCTTCTGCATGTTGCCTTCCAGTTTTCCCAATGCCATTTGTTGAAGAGACTGTCTTTTTTTCCCATTTTGTGCTTTGTCAAGGATTAGTTGACCATATAGCTTTGGGTTCATTAATGGGTTTCCTATTCTGTTCCATTGATCTATGTGTCTGTTTTTATACCAGCGCCATACTGTCTTAGTCACTAAAGCTCTGTAATAGAACTTGAATTCCAGAACTGTGATGCATCCACCTTTTCTGTTTCAAGTTTTCCTTGGCTATTCAGATGTTTTGTGATTCAATAGAAAATTGAGAGTTGTTTGTTATAGTTCTGTGAAAAATGCTTGTGGTATTTTGATAGGAATTGCACTGAATTGTGGGGAAATAGGCTCTACTTACATAAATGGGTTAGAAAAACTTAGGGTGAAAAGCCACCACCAAGGGGTGAAAGCACCCAAGGTTAGCTAGCAAGATATTGTAATGGTATCATGAGTAACTTGTTATATCACCTGCAGGAAATTACTTTCCAGCTGGTGTCATTGTACCTTGATCACAAACACCACTTGCCCCCATACTCTTTGCTTCTTACACATGCAAGTTAATGAATACTATGTGATAGTTTTCTTCATGTTCACCATGTGTGTAAGATCTTGAGAGCTCAATAGATAAGGAGAGGAAACCCCTGTTCAGGGCTCTTGTCTCCTCCTGGACATTAGTCTCTCTCATATTCAATTCTGCATCCACTCTCTTGCTGGACAACAGAGAACTTCAGACTCATAGTCTGCGACAGATGGTGACCTCGATGAGACAGAAGACAACATGAAGCCTATGTGACTAGAAAAAAAGCCGACATGTCAGATGGTGACATGATAGAACACAAGTCAACGTGATAGAAGGCAGCATGATTAGAAGAAAAGCCAACATGACTAAAAAGTCAACATGACAGAAGGGTGTGATCAGAAGCTGACGTGGGTAAGAAGTCAATGTGGTTAAGAAGCCGACATAACTCAAGGACTGCAAAACACCGCAGAATGATCAGCGCTCTACAAAAGAAAAAGGGCACTGGAATACAATCTCTCTCAATGAGGGAAGAGGAAAGCAAAACTATATTAGGATTTGCTGCTGTGGAAGTTTTGAGATAATCGTTATGGGAGACTCCCTATCCTTAGAACAGAAACAATACATTCATATAGCACTCCTTAAATTATTAATGATTATCCAGCAACACTGCCCTTGGTTTTCCAAGAAAGTAACCTTTGACCTAGACATTTGGGAATTAATAGCTAAAACACTAAAGACACGCCATATGGAACGTGCTAATGTTCTGCATGAGGTTATACTTACATGGTCTATTGTCCCTACAACCATTCTCCCCCTGAGTGTGGATGATGCTTGTGAAGATATAGTCCTACCCAAAGCAAAAAAAAAAATTCCAAGGAATCTAAGCATCCTTATTGTCAGCCAGCCCCTTCAGCACCCCTATATCCAGAGAACGCCAACTCCCTTCTTTGTCATTGGGAAGAATCTAACCTTTTAAAGGAACAAAAGATTCCTTCTGACAACATCCTTAACCCGATGCTACAACATATTAAGTGTACCCTTATGGAGTTTACAGATGCCTCAGGGAAAACTCACAAGGCTTCTGCACTTTGGAAAACTAGAAAAAAACTGGGAACATATATTATACACTAGACCGAGCTCTAACCAACATTCAGAACTGCAAGCTATATTATTAGCTATAGAAAACTTTTCCCAACCCTTAAATATTGTCTCTGAGATGTCAAGGAGCAAAGACCACCCACTTCAGATTTCCCCACCAGGTTTCAGGTGAAAATGAACCATGGGGAACAAATTGTCTTAAGTGGACCCAAGTAAAACATATTCAGTGTTTAAGCTAATTTAAGTGTGTTGGCTTGAGATAGACCTGTCTATCAACATTAAATTTAAAAACTGTATTCTACCTCGGTTTGCTGAAGGTCAAATAAGCTCATGTTATCTCTGTTCCAACTTCTTAGCAAAAGGATGACTTAAAGTAATGGTTAACTTTGTTTATCTCATAGTTGTCATGGGTAATTTTTAAGATAGCTTTCAAAGGCTTTAGTAACCTAAAAAGGTTTGCTTGTATAATAAATTGGGATTGAATTTGTTGGACATCTCAGTCTTTTCTAAATAGGATGGGATATAAAGCATGGATTACTAAGCAAGGTTTATCTGCTTTTGGCTTCTTATTGCAGAGAAACTAAGGATATTTGGGTCTGATGGTAAACAAGCTTTGTGCTTTATAAATTTCTGAGGTTTATTTTCTTAAACAAATTTCCCAAGATTTAAATTGTAAATGAAGTCGTTTTGAACAATTAGGCTTCTTTGGTATATTAAGTTACTCTGGAACACTGTCCAACAAATAATAAGCCTTAGGTTACATTTGAGTAAATGTTATAACTATTCTAGAGATTATATGCAATTCTTAGTTTTAATATTTTTTGGTATAAGGTCATCACTTGATATTCTGATTATTGAAGTGTTATGTGCCACAGAAATAACTGAATTTCCTTGTCAATTGCATTAGCTCTTTTAATCATGTTCACTTTTGAGTCTTTTTGTCATAGTTTTGTGACTCTTGTTGGAAGACTTTTTCACCTCTATAACTTGTAGTAGACAGATGATCCTCTCTACTCAAGGAGGCTCTGTTTCCCCTGAACTCTGTCTTTCTCTTTTGTAACTCCCCTATACCTACCCCAACTAAGCAATGGTGAGCCATAGGTAGGAACATCTCTACACTCCTATTCAGCAGGAAGAAATTATAGAAGAGAAGACCATCCACCCTCAGCAACCTTAAAGATTTTAAGGGTAAAAATTGTTCAGGGGAAATGATGTGGGAAACAACGGCAGAAGGAAATGGCAGATAAAATTAAATTTCTTTATAATCCACAATGCCAAGCAATTGTAGAATGAGCACATGATAAATTTAAAAATATGTTAAAAACAAAAAAGGGGGGATTACCCATGACTGTCTACATTACAACCTCAACTACTCCTCGATTGAGATATAATCACTCTTAAATTTTTAAATCTTGACCCTCAAGGACTAACCGCAACTGAAATACATTCTTTAAAATCAGATAAAATCTCTCATCCTATGGTGTTGGTTCAAACTTCTCACCTGGGGTAAAGGATATGCTTGTGTTCTTTCAAATTCCCGACTTCTGTGGATTCCTTCTTCGTTGGTGAAACCATATCATGTCATGAAGGAGACCCCCAGAATATCTTACAATCAACCAGGACTTCCAGAGAATGATGCTGAATGAGTGACCACTGCTCCCATTTTTCAAGATGGAAGAAACCTCTTCATTGATTCCTCATCCTGAAGCCACTCCACAAACACAAGTTCTTGCCTCTGATATAATATGGGGAAGCCTTAAATCTACCAGACTGGCATATTCTTACAACACAATGGTATTGCACATACCCTGATTTGTATCTGATGACCATGATCTCCATCATTGACAGGAATTTAATGCAGAATCACCTTTCAAACCACCCGACAGCAAGAGACAAATCAGGAGCTCGCCATGACAGACCTCGCATGTAAACTTAAGAAGACAAAGAAAAACAAAAAAGAGGAACTGTGGGGAGATAGGTTCTACTTACATAAATGGGTTAGAAAAAAGCTTAGAGTGGAAAGCCGCCACAATGTGGGGGGGGGGAGGAACTGCCCAAGGTTAGCTAGGGAGATATTGTAATGGGATCACGAGTAACTGGTTATATCACCTACAGGAAATTACTTTCCAGATGGCACCAATATACTTTCATCACAAATACCACTTGCCCCACAGACCCTTTGCTTCTTAAATACACAAGTTATTGATTGCCATCTGATAGTTTTCTTCACATTCACCATGTGTGTAAGATCTTGAGAGCCCAGTAAAAAAGGAGATGAAACCCCTGTTTGGGGCTCTTGTCTCCTCCTGGACATTAGCCTCTCTTGTATTCAATTCTGCATCTGCTCTTTTGCTGGACAAGAGAGAACTCCAGACTCATAGTCTGTGACACTGAATGTGTATATTGCTTTGGGTAGTATATACATTTTAACAATATTTGTTCTTCCAATGCAAGAGCATGGAATGTTTCTCCATTTGTTTGTGTCATCTTCAATTTCATTCATAAGGTTTTTATAGTTTCCAGAGTACAGATATTTTACCTCTTTCATAAGGTTTTTATACTTTCCAGAGTACAGATATTTTATCTCTTTGTTTAGGTTTATTCCCATGTATTTAATTGGTTTTGGTGCAATTTGACATGGCATTAATTCCTTTATTTATCTTTCTACTGCTTCAAATTGGTGTTTGGAAAATGCAGCCAATTTCTGCACATTGATTTTATATCCTGCACTGTTACTGAATACGTGTATCAGTCCTAGCTATATTTTTGCTGGAGTATTTTCAGCTTTTCTATATAGACTATCATGTTGTCTATGAATACTCAAAGCCTGGCTTCTTTCTTACTGATTTGAATGCCTTTTATTTCTTTTTGTTGTCTGCTATGGGAGGGACTTCCAGTATCATGCTAAATAACAGCCATGTGAGTGGACATCCCTGTCATGTTCCTGACCTTAGGGGAAAAGTTCTGTTTTTCCCCATTGATGATGATATTAGATGTGGGTTTATCATATATGGCTTTTATAATGTTGATTTGTGTTCTTTCTATCCCTACCCTCTTGAGGGTTTTTATCAAGAATTGATGATGTATTTTGACAAATTCTTTTCCTGCATCTAGTGAGAGGATCATATGGTTCTTATACTTTCTTTTATTAATGTGGTGTAAGAGACTGTCTCTTTTCCATTGGATATTCTTTCCTGCATTGTCAAAGGTTAGTTGGCCATACTTTTGTGGGTCCAATTCTGGAGTCTCTTGCATAGGGGCATTTGTACCCCAATGTGTATAGCAGCACATTCAACAATAGCCAAATTATGGAAAGAGACTAAATGTCCATCCACTGACGAATGGATAAAGAAATTGTGGTTTTTTGGTGCCTGGGTGGCTCAGTCAGTTAAGCAGCCGACTTCGGCTCAGGTCATGATCTCGCGGTCCATGAGTTCGAGCCCTGCATCGGGCTCTGTGCTGACAGCTCAGAGCTTGGAGTCTGTTTCAGATTCTGTGTCTCCCTCTCTCTGACCCTCCCCTGTTCATGCTCTGTCTCTCCCTGTCTCAAAAATAAATAAAAAAAGTTTAAAAAATTTAAGAAATTGTGGTTTATATACACAGTGAAATGCTACTTGGCAATGAGAAAGAATGAAATATGGCCTTTTGTAGCAACACGGATGGAACTGCAAAGCGTTAAGCTAAGTTAAATAAGTTATACAGAGAAAGACAGATACCATATGTTTTCACTCTTATGTGAATCCTGAGAAACTTAACAGAAGATCATGGGGGAGGGGAAGGGGGAAAAAAACTTAGAAATGGACAGAGGCAAACCATAAGAGACTCTTAAAAACTGAGAATAAACTGAGGGTTGATGGGGGGTGGGAGTGAGGGGAAAGTGGGTGATGGGCTTTGAGGAGGGCACCTGTTGGGATGAGCTCTGGGTGTTGTATGGAAACCAATTTGACAATAAATTTCATATATTAAAAATGTGGTGTTTCGTGTTGATTTATGAATATTGAACCATCACTGCAGCCCAGGAATAATCCCACTTGATCATGGCAAACAATTATTTTACTGTACTGTCAAATTCCATTTGCTAGTACTTTATTGAGAATTTTTGCATCAATGTACATCAGGGATATTGGCCTGTAATTCTCCCTTTTAGTGGGGTCTTTGTCTGGTTTTGGAATCAAGGTAATGCTGGATGTGTAGAATGACTTTGGAGGTTTTCATTCCATTTCTATGTTTTGGAACAGTTTGAGAAGAATAAGTGTTAACTCTTCTTTAAATGTCTAGTAAAATTGTTCTGGAAAGCCATCTGGCTCAGGACTTCTATTTTTTAGGGAGATTTTTGACTACTGATTCAATTTCTTTGCTGCTTTGGGGTATGTTCAAGTTTTCTATTTCTTTTTGTCACAGATTTGGTAGTTTGTGAGTTTCTATAAATTTGTCCATTTCTTACAGATAGCCCACTTTTTTGGCATATAATTTTTCATAGTATTCTAATATAACTGTATTTCTGTGGTTTTGGTTGTGATCTCTGTCCTTTCATTCATGATTTTATCTAATTGGGTCCTTTCTCTTTTATTTTTGATAAGTCTGGCTTGGGGTCTATCAATTTTATTAATTCTTTCAAAGAACCAGCTTTTAGTTTGATTGTTATACTGTTTTTTGTTTCTTTATTTGTTTCTATATCATTTATTACTACTCTAAACTTTATGATTTCCCTTCCTCTACTAACTTTAGGCTTTACTTGCTATTCCTTTTCTAGCTCCTTTGTTTGTTTGTGTATCTGAGATATTTCTTGCTTCTTGAGATAGGCATCAATTGCAATGTATTTCCCTCTGCTGACCAGATTTGATGCATCCCAAAGGTGTTAGGCTCTCATGTTTTTAATTTTGTTTGCTTCCATGTATTTTTTATTTTATTTTTATTTTTAATTTTCTTTTTTATTTTTATAATTTACATCCAAATTAGTTAGCATATAGTGCAACAATGATTTCAGGAGTAGATTCCTTAGTTCCCCTTACCCATTTAGCCTATCTCCCCTCCCACAACCCCTCCAGTAATACTCAGTTTGTTCTCCATATTTATCAGTATCTTATGTTTTGTCTCCCTCCCTGTTTTTATTTTATGTTTATCTTCCCTTATGTTCATCTTTTTTGTCTCTTAAAGTCCTCATATGAGTGAAGTCATGTGATATTTGTCTTTCTCTGCTTGACTTATTTCACTTAACATAATAACCTCCAGTTCCCTCCATGTAGTTGCAAATGGCATGATTTCATTCTTTTTGATTGCCAAGTAATACTCCAATGTGTGTGTGTATATATATATACCACACCTTCTTTATCTATTCATCCATCAGAGGACATTTGGGCTCTTTCCATGCTTTGACTATTGTTGATAGTGCTGCTATAAACATGGGGGTGCATGTGTCCTTTGGAAACAGCACACATGTATTCCTTGGATAAATGCCTAGTAGTGCACTCGATGGGTCATAGGGTAGTTCTATTTTTAGTTTTTTGAGGAACCTCCATATTGTTTTCCAGAGTGGTTGCACCAGCTTGCATTCCCAGCAACAATGCAAAAGAGATCCTCTTTCTCCGCATCCTCGCCAACATCTGTCGTTGCCTGAGTTGTTAATGTTAGCCATTCTGACAGGTGTCAGGTGGTATCTCATTGTGGTTTTGATTTGTATTTCCGGGATGATGAGTGATGTTGAGCATTGTTTCATGTGTTGGTTGGCCATCTGGATGTCTTCTTTGGAGAAGTGTCTATTCATATCTTTTGCCCATTTCTTCAATGGATTATTTGTTTTTTGGTTATTGAGTTTGATAAGTTCTTTGTAGATTTTGGATACTAGCCCTTTATCTGATATGCCATTTGCCAATATATTCATCCATTCTGTCGGTTGCCTTTTAGTTTTGCTGATTGTGTCCTTTTCTGTGCAGAAGCTTTTTATTTTGATGAGGTCCCAGTAGTTCATTTTTGCTTTGGTTTCCCTTGCCTCTGGAGACGTCTTGAGTAAGAAGTTGCTGCAGCCAAGATTGAAGAAGTTTTTGCCTGCTTTCTCCTCAAGGATTTTGATGACTTCCTGTCTTACATTGAGGTCTTTCATCCACTTTGAATTTATTTTTGTGTATGGTGTAAGAAAGTGGTCCAGGTTCATTCTTCTGCATGTCACTGTCCAGTTTTCCTGGCACCACTTGCTGAAGAGACTGTCTTTATTCAATTGGATAGTCTTTCCTGTTTTGTCAAAGATTAGTAGGCCATACGTGTGTGGGTCAATTTCTGGGTTCTCTATTCTGTTCCATTGATCTGTCTGTTCTTGTACCATTACCATACTGTCTTGATGATTACAGCTTTGTAGTATAGCTTGAAGTCTGGGATTGTGATGCCTCCTGCTTTGGTTTTCTTTTTCAAGATTTCTTTGGCTATTTGGGGTCTTTTCTGGTTCCATACAAATTTTGGGATTATTTTTTTCTAGTTCTGTGAAGAATACTGGTGTTACTTTGATAGGGATTGCATTGAATATGTAGGTTGCTTTTGGTAGTAATGACATTTTAACAATATTTGTTCTTCCTATCCAGGAGCATGGAATCTTTTCTCATTTTTTTGTGTCTACTTCAGTATCTTTCATAACCTTTCTACAGTTTTCAGTGTATAGATTTTTCACCTCTTTGGTTAGATTTATTCCTAGGTATTTCATGGCTTTTGTGCAACTGTAAATGAGATCGATTCCTTGATTTCTCTTTATGTTGCTTCATTGTTGGTGTATAGGAATGAAACCAATTTCTGTGCATTGATTTTTATATCCTGCAACTTTGCTGAATTCATGAATCAATTCTAGCAGTTTTCTGGTGGAATCTTTTGGGTTTTCCATATAGAGAATCATGTTATCTGTGAAGAGTGGAAGTTTGACCCCCTCCTGGATGACTTGGATGCCTTTTATTTCTTTGTGTTGTGTGATTGCAGAGGTTAAGACTTCCAATAATATGTTGAATAACAGTGGCGAAAGTGGACATCCCTGTCTTGTTCCTGACTTTGGGGGAAAGCTCTCAGTTTTTCCTATTGAGGATGATATTAGCGTTGGGTCACTTGTATATGGCTTTTATGATCTGGAGGTATCCTCCTTCTATCCCTACTTTCTTGAGGGTTTTTATCAAGAAAGGATGCTGTATTTTGTCAAATGCTGTCTCTGCATCTATTGAGAGGATCATATTGTTCTTGCCCTTTATTTTATTGATGTGATGAATCTCGTTGTTTTGTGGATATTGAACCAGCCCTACATCCCAACTATAAATCCCACTTTGTCGTGGTGGATATATTTTTTTAATGTATTGTTGGATCCGGTTGGCTAATATCTTGTTGAGGATTTTTGCATCCATGTTCATCAGGGAAATTGGTCTATAGTTCTCCTTTTTGTGGGGTCTCTGGTTTTGGAATCAAGGTACTGCTGGCTTCATAGAAAGAGTTTGTAAGTTTTCCTTCCATTTTTATTCTTTGGAGCACCTTCAAGAGAATAGGTATTAATTCATCTTTAAATGTTTGGTAGAAATGCCCTGGAAAGCCCTCTGGCCCTGGACTCTTGTTTTTTGGGAGATTTTTGATTACTAATTCGATTTCCCTACTGGTTATGGGTCTGATGAAATATTCTATTTCTTCCTGTTTCAGTTTTGGTAGTGTATATGTTTCTTAGAAAGTTGTCCATTTCTTCCAGATTGCCTATTTTATTGGCATATAATTGCTCATAACATTCTCTTCTTATTGTTTTTTTTTTTTTATCTGCTGTGTTGTTTGTGATCTCTCCTCTTTCATTCTTGATTTTATTTCTTTGGGTCCTTCCCTTTTTCTTTTTGATCAAACTGGCTAGTGGTTTATCTATTTTGTTAATTAGTTCAAACAACCAGCTTCTAGTTTCATTGATCTGTTCTACTGGTTGTTGTGGGGTTTTTTGTTTTTGTTTTTTGGTTTTTTGGTTTTTTTGTTTTGTTTTGTTTTGTTTTGTTTTGTTTTGTTTGTTTGTTTTGGTTTCGATAGCATTAATGTCTGCTCTAATCTTTATTATTTCCTGTCTTCTGATGGTTTGGGGTTTTATTTGCTGTTCTTTTTCCAGCTCCTTAAGGCGTAAGTTTAGGTTGTGTATCTGAGATCTTTCTTCCTTCTTTAGGAAGGCCTGGATTGCTATATACTCTCCTCTTATGACCGCCTTTGCTGCATCCCAGAGGTTTTGGGTTGTGGTGTTATCATTTTCATTGACTTCCATGGGCATGGAATGTTTTTTTTTTCCATTTCTTTGTGTCTTCTTCAATTTCTTTAATAAGTTTTCCATAGTTTTCAGCATATAGATCTTTTACATCTTTGGATAGGTTTATTCCTAAATATTTTATGGTTCTTGGTGCAATTGTATATGAGATCAGTTTCCTTATTTCTCTTTCTGTTGTTTCATTATTAGTGTATAAAAATGCAACTGATTTCTGTACATTGATTTTTGTACCCTGCGACATTGCTGAGTTCAGGTATCAGTTCTAGCAGGCTTTTGGTGGAGTCTGTCGGGTTTTCCATGTAGAGTATCATGTGGTCTGCGAAAAGTGAAAGTTTGACTTCTTTTCCAATTTTGATGCCTTTTATTTCATTTTGTTGTCTGATTGCTGATGCTAGGATTTGCAACACTCTGTTAAACAACAGTGGCGAGAGTGGATATTACTGTCATGTTTCTGTTCTCAGGGGGAAAGCTCTCAGTTTTTCCCCATTGAGGATGATATTAGCTGTGGGATTTTCATAAATGGTTTTTATGATGTTTAAGTATGCTCCTTCTATCCCGACTTTCTTGATGGTTTTTATTAAGAAAGAATGCTGTATTTTGTCAAAAATTTTTTTCTGTATCTATTATCAGGGCCATATGGTTCTTATTCTTTCTTTTATTTATTTGATGTACCACATTTGATTGGTTTGTGAATATTGAATCATCCCTGCAGCCCAGGAATGAATCCCCTTTGATCATGGTGAATAATTCTTTTTATATGCTGGTGAATTCAATTTTCTAGTATTTTCTTGTGAATTTCTTCATCCATATTCATCAGGGATATTGGCCTGTAATTCTGTATTTTGTTGTGTCTCTATATAGTTTGGGAGTCAAAGTAATGCTGGCTTTGTAGAACGAGTATGGATGTTTTCCTTCCATTTCTATTTTTTGGGGGAAGAATAGATCTTAAATCTGTTTTAAATGTCTGATAGAATTCCCCAGGGAAGCCATCTAGACCAGGACTCTTATTTGTTGGGAGATTTTTGATAAATGATTCAATTCCTTCCCTAGTTATGGGTCTGTTCAAATTTTCTCTTCCCGTTTGAGTTTTAGTAGTGTGTGGGTGCTTAGGAGTTTGTCTATTTCTTAAAAGTTTTCCAGTTTGTTGGACAAATGGTATAATTTTGAAAATTGTACTATAATTATGCCATTATACTATTATATTCAAATGGTATTAATTTGGAAGTAATGTTGAAATAAACTATTTTTTCATAGTATTCCCTGATAATTGCTGTATTTCTGAGGGATTGGTTGTAATAAATCCATTTTCATTCGTGATTTTATCTATTTGGCTCCTCTCTCTTTTCTTTTGAGAAGTCTGGCTAGAGCTTTATCAATTTTGTTTATATCTTCAAAAAACCAACTCAGTTTAATTCATCTGTTTTACTGATTTTTTTTTTTTGGATTCTATATTGCTTATTTCTGCTCTGACCTTTATTAATTCTCTTCTGTTGCTGGGTTTGAGGTGTCTTTGCTGATCTGCTTCTAGTTCTTTTGGGGTGCCGTTAATTTTTCATTTGGAATTTTTCTTGTTTCTTGAAATAGGCCTGGATTGCAATGTATTTTCCTCTTAGGACTGCCTTTACTGCATCTCAAAGGGTTTGCATTGTTGTGTTTTCATTTTCATTTGTTTCCATATATTTTTACATTTCTTCTCTAATTGCTTGGTTGACCCATTCATTCCTTAGTGGGATGTTCTTAACCTCCACGGTTTTGAAGGTTTTCCAGAGTTTTTCCTGTTGTTGATTTCAAGTTTCGCAGCATTGTGATCTGAAAATGTGCATGGTATGATCTCAATTATTTTATATTTATTGAGGGATGTTTTGTGATCCAGTATGTGATCTATCTTGGAGAATGTTCCATAGGCACTTGAGATGAAAATATACTCTGCTGCTTTAGGATGTAGAGTTCTAATTATATCCGTCAAGTCCATCTGGTCCAGTGTTTCTTTACTGATCTTCTGTCAAGATAATCTATAGATAGCTATAAGTGGAGAATTAAAGTCCCCTGCAATTACCACATTCTTAGCAATAAGATTGCTTATATTTGTGATTAATTGTTTTATATATTTGGGTACATCCAAATTGGTGTATAGACATTTATAATTGTTAGCTTTTCCTGATGGATAGATCGTGTAATTATTGTATAATGCCTTTCTACATCTCTTGTTACAACCTTTAAAGTCTAATTTCTCTGATATAAGTATGGCTACTCCAGCATTCTTTTGACTTCCAGGAGCATGGTAGTTCTCCATCCCTGAATTTCAATCTAAAGGTGTCCTCAGGTCTAAAATGGGTCTCTTGTAGATAGCAAAGAGATATATCTTGCTTTTTAATCCATTCTGATACCCTATGTCTTTTTGTTGGAGCATTGAGTCCATTTACATTCAGTGTTATCATTGAAAGATATCATTTAGAGTCATTTTGTTATCTGTACGTTTCAAGCTTGTAGTGATGTCTCTGGTCCTTTGTGGTCCTTGCAATCTTCCACTTACAGAGTCCCCCTTAGGATGTTTGTAGGGCTGGTTTAGTGGTGATGAATTCCTTCAGTTTTTGTTTGGGAAAACTTTTATCTCTCCTATTCTGAATGACAGCTTTGCTGGATAAAGGATTCTTGGCTGCATATTTTTCCTGTTCATCACATTTTAGATTTCCTACCATTCCTTTCTGGTCTGCCTGTCTGGTCTGGTCTGCTACTACTGTTATGTGTCTACCTTTGTATGTTAAGGACCCTTTATCCCTAGCTGCTTTCAGAATTTTCTCTTTATCCTTGTATTTTGCCACTTTCACTATATGTCGTGCAGAAGATTGATTCAAGTTACATCTGAAGGGAGTTGTTTTTGCCTCTTGGGATTCAATGTCTGTTTCCTTCCCCAGATTGGGGAAGTTCTCAGCTATTATTTGTTTAAGTACACCTTCAGCCCATTTCTCTCTCTTCTTCTTCTGGAATTCCTATGACATGGATATTGTTCTGTTTGATTGCATCACTTAGTTCTCTAATTCTCCCCTCTTGATCCTGGAATTTTTTTATGTCTATTTTTCTCAGCTTCATCTCTTTCCATAATTTTATCTTCTAATTCACCTATTCTCCCTTCTGCCTCTTCAGTCTGCACTGTGGCTGTCTCCATTTTATTTTCCACATCTTTTATAGCTTTTTAAAATTCATGATGACTTTTTTAATTAGCTTTTTAAAATTCATGATGACTATATTTTAGTTACTTGGTCTCTGCATCAATTGATTCTCTGCTGTCTTCTATGCTATTTTCAAACCTAGTGATCAATCTTATCACTATTATTCTAAATTACTGTTCAGTTATATTGCTTATATCTGTTTTGATCAATTTCTTAACTGTCACTTCTTCCTGCAATTTCTTTTGAGGAGAATTCTTCCATTTCATCACTTTTCCTAATTTTCTCTCCCTTATGAGTTTAAAAGCTTGTTATGTGCTCTGCACCTGTGAGCACTGCTATATTAAAGGGGGTTCATACACTGTCCAGGGCCTGCCCCTTCAAGAAGTGTTTTTTGGTGAGTGTTACTTGCTCTCTGTTGTTGTGACTTTGCTTTTTTTTATTTCCCTACTCGTAGTGTAGTTTTGTACCCTCCACCAAGTGTGCTTTGATTTGTTCCTTGATGTAGCCCTGGAAAGGAAAACAGAGCAATAAACAGGAAACAAAACCACGCAAACACACAAATAAAACAAAAAAGCAAAAAACAATCCAAAGCAAAAAACTAGAAACACCAGCTATAAGTTATGAACAGGGTGGTGATGGTGCTGATGGAAAAGCACATACAAAAAGAGAAGTGACAGCGGTGGGTAAAAAGAAAAAATAAACATTGACGGGGCAGAGGGACTAAATTGCTTAATCCAGAGAGAAATGAAGGTAAAGTTACCCATAGAAAGTATAAAGCTTGATTATTCCAGAGAGAAAAAAAAGAACGTAAAGAAAGAGGTGTAGAGCATGTATCAAGATAATGGATTAAATATGTCTGCTTAAACAAACCAACAACCAGAGTATCCAGCCTAAAAGAGGGAAGAGATAAGAAGGAGAAAAGGAAGGAAGAATATACCTAAATAGCAAGAGTTGTCCTAGAATTAATCCAGGCAATGCAGCAGCACTGGTCTGAAGGAGTGGGCAGTCTGGTTCCTCAATCTCTATCCTGCTCTGATATGCATTTGCCTGGTGTGGAGGGGTGTGGCATGAGGTAGGTGGATTCCGCCTCCACTGTGGGCCCTGCCAACCAATCCCTGAGGCCCCACCTTGGTGGTGGTGTGGAGAATAATGGCAACCCCCCAGTATCTTCTCCATGGATCTGGTGTCCCAAATCACTCCATTGAGCCATCTGCCTGCAGACGAGGCAATCTAACTCCACTGACTCCTGTGCCTTGGTGCTTGGCTGGGATTTAAACTCCCATTCTGTGTGCCCCAGCACTGGGGAAGTGCCTCTCTATGCTGCCCAATATGTGGACCCAGCTGGTCAGAGGGGACCACTTTCTCCTACTGTGGACTGCACCCCTGACATACCACTGAACCCAGGGGTGGCTCCCCTGTTCCCCAGATGTGTTAACAGAGCAGCCATCCCCAGTCCAGAGAAAGGCCCACAGAGATGGGATCCGTCTCTGTCCCAGTCTGAGGTTTTTCTCTTGTCCATATACAGTCCTATGCTTCCGCAGATGCTCTTTCTCTTCCCTTTGTCTCTCCGCAGAAGGGGATCTCTCCCCTCTGTGCCTACACAGCCTGTTTTATCCCCCAGTTCGCAATCACCCACCTATGGCCCGTCAGGTTGTCCTGGTGTCTCCCTCTTAGACTCAGTGTCTTTTCCTCCCAGACTCTTGGGGGTCAAAGTCCTTTGGCTTCAACCCTTATTTGTTTGAGGGATGTGGGAAGTGTGGATCCCCCTACTTCTCTGCCATGTTGGCCTGTACCCACTTTGCTTTTTTTTTTTTTTGAGTATAGGCCAGATATTGGTGAAAATAGAAATGAGAGATGATAAAGGCCTCAACTAAAATGTTGGCAGGCTTATCGGAGAGGAAGGTAGCAAGTGGAGAGATACATAGAAAGTGGACTAGCAAGGCATAGTAGTTGATTTTATGTGTGCAGTGTTATAGAGACAGCTTTGTGCTGGAATATTCTCATATTTGCTTGTGAAAGCTTATTTTCCACTTTTCAGGAATTTTGATAGTCACTTGTTAAACCATTGGCAGCTTAAAATAGTCTTAGGAGACATATTTACATCTGGAAATTAACAAACACTACAAATCAGATTTTTCCCCTAGAAAGTTTACCAGATTACACTCAGTTCTGTATGGTTTAAATGGACAAATGGTAGGTCCATCCAAAAAGATGACTTTCTAGTAATAGAAGTAACTTATGTATGCAGAGGACACTGAATCCAGATTTGTGTATAGTGCTTATGAGATGGCTATACACCATTCAAGTTGAAATATCCCTTTGGATATTCACAGCTGGATGTCAGATGAAAGGTAGAGACTGAAGAGATATATATTTGGGATGCATATATTTTAGATGTATATAGGTGGCATTTTCAAAGGTAGGTATAGATGTGATCATTCAGGTGGAGCTTGGAGAAGAGAATAGGCATAGGACAGAGTTCTAGAGAACAGTTAAATTCAGGGACAGTAGAAGGATCATACTAAAGAGACTGAGACATAGTAGTAAGAAAGAGAATAGCATTCAAGAGGCCTAACGGGAAGAATCTTTAAAGAGGCAATTATAATAAAGTATGAAATTCTGCAGAGACATTCAATGTGATAGCAACAGAAAAACATTGACTTAATTCACCACCTATGAGGTCATTGATCACATTTTAGAAACAAGTTAAGTGGTTAGAACCAAAGCTGAATTTCAGGGAGGTGAATAAAAAATAAGAGGTGAAACATTAGAAAAAAGGAGTGTAACACAAATAGCTAATATTTATTAAGAAGCTACTTTAAATTTCTAAACACTTTACATATTCAATTGACCCTTGAACAATGCAAAGTTTAGAGATGCTGAACCCCTGCATAGTTGAAAATCTGTATATAACTTTTGACTCCTCAAAAACTTAACTACTAACAGCTACTGTTGACCAGAAGGCTTACTTATAACATAAATAGGTGTTTAAAAAATATTTTGTATGGGGGCACCTGGGTGGCTCAGTCAGTTGAGCATCCGACTACAGCTCAGGTCATCATCTCACAGTTTGTGAGTTCAAGCCCCACATTGGGCTCTGTGCTGACAGCTCGGGGCCTGGAGCCTGTTCTGGATTCTGTCTCCCTTTCTCTCTGCCCCTCCCTGACTCACACTCTGTCTCTGTCTCTCTCAAAAATAAATAAACATTGAAAATATAATAAAAATATTTTGTATGTTATATGTACTATATGCTGTATTCTTATAATGAAGCAAGCTAGAGTAAAGAAAATGTTATATAAAAAAATATAAAAAAGATCCTATGAGGGAACCTGGGAAGATGGTGGCATAGAAGGACGCTAGGCTCACCTCGTCCTGCTGATCGCTTAGATTCTACCCACATCTGCCTAAATAACCCAGAAAACCACTGGAAGACTAGCAAAACAGACTCTCTGGAGCCAAGTGTAGACAAGAGGCCCACAGAAGAGGGTAGAAAGGGCAGAGAGGCAGTGCATGCTACACAGACTGGCAGGAGGGAGCTGGGGAGGTGGAGGGGCAGCCAGCCCCACAAGGCAGAGCTCCTGAAGTCTGGCTTGCAAAAGCAGAGGAGCTGGACTCCATGAGTTCTGACAGCCAGCGGGATTTTAACATCTGGAATGTTAAAAGTCAATAGCTCTGCTCTCGGAGAGCAGGGAGGGTGAGATGACACCGGGAGGGAGAGTTGTTGAGCCTGAGAAGACAAGCTCAGATCGGTTGGGGAACAAATGTGTTGGCAAGCGCCATTGCCCTCTCCCATTCCCCAGATGAAATTCCAAAGGAAACCAGTTCCCATCACTGAACTTGCTGGCACCACGCAAATGCCCAGTGCTGTGCTTCTGTTCATCCTTCCCTCTGACAGACCTGCCTCCCTCCCTGTGCAGCAGGTCCCCTCCCACAGGGGACCACCTATGGCAAAGCTAGCTAAGCCTGCCCCTCCCACCCTTGGGCACCTTGCAGATCCACCCTGGCTAATATACCCTTGGCCAGATCCCATCAGAGCAGCACCACAACCCTGGCAGTGTGCAAGCAGCCCAGACAGGGGCCACACCACTCCACAGTGAGTCCTGCCCCTGGGAGAGGGGAAGATAAGGTAAAAACACCAGTCTGTGGCCACAGTGGTGGGCTGGGGGCAGAAATCAGTTCTGACTATGGCCCCGCCCACCAACACAAGTTTCTCTGGACAGCACAGGGGAAGTGCCCTGCAGTTTGGAACTACTGCAGGGACTACCCAGAATGATGAAGAAGAAAAATTCTCAAAAGAAACTCCAGGAAGTAGCAACAGCTAACAAAATGATCAAAAATGATTTAAGCAATATAATGGAACAAGAATTTAGAATAATAGTCATAAATTTAATTGATGGGCTTGAAAAAAGCATAGAGGACACCAGAGAATCTATTGTTACAGAGATCAAGGGACTAAGAAATAGTCATTAGGAACTAAAAAATGCTATAAATTAGGTGCAAAATAAAATGGAGGTGGCCATAGCAAGCATTGAAGAGGCAGAGGAGAGAATAGGTGAATTAGAAGATAAAATTATGGAAAAAGAGGAAGCTAAGAAAAAGAGATTAAAAAAAATCCAGGAGTATGAGGGGGGAATTAGAGAACTAAGTGATGCAGTCAAATGGAGCAATACCCGTATCATAGGAATTCCAGAAGATGAAGAGAGAGAGAAAGAGGCCTAAGGTGTACTTGAACAAATCATAGCTGAGAACTTCCCTGATCTGGGGAAGGAAAAAGGCATTGAAATCCAAGAGGCACAAAGAACTCCCTTCAGATGTAACTTGAATTGCTCTTCTGCATGACATATCACAGTGAAACTGGCAAAATACAAGGATAAAGAGAACATTCTGAAAGCAGCTAGGGATAAACAGGCTCTAACTTACAAAGGGAGACCCAGAAGACTACTGGCAGACCCATCTACTGAAACTTGGCAGGCCAGAAAGGAATGGCAGGAAATATTCAATGTAATGAACAGAAAAAATGTGCAGCTGAGAATCCTTTATCCAGCAAGTCTGTCATTCATCATAGAAGGAGAGATAAAGGTCTTCTCAAACAAACAAAAACTGAAGGAATTCATCACCACTAAACCAGCCCTACAAGAGATCCTAAGGGGGATTCTGTGAGTGAAATGTTGGAAGGACCACAAAATACCAGAGACATCACTACAAGCATGAAATCTACCGACATCACAATGACTCTAAACCCATATCTTTCAATAACACTGAATGTAAATGGACTAAATGCTCCAACCAAAAGACAAAGGGTATCAGAATGGATAAAAAAAAACAATATCCATATATTTGCTATCTATAAGAGACTCATTTTAGACCTGAGGACACCTTCAGATTGAAAGTGAGGGGATGGAGAACTATCTATCATGCTACTGGAATTCAAAAGAAAACTGGAGTAGCCATACTTATATCGGACAAACTAGACTTTAAATTAAAGGTTGTAACAACAGATGAAGAATGGCATTATATAATAATTACAGGGTCTATCCATCAGGAAGACCTAACAATTATAAATGTCTATGTACTGAATACGGGAGCCCCACATATATAAAACAATCACAAACATAAGCAATCTTGTTGATAAGAATGTCTTAATTGCAGAGGTCTTTAATACCTCATGTACAACAATGGATAGATCATCTAGACACAGGATCCATAAGGAAATAAGGGCCCTGAATTATACATTGGATCAGATGGACTTGACAGATATATTTAGAACTCTGCATTCCAAAGCAAAAGAATATACTTTCTTCTTGAGTGCACATGGAACATTATCCAAGATAGATGACATACTGCGTCACAAAATAGCCCTTCGTAAGTATGAAACAACTGAGATCATATCATGCACACTTTCAGACCACAATGCTATGAAACTTGAAATCAACCACAGGAAAAAGTCTGGAAAACCTCCAAAAGCATGGAGGTTAAAGAACATCCTACTAAAGAAGGAATGGGTCAACCAGGCAATTAGTGAAGATATTAAAAAATATATGGAAACAAATGAAAATGAAAACACTAGAGTTCAAACACATTGGGATGCACAAAAAAGTCCTAACAGGAAAATACATGGCAATCCACGCCTATCTCAAGAAACAAGAAACATCCCAAATAAAAAATCTAACAGCACACCTGAAGGAAATAGAAGCAAAACAGCAAAGACACTCCAAAACCAGCAGAAGAAGAGAAATAATAAGATCAGAGCAGAAATAAACAATATAGAATCTAAAAAAATCTGTAGAGCAGATTAATAAAACGAAAGTTGGATTCTTGAAAAAATAAACAAAATTGATAAACCTCTAGTCAGGCTTCTCAAAAAGAAAAGGGAGATGACCCAAATAGATAAAATCATGAATGAGAATGGAATTATTACAACCAATCCCTCAGAAATACAAGCAATTATCAGGGAATATTATGAAAAATTACATGCCAACAAACTGGACAACCTGGAAGAAATGGACAAATTCCTTACCCCCCCCCACCTTATTCCAAAACTCAAACAGGAAGAATAGAAAACTTGAACAGACCCATACCAGCGAAGAAATTGAATCAGTTATCAAAAATCTCCCAACAAATAAGAGTCCAGGACCAGATGGCTCCCTGGAGAATTCTACCAGACATTTAAAGCAGAGTCAATACCTGTCCTTCTCAAGCTGTTCCAAAAAATAGAAATTGAAGGAAAACTTACAGACTCATTCTATGAATCCATCATTCCTTTGATTCCTAAACCAGACAGAGACTCAACAACAACAAAAAAAAGAACTACAGGCCAATATTCCTGGTGAATATGGATGTAGAAATTCTCAATAAGATACTAGCAAATCGAATTCAATAGCATATAAAAAGAATTATTCACCATGATCAAGTGGGATTCATTCCTGGGCTGCAGGACTGGTTCAATATTCGTAAATCAATGTGATATATCACATTGATAAAAGAAAGAATAAAAACCATGTGATCCTTTCAATTGATGCAGAAAAAGCATTGGACTAAATTCAGCATCTTTCTTAATAAAAACCCTCGAGAAAGTTGGGATAGAAGGAACATATGTAAACATCATAAAAGCCATTTATGAAAAGCCCACAGCTAATATCATCCTCAATGGGGAAAAACTGAGAGCTTTCCCCCTGAGATCAGGAACACGACAGCGATGTCCATTCTCACTGCTGTTGTTTAACGTACTGTTGGAAGTTCTAGCATCAGAAAACAGACAAGAAAGGAAATCAAAGGCATCAAAATTGGCAAAGATGAAGTCAAGCTTTCCCTTTTTGCAGATGACATGATATTATACATGGAAAACCCGATAGACTCCACCAAAAGTCTGCTAGAAGTGATACATGAATTCAGCAAAGTCTCAGAATACAAAATTAATGTACAGAAATCAGTTGCATTCTTATACACTAATAAGAGAGCAACAGAAAAACAAAGAAAAATAAAGAAACTGATCCCATTCACAATTGCACCAAGAATCATAAAATACCTAGGAATAAACCTAACCAAAGATATAAAAGATGTTTATGCTGAAAACTATAGAAAGCTTATGAGGGAAATTGAAAAAGATATAAAAAAATGGAAAAACATTACATGCTCATGGATGGGAAGAATAAATATTGTTAAAATGTCAATACTACCCAAAGCTATCTACACATTCAATGCAATTCCTATCAAAATTGCACCAGCTTTCTTGTCGAAGCTAGAACAGCAATCCTAAAATTTGTATGGAACAACAAGACCCTGAATAGCCAAAGTAACTTCTAAGAAGATGACCAAAGCGGGAGTGATCACAATCCCAGACTTTAGCCTCTACTACAAAGCTGTAGTCACCAAGACAGCATGGTATTGGCACAAAAACAGACCAATGGAATAGAATGGAGACTCCAGAATTGGACCCACAAAAGTATGGCCAACTAATCTTTGACAAAGCAGGAAAGAAGATCCAATGGAAAAAAGACAGTCTCTTTAACAAATGGTGCTGGGAGAACTGGACAGCAACATGCAGAGGAATGAATCTAGACCACTTTCTTACACCATAGACAAAAATAAACTCAAAATGGATTGAAGGGCCTGAATGCCAGAGAGGAAACCACCAAAACACTAGAGCAGAAAGCAGGAGAAAACCTCTCTGCTCTCAGCCACAGAAAGTTCATACTTGACACATCTCCAAAGGCAAGGGAATTAAAAGAAAAAATGAACTATTGGGACCTCACCAAGATAAAAAGCTTCTGCACTGCAAAGGAAACAATCAACAAAAGCAAAGGGCCACCGATGGAATGGGAAAAGATATTTGCCAATGACTTGTCAGTTGAAGGTCTAGTATCTAGAATCTATAAAGAACTCACCAAACTCCACACCCGAAAAAAAAAATAATCCAGTGAAGAAATGGGCAGAAAACATGAATAGACACTTCTCTCAAGAAGTATCCAGATGGTAAACAGGCACATGAAAGGATGTTCAACGTCACTCCTCATCAGGGAAATACAAATCAAAACCACATGGAGATGTCACCTCACGCCAGTCAGAGTGGCTAAAATGAACAAATCAGGAGAGTATAGATGCTGGAGAGGATGTGGAGAAACAGGAACCCTCTTGCACTGTTGGTGGGAATGCAAACTGGTGCAGCCACTCTGGAAAACAGTGTGGAGGTTCCTCACAAAATTAAAAATAGATCTACCCTATGACCCAGCAATAGCACTGCTAGGAATTTACGCAAGGGATACAGGAGTTCTGATGCATAGGGGCACTTGTACCTCAATGTTTATAGCAGCACTTTCAACAACAGCGAAATTATGAAAAGAGCCTAATTGTCCATCAACTGATGAATGAATAAAGAAATTGTGGTTTATATATATGGTGGAATACTACTTGGCAATGAGAAAGAATGAAATATGGCCATTTGTAGCAACAGGGATGGAACTGGATTGTGTTATGCTAAGTGAAATAAGTCATACAGAGAAATACATATACCATATGTTTTCACTCTTATGTGGATCCTGAGAAACTTAACAGAAGACCACGGGGGAGGGGAAGGGGAAAAAAAACTTAGAAAGGGAGAGAGGCAAACCATAAGAGACTCTTAAAAACTGAGAATAAACTGAGGGTTGATGGGGGGGTGGGACTGAGGGAAAAGTGGGTGATGGGCTTTGAGGAGAGCACCTGTTGGGATGAGCTCTGGGTGTTGTATGGAAACCAATTTGACAATAAATTTCATATTAATGAAAGTATAAATAAGTGGGGTGCCCGCCTGGGTGGCTCATTCAGTTAAGTGTCGAATTTCAGCTCATGTCATGATCTCTTGGTTCATGAGTTTGAACCCCGCGTTGGGCTGTGTGCTGACAGCTCAGAGCCTGGATCCTGTTTCAGATTCTGTGTCACCCTCTCTCCCTGCCCCTCCCCCACTCATGCTCTCTCTCTCTCTCTCTCTCTCTCTCTCTTTCTCTCCCTCAAAAAAATAAAAATTTAAAAAAAATTTAAAAAATTATAAAGAGAGAAAACACATTTACAGTTCTGAACTGTAATTATCAAAAAAAATCTACATATACGTGGACCCACACAGTTGTTGTTGAAGGATCGAGTAGTAGCTCAGTTAATCAACACAATTCTGTGAAGTTGACATTTTTACTATCCCCACTTTATAGATAGTTGTAATAGTCACTAACATTTTGTATAGTGCTTTATGTGTGCTAGGCACAATTTTAAATTCCTCAAAATATATTAAATAATTGAATTATCTCCACAACCTAGTGAATTAAGTATTATTATTAGCCTCACTTTTGAAATGTGGAAATGGAATTGCAGAGGATAGGAAGCATGCTTAAGGTAAAAATTCTGGGAAGTTCCAGAGCTGGAATTTGAATCTAATCAGGCTGGATTTAGAGCCCATGCTATTAAACAATAATTAGTCATAATTTTCTCAAGAAGCTTGCATATGAAAAAATACAAGGAAAAAACAGGGGTCATGAGTTCAAAAGAAAGAAGAGTCTGAAAGTACAAGAGTTGGTGATAAAGAAAAATCTTTCAGGAGGCAGGAAGAAGTAAATTCAAAGAGCAGACTGCATAGGAGATTATTTTGCCCCAAAGAAGGTCCAGATCATCTGTACTGTTAGAAAGTGGACTGGATGAGTACAGATCCATATAGATTTGTTCTTATTACCAGGAAATAGGAGAAAACTGAAACGGTTCCAGTCTGGCAACGTCTGTTTTTCTTTAGAAAAAATAGTTTGAGTAATGTTCTTTGTAAACACTTGCAAATAGCTGCTGAGAAAAAATAGGACAGGGAGCAGAATTAGAGACATGTGTAAGGATTTTTGGTGGAATGGATGGCATCAACCCCTTTGATTGTAAAATTAGTTCTTCTTCTTTGCATTGTAGTTCCTGTAGGACAGGGTGAAACATTAATTAACCTACAAACTTTATTCTGGGTTTTTATTTCACCTCCTTAAGAGATCCAGATTTTGGCAGCGAGGGAGCATTAGAGGAAAGTTCTTGTACAAGCTTAGGAAGTCAAACACACCTAGATTTTCAATCCTGGCTCTTCACAGCAGGCCCAAGGCCTTCACAACAGCTCCTTCAATGCTGTGATGTTCCCATAGCACTAAGACCCTTCCCCATGCCCCTATACTTAGGCACCATCTAGGAACTGGGGAAAATGATAGAAAACAGAGCCTTTAGCCAATAGAGACTCCAATTTCCTAAAGAGATTACTTAAACCAGCAGGTGTGTAAGATAGCACTGATTAAAAGTTTTAAGTTTAAAGTTTCCCTTAAAGTGGTTAAGAGTTATGGTGAATTTTCATCAGTAATGGAAAATAAAGATATGGAAATTTATGTGACATCTTTTTCTGGGTAAAAATAACAACTCAAGCAGTACCACTTCCTAGTTTGATGACTTTGGTTGAATGGTTTAAACTCTCTTTAGTGCCTTACTTGTAAAATGTAGAAAATAATATTTACATCTTAAGATTGTTGTGGGATAAAATAAGATTATATATATGTAGATGGCTAAGTAGATGATAGATGATGTATATATATAGATGGATAGATAGATAGGATAGATAGATGATAAATAAATAGAGATAGGTAGGTAGGTAGGTAGATAGATGATAGATATAGATAGATAGATAATAGATAGATGATAAAATAGAAAAAGAGATGATAGAGATAGAGATAGAGATAGAGATAACCTGATAGGTAGTAATTACTTATTAAATGGTTCAAAATTACAGGTATTTTTCTCTCCCAGCCTTCTCATTATGGTTCTTAGAAGATAAGGCTAGCCTCACATGTCTTTTTAGCATTGCAGAGGCAACTTGTGAGCTACCAATGGTATAAAATGATCTTGTCCTCCTGGAATGTATCACCTCCATATTATAATGTGTACACTGATTCTGCCAGATACTCAAATCAAGTTAGACAATATTCAGAGTTTAATATCATTTAACCATACATTGTTTGGCATATAAATACCAAAAATGGTAGTAGTTTCACCTATAGAAAAGCATGCTTGGGATAATTGCTTTTCCAAGGGCTTTTTCTCTAAGATAGAGATCTGGGACTAATAAAAATATCCCCATCAGTTATTTATGATGACAATATAATTAAGCTAAACTACAGTTTATGGAATAACTCTCGTGGGAATATCATGTATATCTCTAGAAATGGGGCCAATGTGATGGCCTACTTAAGAAGAAGAAGTATCTAGGACTGTGAAGAGGACTGTGGGAGGCAATATGCAGATATTACAAACCTAAATGCTTTCCAAGTATAAGCAGGTAATATAAACATGTGAAGTGGTCATGAATAAGATAATAGTGTGTTACATGGCAAAGTGGACAGTCATACTTCACCTAAAGGCATTCAAATTTTAAATAATTTAAAACATTGTTCGATTATAATATAATGTGTCTGTGGGCTGGATTCAGCCAAATTTTTTGTTTCAGGAGTATAAAATAGCACCAGGGGCTCTGGATCTAGGTGAACCTAGTTGAATTTCAGCTCTTTACTACTTTAACTGTATCACTTTAAACTGGTCACTTACTCTTTCCATTTTTCAGCATTGTTATATACAAAATGAGGATAATTATAATATATGCCTCACAGGGTTGTTGTGAGGATTAGACTTAGAACCTGGCACAGCATAAACCCTGAATAAATGTTAGTTATAACTATTAATGTATCTTTCAATCAAATATAGGAAATAAATTTCTAGACTGTTATTCTTGCAAGCCTCTGGACAGTGGATGCATAAGATATGGAATTAGCTTGCTATCCCTCCACTAGGAATGTACTGGGGAAAATTTTGCCCAATAGGTAACTGAATATCTTGGGAGATCTAACCTCGTTTCCTCCCTCCCTCTGTAACAGCACTGCAGTAGGTCTTAAGGGCTAACTTGCTTCAAGTTAACATGCTCCTTACTTGCTGACTTTAGGCCTTTGATTTGTAACAGAACTAATTTACTTTCTCTGAGATTTTACAGACCACTGGCCTTGAGGAGAGACAAACCAAAACTTCCCAGGCCACAGAGGCCAGCAAGTCTGTTTGGAGCTGCCTCGGCTTTCTGATTAGCCTAGCAATTTTTTTAGCAAAATATTTTCTTTATGATTTTACTGATACCTTTGTGTACCTCTAGAACTTGCCATCTTTTGCAGAACAGAGTACTCCTATACAGCATGAAACAAGAATTGAACCCCCTTTCACACCCCTGAGCACTGAGATAACGTTGGTAGCTGGCATCATCAAGTATGCACATAATCAAGAAATATTGCAGGCCACTGCACTCCCTTCGATGATTAACTACCCTAAACCTCGGGGTTGGCTTTTGGACAAGAGTTTGGCTTCTTTACAGGTTGCTGGCCCCTTGAATAAAGCTCTAACTCCTTTCCAATCAAAACTGGTCTCTTGAGTAATGATCTTTCAAGCAACAGGCAGCCAAACTTGTGTTTGGTAACACATCCTTGGTAACGCAGAGTAGAGCCAGGTTACACTTGGTAACACAGAGTATAGCCAGGTTACTTTGATGATTGTCTCTTAGATTGTTGATTGCTGTTCCTCACTTTAGATTCCTACAAAGGCTATAGTCTTGACCATGAATAACAGCCCCATTAACTGGGGCCCTGACTGGGACCTACTTCCAGTAATCCTAAACTATAATTTTGGCAGCCATCTAACTCCAAGTACTGCTTAGAAGCTATTTATCACCCATTCAGACCTTCGGACAATGATAATTGTTGGAGTAATTGCATTCTTATTGGACTTGGTGATTTGGAATTTTGGTTTCTTCCTGTTGGTGGTCAGCACTTGTCCTCCAGTCTTTGTAACTTTCCAGTCCCAGTAAACTTTAGTTCATTGTCTCTCCCAGCATACCTTTCAGGAACTTCCAGCATATCTCATAGCTAGGTTGTAACAATTTTACTATTACAATATTCTGTTATTATAATTTTACTATAACAAGTAGAATATAACATTTCTACTATAACAATTCTATAAATCACTATTAGTTTTATCTCATAAAGAAAAGTTGACAATATACTATTGTTTGCAACAAAAAGCATTCTTGAAATAGCTTTTCTTGTTTTCAGCTACCTTGGAGTGAAATTTCATAAGCCAACTTCATAATACCTCTACACAGCACAAAAAGTTAAAATTTTAACTATCCTGATGCCTCTTCTTTTTAATATATTTCAATAACTTGGTATAGTTTTCATTTATCATTTATTTATTCAACAAAATTTAGTGAACACTTACGATGTGTTATAGCTATGCTAGCTATTGATAATAAGAAAATAATTCTGAAGAATATTTTCATAATAGTATTTTAGAATACCAGCTTCAGATGTTAATTGGTGTCCAAGGAATTCTGCTCTTGAATAGACTTGCCTCTTGAAACTTCTCAATATAAGTTACCAAATAAAAGGCTTTGAAAACTCCAGAAGTAAAAAAAAAAAAACTATTTATTTTTTTTTTTTAATTTTTTTTTCAACGTTTATTTATTTTTGGGACAGAGAGAGACAGAGCATGAATGGGGGAGGGGCAGAGAGAGAGGGAGACACAGAATCAGAAACAGGCTCCAGGCTCTGAGCCATCATCCCAGAGCCTGACGCGGGGCTCGAACTCACGGACCGCAAGATCGTGACCTGGCTGAAGTTGGACGCTTAACCGACTGCGCCACCCAGGCGCCCCAACAACAAACTATTTAAACAGTAGAAAGAAAATATTTTCCTGATTAGCATCCTCTCCCAAAGATCTCCTTCCCTCCACCAGTTTTTCCTTAATAGTTGAGAAGCACTAGGAGCAAATTAGTAGCAAATTTGATGCCTTATTATTGTCAGAATGAGCAGCTTAGTGTCAAATATATTATTAAGGCTCTTGTATTTTGCAGATAATCTCCGTCATGACATATACTCAGTGTATGGAAGCTAGAATAAGATACCTTCAGAACCTGAAGAAAATGTATTGGACAAGATCAGAAAAGCAGAATTTTAAATCTGACCAAAGCATATTAAACATGTAGTTGTAAAGCAGTTAATACTGGGGACTTAATCTAAGTGGTTGGACAGTCTCCCTGGATACCATCCTATCTGGAAAGAGGTGACTTTTAAAAATTGTTATTTTAACATGGGGTTAAACATGTTATTTTAACATGTTATTTATTATGGGGTATGACTACATATTATTACTACAAAAATTCAAACAACACAGCAGTAACCACTTTTAGTATACCATTTTCAATCCATCTATACATGTGTGTGTGTATATAATATATATGAACATACATGTACACACATATGTGTGAATACATACATGGATTTCTGGGAAAAACTATAATGTGATATGAAAATATCTGTGATTACTACTGCTGACAAAGTCACAGGTAATGTTAGTGTTGTTGTGGTTTGTTCCTTTCATTTGTAGTTAATTGAAATAAAGGCTACCTTTCACTTGCAGGTTAGAAGAAATAATGTATACCCTTTTCTTCAAGCAAGCAAGGACTCCAGGTTAAGCAACCTTGAAATAGGTGTTATACCTGGTTCTATGGTTCAAATTTAAGGAGTTCCAGAACTTTGAGGTTAGGGACTGACAATTGCTTTCTTTATGAATTCCACCATGATGAATTAGAGGCAAAATACAGCCTAACATAACAGTTGAAATTATCAGGGTCCACCATAGCTAAAATAGCTTTATCACTAATCACCACTAGTCACTCTCTACTTCACTATCTTGTTTTATTTTCCTCATTCTTTTTTTTTTTGTTTTGTTTTAGACTTTTCATTCAAACGCTAGTTAACACATATGTTAAAATTGGTTTCAGGTAAATTTAGTGATTCATCACTTACATGTAACACCCAATGCTCATGACAAGTGCCTTCCTTAATACCTGTCACTCACCTATTTCCCTCTATCACCATTCAACTTGTTCTCTATTTTTAAGTGTCTCTTATGGTTTCCTTCCCTCTCTCTTTTTTTGCCTTCCCAGAAGTTCATCTGTTTTTCTTTGTTAAATTCCACATATGAGTAAAATCATATGGTATTTCTCTTTCTCTAAATTATTTTGCTTAGCAGAATACACACTAGCTCCATCCATGTCATTGCAAATGGCAAGATTTCATTCCTTTTGATGGCTGAGTAATATTCCATCATGTGTGGGTATGTATGTGTGTACATACATGTACACACATACATCTGTAAATACATGTATGCACACATACATGTGTATACATACATACATACACACAATCTTTTTGTACTTATTGAGGGCTGATTTGAATGATTCCACTGCTTTAGGATGAAATTTTCTGAATATATTTGTTAAGACCATCCAGTCCTGTCTGTCATTCAGAGCCATGGTTTTCTTGTTGATTTTCTTCTTAGATGATCTGTCCATTGGTATAAGTGGGGTGTTAAACTGCCCTACTATTATCTTATTACTATCAATGACTCTTTATGTTTGTGATTGATTTATATATTTGGGTGTTCCATGTTGGGGGCATAAGTTGTTTATAATCATTAGATCTTCTCGGTAGATAGACCCCTTCAGTATGTATAATGCCTTTCATCTTTTGTTACAATCTTAATTTTAAAATCTACTTTTTCTTTTTTTTTAATTTTTTTTTCAACGTTTATTTATTTTTGGGACAGAAAGAGACAGAGCATGAACGGGGGAGAGGCAGAGAGAGAGAGGGAGACACAGAATCGGAAACAGGCTCCAGGCTCCGAGCCATCAGCCCAGAGCCTGACGCGGGGCTCGAACTCACGGACCGCGAGATCGTGACCTGGCTGAAGTCGGACGCTTAACCGACTGCGCCACCCAGGCGCCCCTAAAATCTACTTTTTCTGATATAAGTATGTCTACTCCAGTTTTATTTTGACAACCATTAGCATGATAGATGGTACTCCATCCCCTTACTTTCAATTTGCAGGTTTAAGTCTAAAATTAGTCTCTTGTAAGCAGCATATAGATGGGTCTTATTTTCTTGCTCATTATGATACCCTCTGTCTTTTGATTGGAACATTTAGTACATTGACATTTAGAGTGAGTACTGAAAGATATGAATTTAGTGTCATTGTGTTGCCTGTAGAGTTGGTGTTTCTGGCAATGTTCTCTGGTCCTTTCTAGTCTTTGTTGTTTTGGGTCTGTTTTGTTTTGTTTTCTTCAAAGCGTCCCCCTTAAAATTTCTTGCAGGACTGGTTTAGTGGTCACGAACTCCTTTAGTTTTTGTTTGTCTGGGAAACTCTTTATCTCTCCTTCTATTTTGAATGACAGCCTTGCTGCATAAGTAATTCTTGGCTACATAATTTCCTGATTCAGCACGTTGAATATGTCCTGCCCCTCCTTTCTGGCCTGTCACGTTTCTGTGGACAGATCTGCTGCAAACCTGATCTGTCTTCCCTTATAGGTTAAGGATTTTTTTTCCTTGCTGCTTTCATAATTCTTTCCTTGTCTGTATATTTTGTGAATTTGACTATGACATTCCTTGGTGATGGTCGGGTTTTGTTGCATCTAATGGGAGTTCTCTGTGCTTCTTGGATTTTGATGACTGTGCCTTTCCCCAGATTAGGAATGTTTTTTGCTACAATTTGCTCACATAAACTTCTACCCCTTTTTCTCTCTCTTCATCTTCTGGGATTCCTATGATTTGGATGTGATTCCTTTTTAATAAGTCACTGAATTTTCTAAGTCTTGTATCATGAGCTTTTGCCTTTGGTTTCCCTCTTTTTTTCTGCTTCATCATTCTCCATAATTTCATTGTCTATATCACTGATTCACTGCTCTGCTTTCTTCATCCTTGCTGTTGAAATATTCATTTGAGATTGTATCTCAGTTGTAGCATTTTTACTTTCATTCTTACTAGATTTTACTTCTTTTATCTCCTCAGAAAGGGATTCTTTGCTTTTTTCAACCCCAGCTAGTATTCTTTTTATCATGATTCTAAATTCTACTACAGACATCTTGCCTATATCTGTGTAGCTTAAGCCCCTGGCTGTCATTTCTCCCTGTTCTTTCTTTTGGAGTGAATTCCTTCATTTTGTCATTTTGAAGGAAGAAAAATATTTAAATAAAAATAAATATTAAAAAATTAAAAACAAAGCAAAAAATAAAATAAATAAAGCTAGATTCTATATGTGTTTTGGTCTGATTGTTGAAAGAAGCTTGATAGAATAGAGAAAAAAAGGGAAAGAAAGGAGAAAAAAGTAAGAAAAAATTTTAAATTAAAAAGAATATATAATAAAAAATTAAATGAAATAAAGGCAGTGAAATAGAATGAAAAAAATAAAAATAAATTTAAAATAAATTTAAAAAAATAAGAGAAAAATAGCCTTTTCTCTTTGTTTATCCAAGAAAGGAAGAAAAGAAAGAAAAACAATCTAAGCAAAAACATAAGCAAAGAAAACATATAACTGAACCAGCAAACAGAATGAAACCCAAATGAAGTTACATTCAGTTTCCCCTAAAACTGAATCTATGAAGCCCTCTATAGTCCATACACTAAGCAGGTGGAGTAACTTGTGTTGGTCTTAAACAGGCAGAGTGACTTGTGCTGGTCTTCTAGGGGATGTGCTTGGAGGGCGCAGTGGGTGGGTTTGTTGTAACAGCTCCATTCGCCACTAGGTGGCACTGCTTAGCTTACTGAGGTGGACCAGTGTGTCATGCATGTGTATGCACATGCATGTGTGTAGGAGAGGTAGAAATGGCTTCACCCAGCTTGGTAGTCTCTGGCACAGGAAGTTCCCCATCTCACCAACCCACAATAAAGCACCCCTTTGTCTCAGGCATCTGTCCAGTCCCCACCTCTACTCTGTCCATGTCCAAGCTGTCCTCATATCAGTCTGCACCTCCCTCCAGAGTTTTATTTCAGATGGGGTTGTTTCAAAACCCCACACTTCAGAGATCCCCATGGCTTCGATCCACTCCAACTCTCTAGGAGAGGGTGTTGCTGAGCAATGGCTGGGTGCCAGCTTATGCCAGAAAACGTTCATGAGATTACACAGCAGCATAGGTTCAGAGATTATGGCAAATCACAACACACAGCACCAGGTTTTACTGCACTCTGATGTCTTTGTCTCAATACCAGCAAATGTGGCTGCTCTCCAGGGTCCGCTGTGACCTTTGCCTATGGAGAGGCTGTGTGGCCGCTATCAAATTCATTCCAAGCAGGGGAAATGCTTCTTCCCGTGTGACACATGGACCCCTCAGACCCCACTGTGTTCTTCTGAGGATTCGCCCTACTTCCTCACCGGAACACTGCCAGGCCCTGAGCTCTGGGACTTCAGATTCTGTGCCCAACTGTTTATAGAATCCTGGTGGTATTGAAACCCTCTCCTTTCTTCCCATCTATGGCTTTGGAACAGATGTCTTGTTTAGTCCCTGTGAGTGTTTAAACTCTTTCTCTCTTTTTCTCCAGCTACTTTCAGGGAAGTGCTTTTCTTGCATGATTCTGATGTGCCACACTCTCCCCCTTTCCCTTTCTCTGTCCTCTCTCTGCAAAAACAGCTCCCTACCTTCTATGGCTTTTCTCTCCCCCAGTATACCTCTCTGCACCATGTATCTGCCGAGTTCTGTGGCTCAAGTTATGGAAATTTTTGTGATAATCCTCAGATCAATTTCTTAGGTGTTCAAAATGGTTTAGTGCTTACCTAGCTGCATTTCAGGGATGAGACAAGTTCAAGGTCTCCATGCTTCTCCACCATCTAAACTCCTTTCTCCAACATACTATGTAGTATAGGAAACAAAATGATGATTACCAGAGGAGAGGTTGGTGGGGATGAGTGAAATAGTTGATGGGGATTATAGAGTACACTTATTATCATGAGCAGTGAGTAATGTATAGAATTGTGGAATAACTATATTGATACCTAAATTTATTATAATACTATGTGTTTACTGAAATCAAAATTAAAAACTTAATTAAACCATGAGGTAAATTTTGATATGGAAAACAGAAAGACTGAGTAGGAGGAGTAAATTGCACAGGTTTTGAAAGTTATTGAAGTTGTTATTAGCTTTAAAGAGATGTTCATAACTAATAGCTTTGAAAAATATCTCATAAAAACAAAAAAAGACAATAAGCTATAGTAAAGAAAAGGCAAAGAGGAACAAATCAATCCATTTCACTATAAAAATATTATCAAACCATTAAGAAAGACAGAATAAAAGGAACAAGAGAACCACAAAAATATGGAAAATTATTAAAATGGAATACATATGTTTATATCTATGAACAGTTACTTTATTTTTTATGAATAATTAATTTAATTGTAGATGGATAAATTCATGAGTCAATGGATATAGAGTAACTGAATGGAAAACAACAAAAATAAAGACCCAACTATATGTTACATACTGAATATTGATTGTAGATTTATAAATGCATAAATCTAAAAATGAAAGGAGAGCAATGTTATTCCACACAAATGTTAACAAAAAACAAAAAAATGGAATGATAGCTATATTTAGACAAAACAAACAGTAAGTCAAGATAAAACAAAGTTCATTACATAATGATAAAAGAGTGAACTCATTAAGATGATATAACAATTAGACATAAAGACACTTGCAGATTAAAAGTGAGGGGATGTCGAGTCATCTATCATACTAATGGATGTCAAAAGAAAGTGAGAGTAGCCACACTTATATCAGACAAACTAGATTTCAAAACGAAGACCATAATAAGACATGAAGAAGGGAATTATATCACAATTAAGGGGTCTATCCATCAAGATGATATAACAATTATAAATATTCCTGCCCCCAACTTGAAAGCAACCAAACATATAAATTAATAAGAAACCTGAAGAAAGTCATTGATAACAATACAGTAATAGTAGGGGAATTTAATAGCCAACTTAGAGTAATGACAGATCATCTAAGGAGAAAATCAACAAGGAAACAATGGCTTTGAATGACACACTGGACTGAATGGACTTAACAGATATATGTAGAACATTTTCCTGTAAATCAGTAGAATACACATTCTTCTTGAGTGCACATGGAACATTCTCCAAAACTGATCACATACTTTGTCACAAATCAGTGCTCAACATGTACAAAAAGATTGAGATCATACCATGCATATTTTCAGATCACAATGCCAAGAAACTTGAAGTCAACCACAAGAAAAAATTTGGAAAGCCTTCAAATACACGGAGGTTAACAAACATCCTATTAAAGAATGAATGGATTAATGAGCAAATGACATTAGAAATTTTAAAAAAATACATGGAAGCTAATGAAAATGAAAACATGACAGTAATAACTCTTTAGGATGCAGCAAAGGCCATCTCAAGAAGAATGTTTATTGCAATTCAGGCATACGTCAAGAAGCAAGAAAGGTCTGAAATATATAATCTAACCTTATACATAAGGAAGCTAGAAAAGGAACATCAAGTAAAGCCTAAAACCAGCAGAAGAAAGTAAACAATAAAAATCAGAGCAGAAATAAATGATATAGTAAGAAAAAAAAAACAGTAGAACAGATCAACAAAACTAAGAGCTGGTTCTTTGAAAGAATTAACAAAATTGATAAACCCCTTAGCAGACATATCAAAAAGAAAAGAGAAAGGACCCCAATAGATAAAATCATAAATGAAAGAGCAGAGATCACAACCAAAACCACAGAAATACAATTATAAGAGAATACTATGAAAAATTACATGCCAACAAATTGGGTAATCTGGAAGATATATATAAATTCCTAGAAACATACAAACTGCCAAAACTGAAACAGGAAGAAATGAAAAATTTGGACAGACCCATAGAGAGAAAAAAAAAAATGAATAAGTAATAACTACAACCCAGCAATTGCACTACTAGGTATTTACCCAAAAGAAAAAATGCTGAATTGAAGGGGCACGTGCACCCCAATGTTTATAGAAGTTCTATCAACAATAGATAAATTATGGAAATAGCCCAAATGTCCATCAAGTGATAGAAGATTTGTCCATTTGGTGATAGAAGATAGAAGTGATATATAAATGAAATATATATATATATATATACACACACACACACACACACACACACACACACAATGGAATACTACTCGGCAATCAAAAAGAATAAAATATTACCATTTGCAATAACATAGATGGGATTAGAGTGTATTATGCTAAGCGAAATAAGTCAGGCAGAGAAAGACAAATGTCATATGATTTCACTCATATGTGGAATTTAAAAAACAAAACAGATGGACATAGGGCAAGGCAAGGCAAAATAAGATAAAATAAAGATAAAATATCTTAAAAATAAGATAAAAAGAGAGAGGCAGGGAAACTGTAAGAGACTCTTAAATACAAAGAAGAAACTGAAAGTTGCTGGAAGGTAGGTGGGTGGGAAGATGGGCTAAATAAATGTTGGCATGATGGGTATTAAGGAGGGCACTTACTGGGATGAACACTGGGTGTTTTATGTAAGTGAAGAATCACTAATTCTACTTCTGAAACCAATACTACACTACACTATAACTAATTTGAATTTAAATTTAAAAAGAAGATGATATAATTATAAACATATGCACTCAAAACCAGAGTTTCTAATATAAAGAAAAGATTGATATATATGAAGGTAAAAATAGGCAGCAAAATATACATAGTAAAAGACTACATGAGTCCACTTTCAATAACTGGTAAATCATGCACACAGAAAATCTATTATGGAAAAACAGACTTGCACAACAGTATAGATCAAATGGTTTTATCATACATACACAGAATATTCCACCCAATAGCAGAATACACATTCTTATCAAGCATGCACAAAACATTCTCCACGTTGGAGAATATACTAGGTAACAGAGGAAGAATAAACAAATTTTAAAGATTGAACCTATCCCAACAATCTGAGTACAATAAAATGAAAATCAATACCAGTAACTTAAGAGAATGGGGAAATTCACAAATACGTGAAAATCAACCAGCTATTGAACAACCAGTAGGTCAAATAAAATAACAAAAGGTAGTAAAAATGTATCTCGAAAAAAAACCAAAAATAAAACACAGCATACCAAAATGTATGCAATGAAATAAAAGCAATAGTTAGAAAAAATTTATAAACCCATTTTTAAAAAGTTCTCAAATAAACAACCTAATGCCATCTCAAGAGACTTCAAAAAAAGAAAAAAAATTGATTAAAATAAGCAGAAGGAAAAAATAATTATGAAAGCACAAATAAATCAAATATAGGATCAACATTTTAAAAGTAAAAACTATCAAGCAAATTAAGAGTTGTGCTTTTCTTGAAAATATGAAATATATCCAACTTTTTTCTGGTCTAACTAAAAGAGAGAACTGAAATAGAAACAATCAGAAATTTAAAAGGATTTTAACCTGACTCATCATTATACTTGATTCCACAGAAATAAAAAACTCTCAAGTGATTAATTATGAAAAATAATATGCCAATAATTTAAACAATGTAGATCAAAGGAAGAATTTCTGTAAACATACAACATGCAAAGACTAAATTGAAAAGAAATTGAAAGCTTGGTCATTAGGATAGCATCAATAAACAAAAACCTTCCAATCAACAAAGCCCAGAGCCATATGTTTTCAAGGTGGATTCTATTAAACATTTAAATGTTAATTACTATCAATAATTTTTCAACTCTTCTAAAATTATAAAGAAAGATGAAACAATTCTGAACTCATTTTAGAGTATGAGAGGAAGATAGTGGCAGACTAGGTAGACCCTAGGCTCGCCTTGTCTTATGAACACTAATTATCAAATCATCATAAATACCACAGAAATCAATCTGAAGGCTGACAGAACAAACTTCACAACTAAAGGGAAAGAAGAGGCCACATCAAAGAAGGTAGTAAAGAAAGAGATGTCATTTATGGGAGACAGAGACTGTGGGTTTTATGGAGGGGATGGAGCCATGGTCATGTAGATAGATGGACAAGAGAGAGAGTAACATACAGTGGAATGCACAAGGAGAATACTGCCCCAAAGCAATTGGCTTGGAAAACAAGTGGCTGAATTTCCTGAGGTTTTACAACCACCGGGGCTTAAATCCTGGAGTTGAAAATGCCAGTGGGCTTGGCTGGGCTGGGGATGGAGGGCACTGCCCTGCTCCTGGAGAGAAGGCAGAGAAAAAGCCAGGGGGCAGACAGCATGCAAACAGTGAAGTGAAGAGCGCCCAGAGCACACAGTGGGGAGAATATTGGCTCTTTTCAGAGTACATGCCTGAGAAGCAGTGTTCACAGAGACACCTCTCCAGGGACAAAAGAGCTGGTTAGTGCCATTTCCCTCCATGGTCCCTCAGCATAATCACAGAGTCACCTGCAGGAAGCAGTGCAGTACCAATTGGCTGTGAAACTTGCTTACACCAAGCCCCACCTCCTGAGATCTGGTGGAACTGCCTTTCTCAGTCACTCGTGGCTACATCCCTGTATGGTGGGCCCCTTCCCCAGAAGAACAGTACAAACCCCTGCCCAAACCATGTCTCCTGACCAGAGATTTCCATAGGGCCTTAGTTCAAGTGAAAGTAGTATCACATCTTATTTCACAAGCAGACCAGTGCACACTGAGTTAAACACTCACCAGGTTTAACATTCAGGCCAGGGACAAACACTGCCCACAGTAGGCAAGGAGAGCCTCTGCAGATGACTGGCCTGAAGGATAGAGTAGCCAGAATACAACAGAAGGGCACACACAGCACACTGGAGACACTTCCTGAAGCACCCGTCCTGGGCTCTACATGACCTCTTCTTCATAAGGCCATGTCCTTCATGAACTGGAGACATAACAGGATTTTTAAACACTCAGAGTAAGGTAGAAACTTAGATAAAATGTGGAGATTGAGGTATTTATCCCAAATGAGAAAAGATAAGACCATGGCAAGAGATCTAGGCAAAAGAGGTATAAGTAACATGCCCAGTGGATAATTTAATGCAACCATCATACGGATACTCACTGGGTTAGAGAAAAGAATAGAAGAAATCAATGACATCCTTACACAGAGAATAAAGAGTTAACTAATTAATATGAGATGAAGAGTGCAATAAGTGAGATTACAAACATGCTTGATGTAATGAAGAGTAGACTGGAAGAAGCAGAAGAATGAATTAATGACCTAGAAGAGAAAGTAATAGAAAGCAATGAAGCTGAACAAAAGAAAGAAATAATTATGCAACCAAATAATAGACTTTGGGAACTCCGGAAACCATCAAATATAATAACACTCATATTACAGTAGTCCTAGAAGAGAGTGACATAAAGGCAGAAAATTTATTTGAAGAAATAATAGCTGAAGACTTCCCTACCTGGGGAAGGAAACAGGCACCCAGATCCAGGAGGCACAGAGATATCCCATCAAAATCAAAAAAAGCAGGCCAAAACCAAAACAGACTACAATTAAATTTGCAAAATACCGTGATAAAGGAAAAATCTTAAAATCAACAAGACAAAAGATGTCTTTAACTTACAAGGGAAAACCAATAAGGCTAGCTGGAGATCCTTCAACAGAAACTGGCAAGACAGAAGGGAGTGGCATGATATATTTCAATGTGTTGAATGGGAAAATCTGTTGCCAAGAAAATTCTATACAGCAAGGCTATCATTCAAGTAGGAGAGAAAAACAAAACAAAACAAAATAAAAACAACACACACACACACACACACACACACAAACTCTAAAAGAATTCATGATCACTAAACCAACACTACAAGAAATATTACAGGGGACTCTTTGAGTGCCAAGGAGAGACTAAAGTTGACAAAAATAAGAAAGGATAAGAGAAAATCTCCAGAAACAATAATAAAATGACAATAAATACATACTGATTAAGAATTACTTTGAATGTAAATGGACTAAATGCTCCAGTTAAGATACATAGGGTGTCAGAATGAATAAAAGGCAAGACTCATTGATAGGCTTCCTACAAGAGACTCATCCTAGACCTACAGACACCTTCAGTGTGAAACTGGGGGGGTGGATTTTATCAAGAAAGGATTCTGTATTTTGTCAAATGCATTTCCCATATCTATTGAAAGGATCACATGGCTCTTCTCCTTTCTTTTACTAATATTGATGTACACATTAATTTGCAAATAATGAACCAGCCCTGCACCCAGGTATAAATCCCACTTGTTCATGGTAATAATTCTTTTGATGTAGTGTTGAATTGGTTTGCTAGAATCTTGAAAATTTTTGCATCCAGGGATGATTGGAAGATGGCGGCGTAGGAGGACGCTGGGCTCACTGCACGTCCTGCTGATCACTTAGATTCCACCTACACCTGCCTAAATAACCCAGAAAACAACCAGAAGACTAGCAGAACGGAGTCTCCGGAGCCAAAGCGCAGATGAGAGGCCCATGGAAGAGGGTAGGAAGGGCGGAGAGGCGGTGCGCACTACACGGACTTGCGGGAGGGAGCTGGGGCAGAGGTGCAGCTTGCTGGCCAAGCAGAGCCCCTGAGCATGGCTTGCAAAAGTGGAGGGGCCTGACAGAGTGTGTTCCCACAGCAAGCACGACTTAGCATCTGGGAGGTCATCAGTTAACAGCTCTGCTCCGAAAGCAGGAAGCCTGGAGGACAAAGGGAGGGAGAGCTGCTGAGCCCCGGGACTACAGAGCTCAGTTTGGTGGGGAACAAAGGCGCTCACCAGCACCATCTCCCTCGCCCATCCCCCAGCCAAAATCCCAAAGGGAACCAGTTCCTGCCAGGGAACTTGCCTGCTCCCCACAAACACCCAACGCTGTGCTTCTGCAGAGCCACCCCTCCGGCAGTGGGTCTGACTCCCTCCCGCTGCCACAGGGCCCCTCCTGAAGTGGATCACCTAAGGAGAAGTGAGCTAAGCCTGCCCCTCCTGCCCCCGTGCACCTTGCCTACCCACCCCAGCTAATATGCCAGATCCCCAGCACCACAAGCCTGGCAGTGTGCAGGTAGCCCAGATGGGCCATGCTACCCCACAGTGAATCCCCCCCTAGGAGAGGGGAAGAGAAGGCATACACCAGTCTGACTGTGGCCCCAGCGGTGGGCTGGGGGCACACATCAGGTCTGACTGCGGCCCCGCCCACCAACTCCAGTTATACACCACAGCACAGGGGAAGTGCCCTGCAGGTCCTCAACACTCCAGGGACTATCCAAAATGACCAAATGGAAGATCCCCTCAAAAGAATCTCCAGGAAATAACAACAGCTAATGAACTGATCAAAAAGGATTTAAATGATATAACAGAAAGTGAATTTAGAATAATAGTCATAAAATTAATCGCTGGGCTTGAAAACAGTATAGAGGACAGCAGAGAATCTATTGCTACAGAGATCAAAGGACTAAGTAACAGTCAGGAGGAGCTGAAAAACGCTTTTAACGAGATGCAAAATAAAATGTAAATGTCCATGGATCGGATTGAAGAGGCAGAGGAGATAATAGGTGAACTAGAAGATAAAATTATGGAAAAAGAGGAAGCTGAGAAAAACAGAGATAAAAAAATCCAGGAGTATGAGGGGAAAATTAGAGAACTAACTGATACACTAAAAAGAAATAATATACGCATAATTGGTATCCCAGAGGAGGAAGAGAGAGGGAAAGGTGCTGAAGGGGTACTTGAAGAAATTATAGCTGAGAACTTCCCTGAACTGGGGAAGGAAAAAGGCATAGAAATCCAAGAGGCACAGAGAACTCCCTTCAGACGTAATGTGAATCAATCTTCTGCACGGCATATCATAGTGAAACTGGCAAAATACAAGGATAAAGAGAAAAATCTGAAAGCAGCAAGGGATAAACATGCCCTCACATATAAAGGGAGACCTATAAGACTCGTGACTGATCTCTCTTTTGAAACTTGGCAGGCCAGAAAGGATTGGCAGGAGATCTTCAATGTGTTGAACAGAAAAAATATGCAGCCGAGAATCCTTTATCCAGCAAGTCTGTTATTTAGAATAGAAGGCGAGATAAAGGTCTTCCCAAACAAACAAAAACTGAAGGAATTTGTCACCACTAAACCAGCCCTACAAGAGATCCTAAGTGGGATCCTGTGAGACAAAGTACCAGAGACATCGCTACAAGCATAAAACATACAGACATCACAATGACTCTAAACCCGTATCTTTCTATAATAACACTGAATGTAAATGGATTAAATGCTCCAACCAAAAGACATAGAGTATCAGAATGGATAAAAAAAAAATAAGACCCATCTATTTGCTGTCTACAAGAGACTCATTTTAGACCTGAGGACACCTTTAGATTGAGAGTGAGGGGATGGAGAACTATCTATCATGCTACTGGAAGCCAAAAGAAAGTGGAGTAGACATACTTATATCAGACAAACTAGACTTTAAATTAAAGGCTGTAACAGGAGATGAAGAAGGGCATTATATAATAATTACAGGGTCTATCCATCAGGAAGAGCTAACAATGATAAATGTCTAAGCACCGAATACGGGAGCCCCCAAATATATAAAACAATTACTCATAAACATAAGCAACCTTATTGATAAGAATGTGGTAATTGCAGGGGACTTTAACACCCCACTTACAGAAATGGATAGATCATCTAGACACACGGTCAATAAAGAAACAAGGGCCCTGAATGATACATTGGATCAGATGGACTTGACAGATATATTTAGAACTCTGCATCCCAAAGCAACAGAATATACTTTCTTCTCGAGTGCACATGGAACATTATCCAAGATAGATCATATACTGGGTCACAAAACAGCCCTTCATAAGTTTACAAGAATTGAAATCATACCATGCATACTTTCAGACCACAATGCTACAAAGCTTGAAATCAACCACAGGAAAAAGTCTGGAAAACCTCCAAAAGCATGGAGGTTAAAGAACACCCTACTAAAGAATGAATGGGTCAACCAGGCAACTAGAGAAGAAATTAAAAGATATATGGAAACAAACGAAAATGAAAATACAACAATCCAAATGCTTTGGGATGCAGCGAAGGCAGTCCTGAGAGGAAAATACATTGCAATCCAGGCATATCTCAAGAAACACGAAAAATCCCAAATACAAAATCTAACAGCACACCTAAAGGAAATAGAAGCAGAACAGCAAAGGCAGCCTAAACCCAGCAGAAGAAGAGAAATAATAAATATTAGAGCAGAAATAAACAATATAGAATCTAAAAAAACTGTAGAGCAGATCGACGAAACCAAGAGTTGTTTCTTAGAAAAAATAAACAAAATTGACAAACCTCTAGCCAGGCTTCTCAAAAAGAAAAGGGAGATGACCCAAATAGATAAAATCATGAATGAAAATGGAATTATTACAACCAATCTCTCAGAGATGCAAACAATCATCAGGGAATACTATGAAAAATTATATGCCAACAAATTGGACAACCTGGAAGAAATGGACAACTTCCTGAACACCCACACTCTTCCAAAACTCAATCAGGAGGACATAGAAAGCTTGAACAGACCCATAACCAGCGAAGAAATTGAATCGGTTATCAAAAACCTCCCAACAAATAAGAGTCCAGGACCAGATGGCTTCCCAGGGGAGTTCTACCAGATGTTTAAAGCAGAGATAATACCTATCCTTCTCAAGCTATTCCAAGAAATAGAAAGGGAAGGAAAATTTGCAGACTCATTTATGAAGCCAGTATTACTTTGATTCCTAAACCAGACAGAGACCCAGTAAAAAAAAGAGACCTACAGACCAATATCCCTGACGAATATGGATGCAAAAATTCTCAATAAGATACTAGCAAATCGAATTCAACGGCATATAAAAAGAATTATTCACCATGATCAAGTGGGATTCATTCCTGGGATGCTGGCCTGGTTCAACATTCACAAATCCATCAACGTGATACACCACATTAATAAAAGAAAAGAGAAGAACCATATGATCCTGTCAATCGATGCAGAAAAGGCCTTTGACAAAATTCAGCACCCTTTCTTAATAAAAACCCTTGAGAAAGTCGGGATAGAAGGAACATACTTAAACATCATAAAAGCCATTTATGAAAAGCCCACAGCTAACATCATCCTCAACGGGGAAAAACTGAGAGCTTTTTCCCTGAGATCAGGAACATGACAGGGATGCCCACTCTCACCACTGTTGTTTCACATAGTGTTGGAAGTTCTAGCATCAGCAATCAGACAACAAAAGGAAATCAAAGGCATCAAAATTGGCAAAGATGAAGGCAAGCTTTCACTTTTTGCAGATGACATGATACTATACATGGAAAATCCGATAGACTCCACCAAAAGTCTGCTAGAACTGATTCATGAATTCAGCAAAGTTGCAATATAGAAAATCAGTGTACAGAAATCAGTTGCATTCTTACACACTAATAATGAAGCAATAGAAAGAAAAATAAAGAAACTGATCCCATTCACAATTGCACCAAGAAGCATAAAATAACTAGGAATAAACCTAACCAAAGATGTAAAAGACCTGTATGCTGAAAACTACAGAAAGCTTTTGAAGGAAATTGAAGATATATAAAGAAATGGAAAAACATTCCATGCTCATGGATTGGAAGAATAAATATTGTCAAATTGTCAATACTACCCAAAGCTATCTACACATTCAATGCAATTCCTATCAAAATTGCACCAGCATTCTTCTCGAAACTAGAACAAGAAATCCTAAAATTCATATGGAACCACAAAAGGCCCCGAATGGCCAAAGTAATTTTGAAGAAGAAGACCAAAGCAGGAGGCATCACAATCCCAGATTTTAGCCTCTACTACAAAGTTGTAATCGTCAAGACAGCACGGTATTGGCACAAAAACAGACACATAGACCAATGGAATAGAATGGAGACTCCAGAATTGAACACACAAACGTATGGCCAACTCATCTTTGACAAAGCAGGAAAGAACATCCAATGGAAAAAAGACAGTCTCGTTCTGGGAGAACTGGACAGCAACATGCAGAAGGTTGAAACTAGACCACTTTCTCACACCATTCACAAAAACAAACTCAAAATGGATAAAGGACCTGAATGTGAGACAGGAAACCATCAAAACCTTAGAGGAGAAAGCAGTAAAAGACCTCTCTGACCTCAGCCGTAGCAATCTCTTACTCGACACATCCTGAAAGGCAAGGGAATTAAAAGCAAAAATGAATTACTGGGACCTTATGAAGATAAAAAGCTTCTGCACAGCAAAGGAAACAACCAACAAAACTAAAAGGCAACCAACGGAATGGGAAAAGATATTTGCAAATGACATATCGGACAAAGGGCTAGTATCCAAAATCTATAAAGAGCTCACCAAACTCCGCACCCGAAAAACAAATAACCCAGTGAAGAAATGGGCAGAAAACATGAATAGACACTTCTCTCAAGAAGACATCCAGATGGCCAAAAGGCACATGAAAAGATGCTCAACGTCGCTCCTCATCAGGGAAATACAAATCAAAACCACACTCAGATATCACCTCACGCCAGTCAGAGTGGCCAAAATGAACAAATCAGGAGACTATAGATGCTGGAGAGGATGTGGAGAAATGGGAACTCTCTTGTACTGTTGGTGGGAATGCAAACTGGTGCAGCCACTCTGGAAAGCAGTGTGGAGGTTCCTCAGAAAATTAAAAATAGACCTACCCTATGACCCAGCAATAGCACTGCTAGGAATTTATCCAAGGGATACAGGAGTACTGATGCATAGGGGCACTTGTACCCAATGTTTTTAGCAGCACTCTCAACAATAGCCAAATTATGGAAAGAGCCTAAATGTCCATCAACTGATGAATGGATAAAGAAATTGTGGTTTATATACACAATGGAGTACTACATGGCAATGAGAAAGAACGAAATATGGCCCTTTGTAGCAACGTGGATGGAACTGGAGAGTGTGATGCTAAGTGAAATAAGCCATACAGAGAAAGACAGATACCATATGTTTTCACTCTTATGTGGATCCTGAGAAACTTAACAGAAACCCATGGGGGAGAGGAAGGAAAAAAAAAGTGGTTAGAGTGGGAGAGAGCCAAAGCATAAGAGACTGTTAAAAACTGATAACAAACTGAGGGTTGATGGGGGGTGGGAGGGAGGAGAGGGTGGGTGATGGGTATTGAGGAGGGCACCTTTTGGGATGAGCACTGGGTGTTGTATGGAAACCAATTTGACAGTAAATTTCATATATTGAAAAAAAAAAAGAAAAAAATTTTTGCATCCAGATTCATCAAAGATATTGACCTATAATTCTTTTTAGTGCAGTCTTTGGTTTTGGAATCAAGGTAATGCTGGTTTCATAGAATAACTTTGGAAGCTTTCCTTCCATTTCTATTTTCTGGAATACTTTGAGGAGAATAGGTATTTATTATTCTTTAAATGTCTGGTAGAATTCCTGTGGGAAGCCATCTGGCCCAGGACTCTTATTTGTTGGTATATTTTTGATAAGTGATTCAATTTCTTTGCTGGTTATGGGCCTGTAAAAATTTTCTATCTCTTCCTGTTTGAGGTTTGATGGTGTGTGGGTGTCTAGGAATTTGCCTGTTTCTTCCAGATTGTCCAGTTTGTTGGCATATAATTTTTCATAGTATTCTCTTATAATTGTATTTGTGTTCTTGCTTGTGATCTCTCCTCTTTTGCTGATTTTTATCTATGTGGGTCCTCACTTATCTTTTTGAGAAGTCCGGCTAGGAGGTTATAAATTTTATTTATTCTTTCAAAAAACCAGCTTAGTTTCATTGATAAATTCTACTGTTTTTATGGATATTTTATTGTTTATTTCTAATCTTTATTATTTCCCTTCTGCTGGCTTTGGGCTTTATTTGCTGCTCCTTTTCTAGCTCCATTACATGTAAGGTAGGGTTGTGTATTTGGGACCTTTCTTGCCTCTTCAGGTAGGCCTGTTTGGCAATCTATTTTCCTCTTAGGATGGCCTTTGTTACAACCCGAAGGATTTGGACTGTCATATTTTCATTTTCATTTGCTTCCATATATTTTTAAATTTCTTGTCTAATTTCTTGGTTCACTCATTCATTCTTCAGTAGGATATTCTTTAACATGCATATATTTGAAGGTTTTCCAAATTTTTCCTTGTTGTTGATTTCAAGTTTCATAGCACTGAGATCAGAAAATATGCATGGTATGATCTTAATCTTTTTGTACCTGTTGCGGGCTGATTTGTGACCTGATATGTGGTCTATTCTGGAGAATGTTCCATGTGCACTCACCATATATGAAAAGCCTGCAGCTAATATCATCCTCAACAGGGAAAAAAATGAGAGCTTTACCCTTAAGATTGGAAACATGACAGGGATGTCCACTCTCACGACTGTTGTCCAACATAGTACTGGAAGTCCTAGCCACAGCAATCGGACAACAAAATGAAATAAAACACATCCAAAACGGCAAGAAAGCCAAAGTAATGTTGAAAAAGAAACCCAAAGAAGGAGGCATCACAATCGCAGACTTTAGCCTCTACTACAAAGCTGTAATCATCAAGACAGAATGGTATTGTCACAAAAACAGACACATAGACCAATGGAATAGAACAGAGAACCCAGAAATGGACCTACAGATATATTGCCAAGTAATCTTCAACAAAACAGGAAAGAGAACCTAATGGGAAAAAGAAAGTCTCTTTAGCAAATGATGCTGGGAGAACTGGACAGCAACATGCAGAAGAATGAAAGTGGACCACTTTTCTACACCATAAACAAAAATAAATTCAAAATGGATGAAAGACCTAAATGTGAGACAGGAAACCATCAAATCCTAGAGGAGAAAGCACGCAACACCCTCTTTGACCTCAGCCACAGCAATTTCTTGTTTAACACATCTCCAAAGGCAAGGGGATTAAAAGCAAAAATGAACTATTGGAACCTCATCAAGATAAAAAGCTTCTGCACAGCAAAGGAAACAATCAACCAAAAAGAGAGCCCAAACAAGCAACAGAAAGAAGACATTTGCAAATGACATATCAGATAAAGGGATAGCATCCAAAATCTATAAAGAACTTATCAAACTCAACACCCCAAAACCAAATAATCCAGTGAAAAAATGGGCAGAAGACATGAATAGACACTCTTCCAAAGAAGATATCCAGATGGCTAACAGAAACATGAAAAGGTGCTCAACATTGCTCATCATCAGGGAACTATAAATCAAAACCACACTGAAATACCACCTCACACTGGTCAGAATGGCTGAAATTAACAACTCAGGAAACAACAGATTTTGGCGAGGATGTGGACAAAGAGGAACCAGAACCTTCTTGCACTGTTGGTAGGAATGCAAACTGGTGCAGCCACCCTGGAAAACAGTGTGGACGTTCCTCAAAAAATTAAAAATAGAATTACCCTATGACCCAGCAATAGCACTACTATGAATTTATCCAAAGTATACAGTAGTGCTTATTTGTAGGGGTACATGTACCCCAATGCTTATAGCAGTGCTATCACAATAAATTATGGACAGAGCCCAAATGTCCATCAACCCATCAACTGATGAATGGATAAAGAAGATGTGTATACACACACACACACACACACACACACACACACACAGTGGAATACTACTCGGTGATGAAAAAGAATGAAATCTTGCCATTTGCAACAACGTGGATGGAACTGGAGCATATTATGCTAAGTGAAATAAGTTAAAAAATACAGATAACTTATTTTCACTCATACATGGAATTTGAAGAAGCTTAAAAGAATATACCATAGGGGAAGGGAAGGAAAAGACAACACAAAGATCTTCTGCTGGCTATGTGAAGACATGCAGGGAACACGTGCAGATCCAAGGAGTGTCAGGAAATTGCAGCAGATTTTGTATCTAACTGTCCTCTGGGGGATCATGGGGCTCTGTGTCTCATAATGCTATCACATTTGATAGCCTTGAGACCAGAACATCGCTGACATTTCAGCAATTACTCCATTCACCCTTCCAGACTTACAATACACTCTCTAGAAATAACTCCACAGGGATAATCCTTATAAAGCATTTATAAGCTCACACTTAATAAACACTCAACTAAAGGTAGCACTGTTTTCATTTGGTAACCCACATAAAGTTATATATCCTATTGAGTTAGAAAATAAAGCTGGTTGACACTGGGAAAAACTAGCTCCCTACACAAATCACTACCACTACTCTATGCTAGTAATGGTTTCCATTTACAACATACTTTTAAAGTAGAAGCTTCCTAGTTATTATGTTTGCATAAAACAGTGCTTCACAAACTTTTAGATCCCTTTGAAAATCAGTGGTCTATACTATATATATCTTAGTTCATATAATGCCTTCAACTTATCCTTATAAACTTAGTGAACACGTTTTCATACTCCTCTTTCTACATTTCTTCTTTTCCCTAAAGCTGTGGTTCCTCAAGTATAGCCCATAGACCAGCAGGATCAGTATCTGCTTCACCAGGGAACTTGTCAGAAATGCAGACTCCTGGGTCCCACCCCAGACCTACAGAACCTGGAAATCTGGGTACTGGTGTGGGGCAGCAGTGTGTTTCAACAATTTCTCTTCCAAGTGATTCTAGTGCCTGCTCCAGTTTGAAAACTATTGCCCTATCCTAATAACATCACTAACATAGCCTATAAAAACCATCATTTCATTGTATCAATAATCCCATAATATTCATATCTCTAGTTTTGATTTCATCTCTCCATTTCTGTGTATATGCTTTCACTATTCACTTGTGTTTATTTCAGTTTCTAGGTGGTTCCATCTTGGACAAATATCTATCACAAAACATATTTTGTCTTCAGTGACAAAGAAGACTAGTTGGTCATTACAATAGGAAGGATCAAGCTAAATCATAACTTAATTTTTCTAACCTTTCATTCTTTTATGCATCCTCTAAGTCCAAATTATAACTAGAATCTGAGCAAGGGTTGAACAAGAGCAAATAATAACTACACTTTTTTCACACTTACCTGATTTAATGTCTGTATCTGTATCTATCTGTCCACTTTCTAACTACCTTCAAATATAACCCCATATATTGAGGATAATGAGAACATATCAACTCATGGCTCATATTAGTCACAGAACAGACCCCCACTTCATTTACTCTTCTTCATTTTCCTAGATATTAAGAAAATAAAGAATCTAGAATATCTACTAAAAAACTCCCCTTCTGCAGAGGATTAATACAACCGTTGATAAAATTAGTTCCATGACCTTTTAAAGCTTGATAATTTTAATCTACATAATGTAGGCTACCTAAAAACCATGTGCTTCACTGCTTAGTGAAAACTACTTCTCCCAACTGAGGATGATAAGATTGGGAAGGGTGAGGTTCTGTTGGTCTAGAAGTTTTCTTCATGATATAGAGAGAAGAGAAATGAGATGAATACACTGTGTTATAGATTTACCAAATGTTTTTGTGTTCTTTTATTGTATCTACAGAAGCAGATAAAGAGCTTTGAGTAATTCTAGTTAGTGTTATCAAGCTCCTTTTCTCCTAGTTAACAATGCTTCATCTTTTCATTAGGCGATGAAATAAAACACAACTTCTTGAAAAATATTTTAATATTACTTGATCAGCATAATGTAATTATGGGATAATTAGATGTAATGGGATACATCCCATTAGATGTAATGGGATACATAAAGTTAACCATTCCTGGACCACAGAGAAAGGATACTTATATCTCATAAATCTTATCTCTTTTCCCTCAACTTTTTATTCATTCCTTCTCCAGCTGCAACCTAGAAGAAGCTTTCAACACACCTCAGGCCTATATTACTGCCACAGCTTCTCCAGCTGCCACCAGTCAGCCCATATAGTCTAGGTTAATTTTCTTTCAAAATTCCTTTCACATAATTCCCTCCTCAAAAACCTACAATGGTATCCTATTTCCTATCACATAATATCTAAACTCTTCTAACTTTAAGACTATAATCTGCCTCCATCCTTCCTATCCAACTTTATTCTATAATATTTCCCAAACAGCAGATCCCCTCCCCATAGGATAACTATGAAATTCATTTGCTCTTTCTTAGGGAAAAAGTTGAAAAGACAAGGAAAAGAAAACAGACACTGAAATCCCTAACAGCAAAAGTTTATTTACAGTTGAAGTTAAGGAATAATTTTAATGCATGCTGAGAAATTAGTAATATTCCAAACTTATAGGTTACTATCCAATGAGGAACACAAGATGATGTTGGAAAAGGCTATGGCATACACAACTATTAGAACCAGGTTATCAGAACACACACTATTAGAATCTTGTTATCAGAACACTTACATATCACATACTTTTATGTCACATCAAGTCCATGAACAGCTCATTTTCTAACTTCTCACTGGCTATTTTAGTAAATAGCATTCAAGGTTAAACGTTAAGAATGACGTGGGGAAGAAATACACAAGTGGTAAGCATCACATTTCAGAGCCTACATATATGAATACAACATTAAGATTAATTAAGAAACAGTATTTCAAAATTTTTTGAAACAACATGTGGCAATGTTTAGCGCATGAGGAGACACTGTTTTGGTCCATCCACTCTCTCCAGCTTTTCAAAGTGTTTCCTGGCATTGCGGATGTTGATCAGAGTAGCTGCAGAAGCTGAGGGTAGGGAGGGTAGGGGTGGAGGAGATACCCAACATAATAAGTACAAGCAGCCAACGGAATGTCTGACTAGTAAAAACAAATAAATAAACAAAAGAGAGCCAAATCTCTCAAAATAGGTCACAGAGAACATACAGGAATAGGAGGTCCCAAGTTAACTATGATTTAATTTTTCTGAATAAGCAGAAGATTTGTTTATATTTAAATATATTTCCAAAATAAAATTTCCAAATCTTTTTTTGGTTCATTTTTAGAATAAAACCCATTATGTTATGTTGTATTTTAATATTAACCTAAGTAGGAAAAGCCAGTGGATCAGAGATAATTTATTTAAACTTCTGGGAACATCCTGGAAACACTGCTAGAACCTTTATTTCAGTAGTTATGATGAACATGGCTATTATGGCATGGAAGTACCAAATACATCCTTTTATGCCCAGGGTACAAATGTGGGAATATAGTATTTAGGAATATACAGTGACATATAAAATGGTTCAGCATTTAGTAATCCAGAGCTTAGACTGATTAGTCTTTTGAAAATTTATACTATATGAAGCATAAATCATACATATGGGTTCTCTTTTCTTTAAAATCCCTAGATTTAGTACCTTGATTTCTGAAATTTCATGAAGAAAAAAAAAACAAATCTAAATTATTTTTAAGCTTCAAAATATAAGTTTAGTAAACAAAAAAACTAGTTATTACTAGTACTAAAATAGCTTTTTTATTGTGGTAAATAATACATATAACAAGAAATTTACCATTCTAACCATTTAAAAATATACAGGTCAGTGGCATTAAGTATATTCCCACTGCTGTGCAACCATCCCCACTACAAGATGTTTGTTCATTATCTAATAAAGTACTACCTCTAGGGCAATTAGTTTAAAGAATGAAGCTTTAAATCTATGTCAGCTAAGTTTGAACTTACGAATGGATGGATCAGACATCACGACCATCACATAAGTGTTGGATGTAAAGATGTCAATGAAAGCAGCAAAGTTAGAGTTCCTGACTTCCATGCTCTGGAAAGACGCAGCTAGCTTGCTATAAGCGAAATGAGAAAAAGTAGTAAAGAACATAAAATAATAGCAATATAAAAAATTCTTACTTTGTATGTTGAACATTCAATAGCATTATACCTTGATCCACCACTTCATTAAGACAGTTAATCACTAACTTCACTTTGTTTTCCAAGGAAACTCTAATGCTAAATTTACTATGTTTTGGAAAGTGACTTAGAAAGTGGATTAGGACTTGACATTGACTGTGAAATGGGCTTAGACCTAGATCCATGTTAAAATAACAGATTACAAAAGATTTCCCTAATATTTAAGAAGTTTAGGTTGAAATTTTCCTATCATTGTGATGAATAACTATTTTTGAATGTTCATTATATTGAAATTAGAGAAATGATCCCATTTCTTTAAAAACAAACAAGGTAATTATATTTGCATGCCATTTGCTATTTCTTCTTAAAAATGTTAGCATAAACATGCCAGTAAGTCTCACAGTGTGCTAAGACATAAAAAGAGTAAACTTATACTTGTTCTATTGTCTGGGCATCAAAGTTTTACCAGGATAAGGATTTTGATTATTACATATTTACTAAATTATAATGTTCAGCCATTCCTTCTTCCTATATTCACAATGCTAAGATTCAAACCGTATTTAATCAAAAGTGAGACAACATGATTAGACATTTCCAGACTGTATTCTGTACCATTCCTGAATCAGTATCTATTTTAATTACTATAGTATTATAGCAAAATTTTTATTTGGTAGGGTAAATTCTCCTTTCTTCTTTTTCAAAACTCCCTTGGGTATTTTCTGTTTATTTCTTCCTACATAGTATCGAATATCTCAAAAGGTTTTTCTGCTTAGATATTTTTCACATGCTTCTTCTGTATCAGTTGAGTTTGGATTAAAGGACAATGACTTTCACCTGAACCAACTGTAAGCTCCCTTAGAGTTTAGCTTTCTTTTCAATTAAAAGAACTACTCTGAACACAGAAGTGCAATCTACTGTGGTTATCTGAACCTCTCAAAAGTGACAACTTTTTCCAGACATAAATAGATCACAAAAGATCTCTTACCTGCAGCTCAGCTTAAATTGCTTAATAATGTTGCTGATTTTCTCAAATCTGTGGGCATCACGCTGCTCTTTACACTGATAGTGAGAAATCACCTATGAAAAAAAGCAATACTCTTAAATATGCAAAGTAGTCATATCACCTTCTGCTACTTAATCCTCAAGTTAGACCTCTGTCAGTTTCTTGGTCACCCTGAATTTCAGGATAGACTTGGCACCCAGCCTTACTGTCTCTTCTTCTCTCCCATATCCTGCCAATGTACTGCATAATTTCAACATCCCTATGGATAACCTATACAGTAGTGTTCATTTATAATTTTATTGGACATTAAAATATTACCTATTTTGGTTTCACTGCTGTTATTTCTCATTTATGTTAATTAAATGGTCATCTTATTTCAGTATTTCACAGGATGTTTTTGATTTAAAAAGTACAAATTAGGGGCACTTGGATGGTCAATCGGTTAAGCATCTGACTTTGGCTCAGGTCATGATCTTGTGGTTCCTGAGTTCGAGCCCCATGTTGGACTCTGTGCTGACAGCTCAGAGTCTGGAGCTTGCTTGGGATTCTGTGACTCCCTCTCTCTCATCCCCTCCCCCACTCATACTCTGTCTCTCAAAAAATAAATAAACGTTAAAAGTTTTTTAAAAAGTACAAATTTAAAAAAATTAAATATTTTTAGTGGTTCTTCAGATGTACATAATGTACTGATTTTTTAAAAGATTTTTAATGTTTATTTATTTATTTTTTTAAGGTATATTCATTTTTCACACAGAGAGAGAGAGACAGCACATAAGTAGAGGAAGGGCAGAGAGAGAGGGAGACACAGAATCTGAAGCAGGCTCTAGGCTCTGAGCTGTCAGCACAGAGCCAGACGTGGGGCTCGAACCCACAAACTGTGAGATCATGACCTGAGCCAAAGTCAGACACCTAACTGACTGAACCACTCAGGCGCCCCCCTAGTGTACTGATTTTAATGAAGGCTATACCTAAGTAGCTTTTGGCATCACATTTAAAAATCTTAAGTATGCCTTGAGGAGAACCCCTGCATGTCCCTGCCCCTTTCCTATCAGTGCCCCCTACATGTTGTTAGCTGAGTGTCCCATGGGGCCTGAGGCATTTACTCTGAAACAATTAGAATGTTCAAAGCAGGCTGGAGTCACATAGATACAGAAGCCAGGAATAATGGAATAAGACTGCAGTTCTATTCTGTTGGTTTCTGGAACTGAGGGCATAATTAAGAGGAATAGCCAGGGACATTCATATTGCAGCACTACAGGTGAAATTCTTGGACTGGTGCAAGATGGACAAGAGTAAAATTATTTGCCAAGAATGTTGTCATTACTCAAGAATCAATGTCGAATGTATTGGGTGGGATCCAGGGGAAGATGGCAGCATAGGAGGATACTGGGCTCACCTCGTCCTGCTGATCACATAGATTCACCCACACCTGCCTAAATGACCCAGAAAACCAACAGAAGACTAGCAGAATGGACTCTCTGGAGCCAAGCGTAGCCAAGAGGACTCATGGAAGAGGGCAGAAAGGGTGGAGAGGTGGTGCGTGCTACACGGACTGGCGGGAGGGACCCGGGGTGGTGGAAAGGTAGCCCACCCGGCAAGGCAGAGCCCCTGAAGTCTGGCATACAAAAGCGGAGGGGCCGGACTCGGTGAGTTCTGACAGCCATCGAGACTTAACATCTGGAATGTTAAAAGTCAAAAGCTCTGCTTGGAGAGCAGGAGGGCGAGAGGACACCAGGAGGGAGAGTTGTTAATCCCAGGAAGACAGAGCTCAGCTTGGCAGGGGAACAAAGGTGCTGGCAAGAACCATCTCCCTCTCCCATCCCCCAGCTGTAAACCCAAAAGGAACCATTTTCCATCACCAAACTTGCTTGCACTGCGCCAACACCCTCAGCTGTGCTTCTGTGGATCCATCCCTACGACAGGTCTGCCTCCCTCCCAGTGCTGCAGGGCCCCTCCCACAGGGGACCACAGACAGCAAAGCAAGCTTAGCCTGCCCCTCCCGCCCCTGTGCACCTTGCAGATACACCCCAGCTAATACATCAGATCCCATCAAAGCAGCACCACAAGCCTGGCAGTGTGTAAGTAGCCTGGACAGGAGCCACACCACTCCACAGTGAGTCCTTCCCCTAGGAAAGGAGAAGATAAAGGTACACACCAGTCTGACTGTGGCCCCAGTGGTGGGCTGGGGACAGACATCAAATCTGACTGTGGCCCCACCCACCAACACAAGTTACTCCAGACAGCACAGGGGAAGTGCCCTGCACTTCAGCGCCACCCCAGGAAGTACCCAAAATGACTAAACGGAAGAACTCTCCTCAAAGGAAACTCCAGGAAGTAGAAACAGCTAATGAATTGATCAAAAATGACTTAAGCAATATAATGGAACAATAATTTAGAAGAATAATCATAAAATTAATTGCTGGGCTTGAAAAAAGCATAGAGGACACCAAAGAATCTGTTGCTACAGAGATAAAGGGACTAAGAAATAGACATGAGGAGCTAAAAAATGCTATAAATGAGGTGCAAATATAATGGAGGGGACCATAGCTCGTAATGAAGAGGCAGAGGAGAGATTGGTGAATTGGAAGATAAAATTATGCATACATTCTTCTCCAGTGCACATGGAACGTTCTCCAGAATAGACCATATACTGGGACACAAATCAGCCCTAAGTAAGTACAAAAGGATCGAGATCATACCGTGCATATTTTCAGACCACAATGCTATGAAACTCCAAATCAACCACAAGAAAAATTTGGAAAGGTAACAACTATTGGAGACTGAAGAAAATCCTACTAAAGAATGAATGGGCTAACCAAGCAGTTAAAGAAGAAATTAAAAAGTATATGGAAGTCAATTAAAATGATAGCACCACAACCCAAAACCTCTGGGACGCAGCAAAGGCGGTCATAAGAGGAAAGAATATACCAATCCAGGCCTTGCTAAAGAAGGAAGAAAGATCTCATATACACAACCTAACCTTATGCCTTAAGGAGCTGGAACAAGAACAGCAAATAAAACCTAAAACCAGCAGAAGACAGGAAATAGTAAAGATTAGAGCGAAAATTAACGCTATCGAAACCAAAAAAAGAGTAGAACAGATCAATGAAACCAGAAGCTGGTTCTTTGAAATAATTAAAATTAATAAACCAATAGCCAGTTTAATCAAGAAGAAAAAGGAAAGGACCCAAATAAATAAAATGAAGAATGACAGAGTAGAAATCACAACCAACACAACAGAAATAAAAACAATAATAAGAGAATATTATGAGCAATTATATGCCAACAAAATTGGAAATCTGGGAGAAATGGACAAATTCCTAGAAACATACACTACCAAAACTGAAACAGGAAGAAATAGAAAATTTGAACAGACCCATAACCAGTAAGGAAATCGAATTAGTAATAAAAAATCTGACAAAAACTAGAGTCCAGGGCCAGATGGCTTTCCAGGGAAATTCTACCAAACATTTAAGGAAGAGTTAACACCTATTCTCTTGAAACTGTTCCAAAAAATAGAAACGGAAGGAAAACTTCCAAACTCTTTCTATGAAGCCAGCAGTACCTTGATTCCAAAACCAGACAAAGACCCCACTAAAACGGAGAATTATAGACCAATTTCCCTGATGAACATGGATGCAAAAATCCTCAACAAGATATTAGCCAACTGGATCCAACAATACATTAAAAAAATTATTCACCACGACCAAGTGGGATTTATACCTGGGATGCAGGGCTGGTTCAATATCCTCAAAACAATTAATGTGACTCATCACATCAATAAAAGAAAGGACAAGAAGCATATGATCCTCTCAATAGATGCAGAGACAGCATTTGACAAAATACAGCATCCTTTCTTGATAAAAACCCTCAAGAAAGTAGGGATAGAAGGAGGATACCTCGAGATCATAAAAGACATATACAAGCAACCCAATGCTAATACATTCTCAATGGGGAAAAACTGAGAGCTTTCCCCCTAAGGTCAGGAACAAGACAGGGATATCCACTCTCGCCACTGTTATTCAACATAGTATTGGAAGTCTTAGCCTCTGCAATCACACAACACAAAGAAATAAAAGGCATCCAAATCGACCAGGAGGAAGTCAAACTTTCACTCTTCACAGGTGACATGATACTCTATATGGAAAACCCAAAAGATTCCACCAAAAAACAGCTAGAAGTGATTCATAAATTCAGCAAAGTTGTGGGATATAAAATCAATGCACAGAAATCGGTTGCATTCCTATACACCAACAATGAAGTGACAGAAAGAGAAATCAAGGAATTAATCCCATTTACAGTTGTACCAAAAGCCATAAATTACCTAGGAATAAATCTAACCAAAGAGGTGAAAAATCTATACACTGAAAACTATAGAAAGCAGATGAAAGAAACTGAAGAAGACACAAAGAAATGGAAAAAGATTCCATGCTCCTGGATAGGAAGAACAAATATTGTTAAAGTCTCGATACTACCCAAAGCAATCTACATATTCAATGTGATCCCTATCAAAGTAACACCAGTATTCTTCACAGAACTAGAAAAAATAATCCCAAAATTTGTATGGAACCAGAAAAGACTCCAAATAGTCAAAGCAATCTTGAAAAAGAAAACCAAAGCAGGACGCATCACAATGCCAGACTTCAAGCTATACCACAAAGCTGTAATCATCAAGACAGTATGGTAATGGCAGAAGAACAGACACTCAGATCGATGGAACAGAATAGAGAACCCAGAAATGGACTCACAAACGTATGGGCAGCTAATCTTTGACAAAGCAGGAAAGAATATCCAATGGAATAAAGACAGTCTTTTCAGCAAGTAGTGCTGGAAAAACTGGACAGCGACATGCAGAAGAATGAACCTGGACCACTTTCTTACACCATACACAAAAATAAACTCAAAGTGGATGAAAGACCTCAATGCAAGACAGGAAGCCATCAAAATCCTTGAGAAGAAAGCAGGCAAAACCCTCTTTGATCTTGCCTGCAGCAATTTATTACTCAAGACGTCTCTGGAGGCAAGAAAAACCAAAGCAAAAATGAACTACTGGGACCTAATCAAAATAACAAGCTTCTGCACGGCAAAGGACACAATCAGAAAACTAAAAGGCAACCGACAGAATGGATGAATATATTGGCAAATGGCATATCAGATAAAGGGCTAGTATCCAAAATCTATAAAAAAGTCAACAAACTCCACACCCGAAAAACAAATAATCCAGTGAAGAAATGGGCAGAAAATATGAATAGACACTTTTCCAAAGAAGACATCCAGATGGCCAACAGGCGCATGAAAAGATCCTCAATGTCCCTCCTCATCATGGAAATACAAATCAATACCACATTCAGAAACCACCTCACGCCAGTCAGAGTGGCTAAAATGAACAAATCAGGAGACTATAGATGCCGAAGAAGATGTGGAGAAACGGGAACCCTCTTGCACTGTTGGTGGGAATGCAAACTGGTGCAGCTGCTCTGGAAAACAGTGTGGAGGTTCCTCAAAAAATTAAATATAGATCTATCCTATGACCCAGAAATAGCACTGCTAGGAATTTACCCAAGGGATGCAGGAGTGCTGATGTGTAGGGGTACTTGTACCCCAATGTTTATAGCAGCACTTTCACCAGTAGCCAAATTATGGAAAGAGCCTAAATGTCCATCAACTGATGAATGGATAAAGAAATTGTGGTTTATATACACAATGGAATACTATGTGTCAATGAGAAAGAATGAAATATGGCCTTTTGTAGCAACCTGGATGGAACTGGAGAGTGTTATGCTAAGTGAAATAAGTCATATAGAGAAAGACAGATACCATATGTTTTCACTGTTATGTGGATCCTGAGAAACTTAACAGAAGACCATGGGGGAGGGGAAGGAAAAAAAACAGGTTAGAGAGGGAGGGAGCCAAAACAGAAGAGACTCTTAAAATCTGAGAACAAACTGAGGGTTGATGGGGGGTGGGAGGGAGGGGAGGGCAGGTGAGGGGTATTGAGGAGGATATCTGTTGGGATGAGCACTGGGTGTTGTATGGAAACCAGTTTGACAATAAATTTCATATTAAAAAAAAGAATGAATGTCATTACTCAAATATGATCTGATACTTTTATAGTTCCAACCATGAACAATGCAGCAGAATTATTACCATGACCCACCAGGTAGCATGTAGGAAACCAAAGTCTTTGGGTTCCAGAAAGAGTATGGCTGCAAAGAAACTTAAAAGAATTGATGGAAGGGAACCACCAGAATTGGAGACTGTGGCTTAATTTGAGTCAGCATAAGAAATCTCACCCAACTTAGACATGGACAGGATAGCTTAGACATGGACACTGATAGCTCTTTCCCATTTCTGTGCATGGTGGCCAGTTTTAGTTTGTGGAGCAATTTGCCTGGTTAATTTCAATAACGAACAAGGCTCTGGCATGCTAACTAGTTACAGGTTTCCTACGCTAGGATCACCCAAACACATAAAGCAGTTAATAACAAACAAAGGAATTAATCGATAATAATACAATAATAGTAGGGGACTTTACAGCACACTTACATCAATGGACAGATCATTTAAACAGAAAATCAACAAGGAAACAATGGCTTTCAAAGACATAATGGAACACACGGATTTAATAGATATATTCAGAACATTCCATCCTAAAACAAGAGAATATACATTCTTCTCAAGCCCACAAAACAAACCTCAACAAATTCAAGAATATCGAAATTGCGCCATGCATATTTTCTGACTACAACATTATGAAACTATAAGACAAGCATAAGAAATAGTTGGCAAAGACTACAAATACAAGGAGATAAAGAACATGCTACTAAACAATAAATGGATCAACCAGAAAATCAAAGAATAAATAAAGTACATGGAAACAAATGAAAACAAGGATCCAAAACCTCTCAGATGCAACAAAACCAGTTCGAGAAGGAAGTTTAACAAGCCTACCTCAAGAAGCAAGAAAAATCTCAAACAAGCTAACTCTACACCAAAAGGAGGTAGAGAAGAACTACAAACAAAACCTAAACCAGTGGAAGGAAGGAAATAATAAAGATCAGAGCAGAAATAAATGATGAAGAAAATTAAAAAATCAATAGAACAGATTAATGAAACCAGGAGCTGATTCTTCGAAAAAATAAAATTGATAAGCCTCTAAGCTGTCTGATCAAGACAAAAGGAGAAAAGACCCAAATAAATAAAATAAGACAGTAGAAATAACAACCAACCATATAAAAAAGCATGAGAATATTATGAAAAACTATATGCCAACAAATTGGACAGCCTAGAAGAAATGGATATATTCCTAGAAACATATAAACTACCAAAACTGAAACAGGAAGAAATAAAAAAGTTGAACAGACTGACAACCAGCAAAGACACTGAATTAGAAATCAAAACTTGGGGCACTGGGTGGCTGAGTCAGTTAAAAATCCAACTTAGGCTCAGGGCATGATCTCACCGTCTGTGAGTTTGAGCCCTGAATCAGGCTCCATGCCAAGAGCTCAGATCCTGGAGCCTGGTTCTTATTCTGTGTCTTCCTCTCTCTCTGCTCCTCCCCTGCTGGGTGCTCTCACACTCGCTCTCTCTCTCTCTCTCTCTCTCTCAAAAATAAAAAAGATAAACAAACAAACAAAAAAAAGAAATCACAACTCTCCCAACAGATAAAAGTCCAGGGCTAGATAGCTTCACAGGCAAATTCCACTAACCATTTAAAGAATTTCAAAAATAGAAGAGGAAGGAAAACTTCCAAATTCATTCTATGAGGTCAATATTACCCTGATACCAAAACCATATAAAGACACCACTAAAAAAGAGAACTACAGGTCAATATCCCTGATGAACATAGATGCAAAAATTACCAACAAAATACCAGCAAACTGAATTCAACAATAAATTAAAAAATCATTCACCACAATCAAGTAGGATTTACTCATGGGTTGCAAAACTAGTCCAATATTTGCAAATCAATTAAGATGATGCATCACATCAATTAGAGAAAAGGTAAGAACTATATGATCATTTCAATAGATGCAGAAAAAGCATTTGACAAAGTATAGCTTCCATTCATTATAAAAACCCTCAACAAAGTAGGTTTATAGAGAACACACCTGAACATAATAAAGGCCATATATGAAATACCCATAGCTAATGTCATCCTTAATGGGGAATAACAGAGTATTCCCCCTAAGGTCAGGAACAAGAAGTTATTTTCACTCTCCTTCTGGCACCACTTTTATTCAACATAGGACTGGAAGTCCTAGCCACAGCAGTCAGACAACAAAAAGAAATAAAAGACATCCAAATTGGTAAGAAATAAAATATTCATGATTGGCAGAGGACATTATACTACATATAAAAAACCCAAAAAGTTCCACCCCAAAACTGCTAGAACTGATAAATTCATTAAAGTCACAGGATACAATATCAGTGTAGAGAAATCTGTTGCATTTCTATATACCAATAATGAAGCAGCAGAAAGAGAAATTACAAAAACAATACCATTTACAACTGCAACAAAAATAAGATGCCTAGGAATAAACCTAACCAAAGAGGTGAATGACCTGTACTCTAAAATTATAAAACACTGATGAAAGAAATTAAAGATGACACGAAGAAATGTAAAGACATTCCAATCTCATGGATAGGAAGAACAATGTTAAAATGTCTATACCACCCAAAACAAGCTATACATTTAATGCAATCCCTATCAAAATACCACTAGCTTCACAGAACTAGAAAAAACCTAAATGTGAGACGTGTTAACCACCAAAATCCTAGAAGAGAACACAGTCAGTAACTTCTTTGACAATGGCAAACTTGTCTCTAGATATGTTTCCTGAGGCAAGGAAGACAAAAGCAAAAATAAACTATTGGGATTATGGCAACATTAAAAGCTTCTGCACAGCAAATGAAACAAGCAACAAAACCAAAAGGCAACCTTTGGAATGGGAGGAGATATTTGCAAATGACATATCTGATAAAGAGTTAGTATCTAAAATATATAAAGAACTTCTGTAACTCAACACCCAAAAAATGAATAATCCAGTTAAAAAAATGGGCAGAAGATATGAATAGACGTTTTTCCACAGACAACATATAGATGGGCAACAGACCCATGAAAAGATGCTCAACATTACTCATTATCAGAGAAATGCAAATAAAAACTACAATGAGATATCACTTTATACCTGTCAGAATGGCTCAAATCAACAACATAAAAAACAACAGGTGGTGGTGAGGATGTAGACAAAAAGGAACCCTCTTGCACTATTGGTGGGAATGCAAACTGGTGCAGCCACTCTGGAAAACAGTATGGAGGTTCCTCAAAAAATTAACAATAGAACTACCTTAAGATCCAGCAATCGCACTACTGGGTATTTATCCAAATAATACAAGAACACTAATTCAAAGGGATACAGACACATACCCTATGTTTACAGCAGCATTGTTTACAATAGTGAAGATATGGAAACAGCCCAAAGTGTCTATCAATTGATGAATGGATAATAACATGTACGCACACACACACACACACAGTAGATATTACTCAACTATAAAAAAGAATGAAATCTTGCCATCTGCAATGAAGTGGATGGAGTTGGAGAGTACTATGCTAAGCGAAGTAAATCAGTCAGGGAAAGATAAATACCATGTGATTTCACTCATATGTGTAATTTAAGAAATAGAACAAACAAAGGGGAATAAAGGACAGAGTGAGAGAGTGACAAATCAAGAAACATACTTTTAATTAACAGAACAAACTCATAGTTTCTAGAGGCCAGGTGGTTGGGGGATATAGAGGATGATGATTAAGGAGTACACTTGTGATGATGGGCACAGGGTGATGTATGGAATTGTCGAATCACTATATTGTATATCTGAAACTAATATAACACTATATGTTAACTAGAATTAAAATAATTTTTTTAATTGTAAATTAAATATATATAAAAAACAATGAAAATCTTAACTAAAGGATTCCAACCTCTAAGGATTTACTATTTATAAATGAACTTATTCATTATGAACACTCACATCAGCTGAAAATACTTCTTCTACCACTTTCAGATTTTAATAAAATCATGTATTTTTATAGGCTGAATATTTAGATATAAAGTTTCTAGTAGGAAGCAAAAATGAGTTGCTCACCAGAAGAAAATTCACAGGGCAATTTACTGAAACCATGTGAACCTTTCGAAAGGTAATTCCTAGACCAATGGTGGAACAGGTTCCCCTTGCTTGACTTCAACTCGCTCAGTGAAGATGGTTGATCACAACTAAACTTGGTCTCCAAGAGAAACCAAAGCCACCTGTTACTGTTAGTGAGAAAGAGGGAACTTATATAAGGTTAACCTCTTCTATCATATGTGGTGGATAAGGCAGGAGAATACTGCTGAAAGCAGGATTCTGCCATGCCAATGTGTATCAAGATGGTAAGAATAGCTCACTTGTTTGTTGCTATTCACACTAGAAGCAAGAGGTTGCAGGGTAGTAAAACTGCAAGCAAGTGACTCCTGCCAGTGAGCTGAAGCAGAAAGTCACTCTAGTTAGAACTTCTTGCTGCAGCTGTACCACCTAGCAGGATAGATGACTCAGAAACTACAGTTACAAATAATGTTTCCACAAAGGATGGAGTAGGAAAAATTACAGTACACATTCTCTGCCCTCTGTTGCTATAATAACAAAAAGAACCTACTTTTTATAGCATGACAACTATATGGTAAGCTTTGTATTAGGGCTTAACATTACCTTGTGCCATTTATTCCATACAATAAACTTATGGTATAGATGTATTATCTCCATTTTATAGAAGGGAAACCAAGCTCAGATAGATTTAGAAATGTGTTTTAAAACCATCAGGCATTGGTAGAGCTCAGTAACCAATTATTTACTGTGAGTTGCTCTTAGAATTATATTTATTAAACTGATCAGCAATTATATGCAGTGTTTTATGACATCCCTAATTAGCTTCTGTTACTGTTCTTTAAAATTTTACTTATAAATATAATACTGCAACCCCCTTAGGGCCATACACACAGTAGGCTCTATAGTTAAGTTGAATTTATATGAGAAAAATAAAAATGCCAAGGCACCTCGTTCCCCTTCCACCTCTCCATCTGAACTCTTAGCTAAATCACATGTTAAAAGTTTTCAAATCAGTCTTTTGGAGAAAGGGGTGGGATAAGAGTTTTCTCAAAAGGAAAATACCTCTTATTTCATAATAAAAGTCAATAGGAAATTAGGAATTATTTAACACAAATGAATAATTTTTAGCAGAAATAATCTAAACTCTATAATAAGGCATGCTTGTAAAAATCTAAGTCTTACTAACTACTAAAGAGCTACACACAAAGGACTTCTTTTGGGTCACCTGTAAATAAGGTTATATATGCTGATGCAATGACAAGAGGGAAAAAGGTTCTTCCTGAAAGTAACAACATGTTGTTCTCTGTTGCTGGATAGAAGGTAAGTGTGAAGTACACCTGCAGAACAGAAAGTTCTCACCAGAAAAGTAGCTCTCTCAAACAAAAGGACTTCATCAGCCTCAATAATTTCAGCAAAATTCCTTAGGTTCATTTCCAGCTGCTGAACATTGGGGATCAGCTGATAAACAATGCTGGACCAAGCCTAACGGAACAGAAGCACAGTGTAATATTACTAACAGGTAGGCAGTCCCAGACCTTTGCAAATGAGTAAGTATACTATAACATATGGACAGCAAAATATGGTGATATAGAGTCCCAAACAAATACTTGTAACAAATATGGCATGACACAAACAAAATGAGATGAAGGTGATATTTGATTATTATCCTTCAGATGGAATTTTTTAAAGTTTCAAACACATAAAATGCTGGAGAAACTTCTTTCCATTGATAATTTTTTAAAAAATTAATAATTTAATTCCATGACGTTTGCCTTAAGAATAGTTGAAAACTCTGATTTACTGGACCAAATAAAACGTTTGTAATCCAGCCATTCAACAAATATTTAAGTGCAATAATGTAGACCACTCTAAATATCAGAAGATAATAGTGCTATATTTAACATAAATCCAAGAATCAATTTTGTAAAAAGTATCATCAGAGTCACATGGAAAAATGGCCCCTCCCCTTAATGGGATAATGTACAAAAGAAATCACAAGAGAAATTAGTGGCATTATCATTCCAAAAAGCTTATTATTGTCAGTTGTATAAATTATTGATCCAATTGAATTAAAAATGGTCCATTGTGTGATTCCTAAAACTGACTTCATCCAGAGAAGTATTACTAATGTAAGTAGTTGAAATTAACCACACCCTCCCTCTATTCTCTTAAGGCTCTTTTATTTGCATTTCCATTGTAATAATTCCTTCCAATTTGTCTGATAAGCTTGTTCTTCTCTCCCCTACTAGAGGGCAGGAACCTGGTCTTAGTCAATTTGTGTGTCCAACAGCATCAAGCAGATATGCAATGAGTGCTTGTAGAATAAAACAAAATAAAAATTTAAGTCAGCTCTATGCAACATTGATGTAAGAGATAGTAGTGCCATGTCTCTGTTCCAATTAGTTTTATTACTTAAGCATAGGGGTTCAGGTTCCAAGTTCCCAGGTCGGTGTTAATGTCACTGCTGAATTTACCTTGGAGAAGGCACCAAAGCTAACCACAGCAGAGACATTGTCACTCACAGCAGTGTTGTGATTAGCCAATTGTCTTTGGTCGTGTTATGTATTGCCATCCTTCACACCGCAGTTGGTTCTTATCAGTGCGTCATGTCCATCCTTATTCACGGTTACCTGTTCTATGGGAATAAGGCTTTGAGAGAAATTCGGCCCAAATTAATCTAGAGCAGTATTTCCTAGACAGGTATCTCAAAATGATCTGTTATTAGAGTGAGGCTGAGTCAACAATATTGGGAAAAAATGAATTAGTTTAAAAAAGAAATAAATGGCTATTTTTAATGCCCATTGGTTTTTCTCCTTGGCAAATCAGGTTTCTGTGCTTCTCTGGTTGTAGATAATTGTCAGATGCAGTTGATAATGAGGCTGTAGCTACCAGTGACAGAGAAAGATGCTTTCCCACCCAGAGTCAGACTTGTCAATGAATATTAGCAGCAGGAAGGAAAGGTCTGACCAGGAGAGGACCCCAAAGAAGCCAGTCTTTCAAATCACCAGATCAGTAGGGAAAAATCAGGATAAGGAGCCTATGTGCCAATAATGTAATTTCAGCTTAATCTGTAACATAGCTATTATAACCTCTACAACTACTACAAGCAGTGCTTCCATTACAGCAATGGAAACAATCCTGGTTAAAAGAATACTAGTCTCCAATATGGCATGAAAGTTGAAGCTACCATATTCTAGGCATAACATATCTCATTTTAAGACTCTCATTTCCAATATCGTCCCTAAATGTTGTTATTCTACTGTCATCCAAACTGAAGCAGACTAGTTTATATACTGAAGAGATACCTGAATATTACACACAGATCCAATCAGCATTGAGACCACAACAGGTCACAATGGATGATGGCCAGTAAAACCTCTGCTGTCACAAAGATCAGTATGAAATTAATCATGATGAAACTGGCTAGTTCAGTCACTTGGTAGGTATCTCAACACAATTCAAGATCAAACCCCAAATCTCTTAAGGTTAAGTTTGATAATTTTCAAATAGGGTAGAAGAGTTATGTGAGCAAATCATAACGGAAAAACTTTCCTAACCTGGGCAAATTATTTATTGTAGATTATTTCCTTTTTCAGTTCAACACATCTAAATGGATATGACAGAGTTTAAAATCTTTTACTTTTGACAATACCCTTTTAGCTTTTTTTTCATTTTCTTAAGTAAGGGCACTAAGGGAAACATACACACCTTATAGAGAGTTTCATCCCAGATAGATGTTCGGAAACAAGAACATTCCAATGGGCGAGACAAACGCCTCAGATCTTCTTCTCGCTCTTTAAAAATCTGAATTAAAAAGTCCACATATAGATTAGCATATAACAGCTCTTCTCTTTCATTGCAAAATCTGAAATGTAATTATTTCAGTGTATTTTAAACAAGAACATTTCCTCTTTCCTCAGAGGAGTGTGTACATTACTTCGTAAAATAGGATGGCAGAAATTATTTCAGGTCAGGTCTAAAAGTACAACTACTAGAATTCTTCAGGCTTCTGCTGCTTGTGCTGAGTGCTCACTGAGAGCACTGTGTTGGGAAAAAAAATTACCATACAGAGGAGTGTTTATAAAATATATCTAATGTTCCAAATCACCTAATCTGGGTCACTTTAAGGTAATAATATTGTAAATTAAAATACTTTAACCTTTGTAGGTATTTTTCTCTCTCACACAAATATATGCATATACTCAAATATATTCTCATATATATTATTTCTGAATGGACTACATTTATTTGGCTATATAACACCCCCCACACACAAACAGAAATATCTATCCATTTTGGTATGATATGTATCTATGTATAAATGCCCACATACACATCGAAGAATACCTATTTGTACAAATATATATATACACAGGTATTTTCCATGACTGGGTGGGTTTGTAGTGAGCGCATGTATACACTGTGGTGGTTAATTTGATGTATCAATGTGGCTAGGCCACAGTACCCAGACATTTGGTCAAACAGCAGTTTAGATCTTCTTGTGAGGCATTTTTAAATGAGATTAATATTTATATTAGTAGACTACTCCATAATGTGGGTAGGCTTTATACAATCAGTTGAAGGCCTTAAGAGAAAAAAGGTCACCATTCTGCCAGGAAGGGGGAATTCTGCCTCCAGACTGACTTCTGAATGGAACTGCAATAACTACTCTTTCCTGGGTCTCTATTCTATCAACCTGTCCTGCAGATTTTGGACTTGCCAGTCTCCACAATTGTACAAGTCAATTCCTTAAAAACCAATCAATCAATCAATCAATCCCCCCCCCCTACACACACACACACACACACACACACACACACACACACACACACTTATTGGTTCTGTTTACTTGGGGAACCCACACACATAAAATAAACTATCTATCTTGCTTGAAATTGATATTTAGGGAAGCACCCTAGCCACTTTGACTTCAAAACTTGCAAGTTTTAATCTTTAATTAAGTGAAGTACACTTTTATTAATTGAGTTTAAAATATCACAAAGAACATTCATATATCTTTGGGTATATATCCTATAAGCATTTAGGAAACAATAAGTTGATTAATAAAAATGAAAAGTAATTTAAAAAAATCCATAAGGACCTTATTTGTTGGAATGCTCTGTTTTTCTATCGCAAATTGGGCCAGGTAATGAAGTGATTTTTAAAGGAAACAAAACAGAAAACAAAACAACAGCAAGAATAACAGTAACACAGCCCTCATAATCCCAACACTCAAGCTACATGCAGATATTCTACTGAATTACAACAGAATTAATATTTCGTGAGAAAAGGAAAGAGAGAAGGAAAAAAGACTAGATACTCAAAAATAGTTTTCAGAGTCAAATACAGAACCCGGTCAAGTTGTTTATAACCTGTAAGGTTACCTAGAAACACCAAAATATGCCCAAACACCAAAACACTGGAGGCAATACTGTAACTAGTTATACAAAAAAAGTATTCCTTACTGTAGCTATTACCAAAAAATTCCTTTAAATAAAGGGTATCCTTAGACTCCTAGGTTCCAATACAAAAAGGAACTGTATTCTTCTATATCACCACAATATTCTGAAACTGCTTTTCTTACCTTTATCCTTACAGGATCTTCTCTTTCAGCTTAGACTTTAAAATCAAATCCTCTCATATTGCATAAACTAAAGTTGGACTATTTTTGTTACTTGCCAGACCTGGGGTCTCATAGCTAGCTAGGAGTCATCTCTTTCTACTGTGTCTTCTTTGGTTAATTTATGTGTACTAATCCCCATGCTAGAAAAGAAGCCAAAGATACCATATCAGTGTAATTAAGAGGGACTGGGCATTGAGCCTAACCTAAAGTGATTGGCACTTCTATTGGTGCATAAATATTTTCTAAGTTAACCTAATGAATGCAATAACCCTTCTTCATCTCACCCCTGGTGGGTCTTCTGGCCTTCACAGTAACTACCTCTTTTGAAGGACAATAAAACAGGATAAGTAAACATAAACATACATAAAGGAGGATGTAAATGGAGAAGATGGCGGACTAGGAGGATGCTAAGCTCATTTTATCCCATGGACACACAAAAATAACAGTCACATCAGTGCAACCAAACAAGAAAATAATCTAAAGACTGGCAGAAAGAGTTTCCATAGCTAATAGAACACACTGAAAGGGTGAGGGGCAGAGATGTGGGGAACCAAACTCTCAGCCAGACTAACCACAAATGGGAGGGACACTACAAGCATGGAGAAGGGAGAGGAGCAGACCCCACATTAGGCACCCCAGACATAGGGACCTGCACTAGGAAGATGAGTCCCCCTAACATTTGGTTTTGAAACAAGTGGGGCTTAACTTTGTGAGTTTTTATAGTCAGGGGCTTAAATTCAGATACTTTAAAATCAGCTGGCTCAGCTCTGGGAGAGCTGGAAGGCAATAGGAAACTAAGTCTTCATCCTCAAAGAGTCAGCATATCAAACAACTCCACTGAGATACTGCATAGAAGCAGCAGTGTGAAAAGTGCTTAGGGTACACATTAAAGAGATTTATTTTCCAATCTCAGAACATGTGAAGGAGGGCAAGGGATCTTTAGGAGACTTCTCCAAGAACAAAAGAACTGGTGGGAGCCATTTCTTTGCACCCACAGCCTAGATAGCTAGACACTTGCAGAAAATACCATGAACACTCTCCACTTTGCTTGCTAACACTATGCAGCTCACCCTCACAATCTCTTGTGGACCGGTTCTATCCAACCCACTCTACAGAGGAGTCCCTCCAGAGCAGCTCCTGCATGTCTAATCCTACAGCGGCCAGCACTACTCCAAAGTAACTCCTGTACTGGGGAGAGGGGAAAATAACCCTTCGACTAAAGCCTCGGTAACCAAGCCTTATAACTGGCAGTATAAAGAGAGTCCTGGGACGCCTGGGTGGCTCAGTTGGTTAAGTGTCCGACTTCGGCTCAGGTCATGATTTCCCAGTCCGTGAGTTTGAGCCCCACTTCGGGCTTTGTGCTGACAGCTCAGAGCTTGGAGCCTATTTCAGATTCTGTGTCTCCCTCTCTCTCTGACCCTCCCCCATTCATGCTCTGTCTCTCTGTCTCAAATATAAATAAACACTAAAAAAAAAATTTAAAAAAAGAGAGAGAGTCCTGCCAAACATTACTCCTGCAGGCCCTGCAGGAATCTGGCCTGACTCCTGACCCCATACACCAACAAAAGCCCCTCAGGGGACAAGACAGGGAGAGCACTCTGCTGGTAGGTGCTATTTCAGCCCCAACAGACAGACCAGGAGCAGAGAGCTGGTTCGTCTCCAGACTCTGTCCACAAACGAAAGCCTCTCATTAGACAATGCAAGGAGACTGCACTTCAGTTTTTAATGCTACTGTAGCCCCTGCAAATGTGCTGAGGGCAGGCATCTGTTCTGATTGCTGAAACCACCCAATGATAAGCCCACAGTGGCTTCAGACTGCCCTCTTAACAGAACAGGGACCAAATCCTACCCAGTGCGTGCATAATAGGCAAAGCAGGCCATTATAGCATACTGATAGGAAGGCAAATGTGGCTCAACCAGAAGAATAAGGCATACACAATCCACACAGGAGAAAGTCCTGAGGCACCTGGTTCTGATAAACAAGGGACATTGTGCTACAAGCCACAACAAGAACTTTTCTTCATAAGGCTATTACTTTCAATACCAGGAGACATAAATGATCTGATACAGAAACAAACACAGAGTTAGATAAAATGAGGAGGCAGAAGAGTATGTCCCAAATGAAATAGCAATAGAAAATAAAAGCAAAACAGCTAAGTGAAACGAAGATAAGCAATATGTGTGATAAGAATTCAAAGTAATGGCCATAAAGATACTCACTGGACTTTTAAGAGGTAGAAAATATAAAAATAACAAATAAGAAATGAAGGATTCAATAACTGAAATTAAAAATACACAAGAGGAAGACAGAATCAATAGTTTAGAGGAGGAAGAAGACTGGATCATAGAGCTGGAAGAGAGACTAATTAACAGGAAGAACCAAACTGAAGAGCAAAAAAAAAAAAGGAATAATAAAAAATAAGAATAGGTTAAGGAAAGTTAACAACATCATTAAGTGTAATAACCCTTACATTATAGGGATTCCAAAAGAGAGAGAGAAGGGGGCAGAAAATGTATTTGAAGAAATAATAGCTGAAGAATTCTCTAATCTGGACAAGGAAACAGGTATCCAGATCCAGGAGGCACAGAGAACACCTAAAACAATCAACCAGAGGAGTACACACAAAGACACATTAAAGTAAAATTGCAAAAAGTAGTGAGAAATAGAGAATTTTAAAAACAGCATGAGAAAACTTATAGGAAATCCCATCAGGCTATCCACTGCTTTTTCAGCAGAAACTTGGCAGGCGAGAAGGGAGTGGCATGATACATTCAAAGTACTAAAACAAAAAAATCTGCAACCAAGAATACTTTACCCAGCAAGGCTATCATTCAGAATAGAAGAAGAGATAGAGTTTCACAGGCAACAAAAGTTAAAGGAGTTCACCACCACTAAACTAGCCTTAAAAAAGTTAAAGGGAATTCTTCAAGAGGAAAGAAAAGGCATGACCAGGAAAAAGATTATGAAATTATGATGAAATTATGAAATGAAAATACTTCATAGGTAAATATAAACATAATAAAAGTAGTAGACTAATTACTTATAATACTAGTATGGACGTTAAACACAAAAGGATTAAAATAAATTATATCTATAAATATTACTCCATAGATTCACAAAATAAAAAGTTATGAATTATGACATCATATACATAAAAGGTTGTTGATGGCAGGAGTAAAAATTTAGTACTTTTAGAATGGGTTCAAAGTGACCATCTGTAAGGGTTAAATTGTAGTGTAGGGCTAACGTAGCTTAAAAAATAACAGCTTTGTTCTGACACTGAAGGTCAAGAGATAATAGCCTTGCTTTACCCTTGTAAATTATGCTTCACACTCTTGTAAATCAGGCTTCACTAATGAGGGAAACAAAAGCTCAAAGAAAAGAGCATCAGAGGCAAGGTCAAGGAGATCCACTGGTTGCAACTTAGCGGCAGAAAGTCTAAAATAATCACCTCATCCGGCAACTGTTTCTAGCTCATCTGGGAACTGTTTCTAACTCGTCTGGGAACTGTTTCTCTGTTCTGTTCCCAGGTGATAATAAAATGATGTGATCAGCCATAAAAACTCTGTATCCTGGCTGTTCGGGGCCACACTCTTATCAAGAGTGTCGGTCCTGATCGGTTGGCCTTGCCTCTCATTGCAATAAACTTTGTTGTGACTGTCACTGGTGCCTGTAGCATTCTGTTTCAGGAGTTGTGTGGATGCAACACATCAACTTAACATAGACAGCTATAGTCATCAGATGTTATATATGAGCATAATGGTAATCACAAATCAAAAACCTATAATAGATAACCAAAAAATAAAGAGAAAGGAATCCAAGCGTATCAGTAAAGAAAGCCATCAAACCACAAAGAAGAGGACAAGGGGAAAAAAACACAGAAAAACTACAAAAACAACCATAAAACAAATAACAACATGACAATAAGTACATATCTATCAATAATTACTTTGAGTTTAAATGGACTAAACGCTCCAATCAAAAGACACAGCATGACTGAATGTATAAAAAGCAAGACCCTGTCTATAAGAGACTCACTTCACACTTAAAGACACATGCAGATTTAACACAAAGGAATGGAAAAACATTTATCATGCAAATGGAAGTGAAAAAAAGATGGGGTAGCAAAGCTTATATAAGACAAGATAGACTTTAAAACAAATACTGTAATAAGAGACAACAAAGCATTATGTAACAAGAGACAACAACTACATGATGATAAAGGGAATGATCCAATGTGAGGTAAGAACAATTATAAATATTTATGCAATCAACATAGGAGTACCTAAATAAAGAACATAAAGAAACAAACATATACACACAAAGACAAGCATTGAAAGTAATAATGGCAGGGGACTTTAACACCCCATTTACATCAATGGATATATCATCAAGACAGAAAATCACCCCCCAAAAAAATAGTGGCTTTGAACACTGGACCAGATATAACTAACAGATATATTCAAAATATTCCATCCAGAAACAAAAGAATACACTCTTTTAAAGTGCACATGGAATATTCTCCAAAACAGATCACATGTTATGCCACAAAATAAGTCTCGGTAAATTATAAAAGAGTAAAAGCATATCATGCATGTTTTCTGACCACAATGGTACAAAATTAGAACTCAATCACAAGAAAAAATCTGGAAAGATCACAAATACATGGAGGCTAGGGCACGTGGGTGACTCAGTCGGTTGAGCATCTGACTTCAGCTCAGGTCATGATCTTGCAGTCCGTGAGTTTGAGCCCTGCGTTGGGCTCTGTGCTGACAGCACAAACATTTAAAGAAGAATGAATACTATTCTTCTCAAACTATTCCAAAAAAATATGAGGAAGGAAAGCTTCCAAATTCAATCTATGAGGCCATCATTACCCTGATACCAAAACCAGATAAAAACACGACAAAAAAGAAAACTACAGGCAAACTCACTGATGAAAAAAGATGCAACAATCCTCCACAAAATATTAACGAACTGAATCTAACAATACAGTAAATAAATCATTCAACATGATCAAGTGGCATTTATATCTGGGATACAAGGCATTTAGTATTTGCAAATCAATCAACGGGATATACCACATTAGCAACAGAAAAGGGAAAAAGCATACAATCATTTCAATAGATGCAGTGAGAGCATTTGAAAAAATATAATATCCATTCATGATAAAAACTCTCAACAAAGTAGATTTAAAAGGAACATGCCTCAACATAATAAAGACCATATGAAAAACCTACAGCTAACATTCTCAATGGTGAAAAACTGACAGTTTTTTCTCTAAGATCAGGAAAAAGACAAGGATGTCCACTCTCACTACTTTTATTCAACATAGTATTAATAGGAAGTCCTAACCAAAGCAATCGAACAAGGAATAAAAGGCATCCACATTGGTAAGGAAGAATTCAAACTTACACTGTTTGCTGATGACACGATACTATATATTGAAAACCCGAAAGACTCAATCAAAAAACTATTAGAACTGGTAAATGAATTCAGTGAAGTTGCAGCATATAAAATTAATATACAGAAATCTGCATTTCCATACACTAATAATTAAGTAACAGAAAGAGAAATTAAGAAACCAATCCCTTTTATAATTGCAAAACAAAGAATAAAATATATAGGAATAAACCAAGCAGATAAAAGACCTGTACTCTGAAAACTGTAACATACTGAAGAAGGAAACTGAAGATGACACTAACAAATGGAAATGATATTCCATGCTCATGGATCAAAAGAACAAATACTGAAATGTCCATACTACCCAAAGCAATATACAGATTTAACGCAATCCCTAACAAAATACCAACAGGATTTTTAACAAAAGTAGAACAAATAATCCTAAAATATGTATGGAACCACAGAAGACCCCGAACAACCAAAGCAATCTGGAAAAAGAAGAACAAAACCGGAGGTATCAGAATCCCAGATTTCAAGATCTACTACAAAGCTGTAGTAATAAAAACAGTATGGTACTGGCACAAAAATAAACATAGAGCCCATGGAACAAAAGAGAACACAAATACACCCATGCTTATATGATCAATTAATCTACCATAATGGAGGCAAGAATATACAATAGGAAAAAGATAATCTCTTCAACAAATGTTACTGGGAAAACTGAATAGCTACATGCATATGAATTAAACTGGACCAACTTCTTACTCCATACACAAAAAATGAACTCAAAATGGAGTAAAGACCTAAATGTGAGACCTGAAAATGTAAAATTCCTAAGAGAAAACATGGGCAATGATTTCTTTGACACTGGCAATAGAACCATTCTTCTAGTTACATCTGTTCTGGCAAGGGAAACAAAAGCAAAATCAAACTACTGGGACTACATAAAAATAAAAAAGCTTTTGCACAATACAGGAAACCATCAATAAAACAAAAAAGGCAACCTACCAAATGGGAGAAAATATTTGCAAATAATATATCTAATAAGGGGTTAATATAAAAAATATATTAAAAACTTAAATAATTCAACCCCCCCTCCAAAAAAACCCCCAAACATCCAATTTAAGAAATGGGCAGAGGACATGAATAGACATTTTTCCAAAGAGGACATACAAATGACCAACACATATGAAAAGATGTCCAACATCACTAATCATCAGGGAAGTCCAAATTAAAACCATAACAAGATATCACTTTACACCTCTCAGAAAGGCTAAAATAAAAATACACAAGAAATAACAAGTGTTGACGAGGATGTAAAGAAAAAGGGACCCTCATACACTTTGGTGGGAAGTTGGTGGGAAGGCAAATTGGTGCAGCCACTGAGGAAAACAGTAAGGAGATTCCTCAAAAAAATTAAAAATATAATTTTCATGTGATCTAGTAATTCCACTACTGGGTATTTACCCAAAGGAAAGGAAAATACAAATGTAAAAAGATATGTGGGTCCCTATACTGAAGCAATATTTACAGTAGCCATGATATGGCAGCAACCCAAGTGTCCATCCATAGATGAATGAAGAAGATATGGTATATACATATACAATGGAGTATTATTCAGCCATAAAAATGAATGAAATCTTGCCATTTTTAAGAACAGGGATCAACCTAGAGAATATAATACTAAGTGAAATCAGCCAGAGAAAGATAAATACCATATAACTTAACTCATTTGTGGAACTTAAGAAACAAGACAAAGCAATAACAGAGGAAAAAAACACAAACAAAAAACCAGACTCTTAAATACAGAGAACAAACTCCTAGTCTCCAGAGGGGAGGTGGCTGGGAAAAATGGATGAAATAAAGGGGATTAAGAATACAGTTACCTTGATGAGCAGTGAGAAATGTATAGAACTGATGAATCATTATACTGTATGGCTGAAATATAACACTATATGTTAATTTTACTTAATTAAGAAAACATACAGGCTGCTTAATGATATCACATTGACAAGTTCCTTACATAAACCTGAAAATTACTTGCCAAATGGATATTATATTTCCCTTACCATGGAAAATTTCTGAGTATTTTTAAAAAACTTTGAGAGAACTCGGAAGATAGCGGTGTAGGAGGACGCTGGGCTCACCGCGTGTCCTGCTGATCACGTAGATTCCACCTACACCTGCCTAAATAACCCAGAAAACCGCCAGAGGATTAGCAGAACGGAGTCTCCAGAGCCAAGTGCAGACGAGAGGCCCACGGAAGAGGGTAGGAAGGGTGGCAAGGCGGTGCGCGCTCCACGAACTGGTGGGAGGGAGCCAGTCATTCTATGAAGCCACTCATTCTATGAAGCCAGTATTACTTTGATTCCTAAACCAGACAGAGACCCAGTAAAAAAAGAGAACTACAGGCCAATATCCCTGATGAATATGGATGCAAAAATTCTCAATAAGATACTAGCAAATTGAATTCAACAGCATATAAAAAGAATTATTCACCATGATCAAGTGGGATTCATTCCTGGGATGCAGGGCTGGTTCAACATTCGCAAATCAATCAACGTGATACATCACATTAACAAAAAAAGAGAAGAACCATATGATCCTGTCAATCGATGCAGAAAAGGCCTTTGACAAAATCCAGCACCCTTTCTTAATAAAAACCCTTGAGAAAGTCGGGATAGAAGGAACATACTTAAACATCTAAAAGCCATTTATGAAAAGCCCACAGCTAACATCATTCTCAATGGGGAAAAACTGAGAGCTTTTTCCCTGAGATCAGGAACACCACAGGGATATCCACTCTCACCGCTGCTGTTTAACATAGTGCTGGAAGTTCTAGCATCAGCAATCAGACAACAAAAGGAAATCAAAGGCATCAAAACTGGCAAAGATGAAGTCAAGCTTTCGCTTTTTGCAGATGACATGATATTATACATGGAAAATCCGATAGACTCCACCAAAAGTCTGCTAGAACTGATACAGGAATTCAGCAAAGTTGCAGGATACAAAATCAATGTACAGAAATCAGTTGCATTCTTATACACTAACAATGAAGCAACAGAAAGACAAATAAAGAAACTGATCCCATTCCCAATTGCACCAAGAACCATAAAATAAATTTGGTTAGGAATAAATCTAACCAAAGAGGTAAAAGATCTGTATGGTGAAAACTATAGAAAGCTTATGAAGGTAATTGAAGAAGATATAAAGAAATGGAAAGACATTCCCTGCTCATGGATTGGAAGAATAAATATTGTCAAAATGTCAATACTACCCAAAGCTATCTACACATTCAATTGCAATCTTAATCAAAATTGCACCAGCATTCTTCTCGAAACTAGAACAAGCAATCCTAAAATTCATATGGAACCACAAAAGGCCCCGAATAGCCAAAGTAATTTTGAAGAAGACCAAAGCAGGAGGCATCACAATCCCAGACTTTAGCCTCTACTACAAAGCTGTACTCATCAAGACAGCATGGTATTGGCACAAAAACAGACACATAGACCAATGGAATAGAATAGAAACCCCAGAACTAGACCCACAAACGTATGGCCAACTCATCTTTGACAAAGCAGGAAAGAACATCCAATGGAAAAAAGACAGCCTCTTTAACAAATGGTGCTGGGAGAACTGGACAGCAACATGCAGAAGGTTGAAACTAGACCACTTTCTCACACCATTCACAAAAATAAACTCAAAATGGATAAAGGACCTAAATGTGAGACAGGAAACCATCAAAACCCTAGAGGAGAAAGCAGGAAAAGACCTCTCTGACCTCAGCCATAGCAATCTCTTACTCGACACATCCCCAAAGGCAAGGGAATTAAAAGCAAAAGTGAATTACTGGGACCTTATGAAGATAAAAAGCTTCTGCACAGCAAAGGAAACAATCAACAAAACTAAAAGGCAACCAACGGAATGGGAAAAGATATTTGCAAATGAGATATCGGACAAAGGGCTAGTATCCAAAATCTATAAAGAGCTCACCAAACTCCACACCCGAAAAACAAATAACCCAGTGAAGAAATGGGCAGAAAACATGAATAGACACTTCTCTAAAGAAGACATCTGGATGGCCAACAGGCACATGAAAAGATGCTCAATGTCACTCCTTATCAGGGAAATACAAATCAAAACCACACTCAGATATCACCTCACGCCAGTCAGAGTGGCCAAAATGAACAAATCAGGAGACTATAGATGCTGGAGGGGATGTGGAGAAACGGGAACCCTCTTGCACTGTTGGTGGGAATGCAAATTGGTGCAGCCGCTCTGGAAAGCAGTGTGGAGGTTCCTCAGAAAATTAAAAATAGACCTACCCTAATGACACAGCAATAGCACTGCTAGGAATTTATCCAAGGGATACAGGAGTGCTGATGCATAGGGGCACTTGTACCCCAATGTTTATAGCAGCACTCTCAACAATAGCCAAATTATGGAAAGAGCCTAAATGTGCATCAATTGATGAATGGATAAAGAAATTGTGGTTTATATACACAATGGAATACTACGTGGCAATGAGAAAGAATGAAATATGGCCTTTTGTAGCAACGTGGATGGAACTGGAGAGTGTGATGCTAAGTGAAATAAGCCATACAGAGAAAGACAGATACCATACGGTTTCACTATTATGTGGATCCTAAGAAACTTAACAGAAACCCATGGGGGAAGGGAAGGAAAAAAAAAAGAGGTTAGAGTGGGAGAGAGCCAAAACATAAGAGACTTTAAAAACTGAGAACAAACTGAGGGTTGATGGGGGGTGGGAGGGAGGGGAGCGTGGGTGATGGGTATTGAGGAGGGCACCTTTTGGGGTGAGCACTGGGTGTTGTATGGAAACCAATTTGACAATAAATTTCATATATTAAAAAAAAAAAAAACTTTGAGTGCTTCTGCTGAGATTTATTCTTCCTAAAAACAATCCTACCATTTACCTATATCTGTACAAAAGAAGTTTAGAAAGCATGTAAACCATTTTGTGCAGCACCCTTTATATTACTTACCAGGTCCCGTTGATCCTCCTGTACCAGATCCATTTTGTGTACCAAGCAAAAGATTTTGGCATCTGGAGAATTCTGCAGAATAGCCTCTAGGCATGATTGGTAATAGTGCATGTCCTTTTCCAGTTCACGGCTTTCCACATCAAACACATATATCAGAACCTCCACATTTCTGAAGATGTTGTCTCGCTGGCTAGTGAAATAATTTTCCATGAAAGTGTCCTGTCTAGTAGGAAAAAAAATCTAGGTAGTAAACAAGTCCTTGGTTTAGTCACTCCTATTTACAATCTATTTTTGTTGGCTTAATCAATGTGAAAGATAATCTTACAGCTTCAAATTACTAGGCAAATAAATAATAAAATAAATAGGCCAAAAAGGTATGGCCTCACCTTATTTCTTGAGACCCACCTTGCACCACTCTTTGCTCCTCTCCTTGTGTTCCAAATACACTTTGACCTTCTCTTATTTGGACTAGCCTGTGGTGTACCCACCCAGGGGCATTTACACATTGTTTACTCTGTTGCACATGCTATTCCCCTATCTCCACATCTAACTAACTCCTACTTGTCCCTTTAGATTTCAGTTCAATCCATATTTCCTCACAGAAACTATCCCTGATATCCCTGTCTTGAGCAAATCCAGTCACCATAGTCCCTAATATAACAGTTTTTTTAATATTTATTTATTTTTGAGAGAGAGCATGTGCACAAGTGGGAGAGGGGCAGAGAGAGTGGGAGAAAGAGGATCCGAAGCAGACTCTGTGCTGACAGCAGAGAGCCCAATGCGGGGCTCGAACTCATGAGCCGTGAAATCATGACCTGAGCCAAATAGGACACTTAACTGACTGAGCCACCTAGGTGCCCCAACACTGTTTTTATTTTTCACACTTAACCACAAATGTGATATTACATGTGTCTGTGCAAATTTTTAATTAATGGAATTCACTTCCCTACACAATATATTCCATGAAAGCAAGGATCATGTCTGTTACTGTCTGTCGTTGTTTCCCAGCTTTATGCAAAGAGCCTGCCATAGGATAGGTGCTCAGCGAATGTTTATTGAATGAATAACCATCATATACTCTAAACTATATGACAATGACTCCAAGATAACTTTTTATAAGTGTTGTTCTTTGATCCTTAGGCTGTGTACTGCTTACCAAGAACTTCTCAATTACCAGGCAGCCAGTGAAAAAACAGTAGTTTTGTTGGAATTTAAGAAACAAAACAAGTAAGCAAAGGAAAAAGAGAGAGAGAGAAAGCAAAAAACAGACTCTTAAGTACTGAGACCAATCTGATGGTTACCAGAAGGGAAGTAGGTGGAGGAGATGGGTGATATATGTGATGGGGATTAAGGAGTGCATTTATCGTGATGTGCACCGGTTACTGTATGGAATTGTTGAATCACTATATTGTATACCTGAAACTAATGTGAAACTGTATGCTAGCTATACTGGAATTAAAATAAAATAATAAAAAAACAGTTTTGTCATGTCACAAGCTTTTAGTCTTGTACTTTGTTATTAATTAGCTGTGTGACCTTGGGGAATTCATAAGCTCACTGGACGTCAGCTGCCTTATCTGCAAAATTAATAACACCTTAGTGCCTAAAAGCAAGGAACTATGACTAATCTCTTGAAATAGATTACAGAACTAGAAGAATGATAATGAGGAAGGATTTGTATGGAGAGAGCTCCTAGAGCATTAAGTGAACCATCTGCTAGCAATAATGGAGTCATTTCTTATAGAATATTTGGCTATTTCATTATTATTTCAACAAAAAACTCATTCAGCACCTGTTATATGGTTGGTTCTATGCCAGGAGCTGGTAAAACACTGAGCTAACAATAATGTCTGTCTATTTTGTGAGGAACTTTCTTATGCATTTATATATCATCTTACTGAATCATCAAAACAACCCTATTGAGTGGGTACCACTATTATCTCTTTTGTACAGATGAAGAAACTGTAGCTCAAGAGTTTAAATAATCTACCCAAGATAACACAGCTAACAGAGGTGTGCTATAAACCCCAATGTAACTCCAGAGCCTAGGCTCCTAACCACTGCACAGCATGGAGATGCAAATGGCCATATTGTAGGGAGCAGTATCCACATATAAGCACAGTGAATGTGCATTTGTGATGGACTATTCTGGAAGTGCCTCAGCCATGAGAGGAAAAACTGTTTCCTACTCCTCCAACAGCTGGTAACTCAGCTGGAGAATATATACTTAGGGCAATCTACAGTGCTTAGACTGCCTGGAGATTGAAAATAATAAAGAATGAGGTGGTATGGTATGATGACTAAGAACTCAGCATTGGTGTTATGACACTTGAGATAAAAACCTAATTTCTTCACCTGCAAAAGAGGGTGATAATCTATCTCATACTACATATAGCCCCTAGATATAGCTTATGTTACTGATGATTAAACATGTCACATATGGCATGTTCACAATTACATAAAAGTCAGAAATCTTTAATCAAGTGCCAGTTCTGAAGTAATTTCTATCGAATGTATCTATTACAAGTGATAGTTACTTTAATGTATTTTCTACACTTGATTATACTAGGTGCTATGATTACTGCCACTGGCCCCACAAACAAGCAGATGGTACTTACCCACCACAGTCCCACAGGTTCAATACCAGGTTTCCCAGAAATCGAACATGAGAATGTTCTACATCAACTGGAAGACAAATATGACAAATCTAGTATTGTAGCATGTGAGGTGAAATTCAAAATAAGCTAACCCAAAAAGAACTAACCCATGGAATTTAGAAGGACCAAAGTGGAGTGAAATGCTCAAAGCTACAACAAGAAGGTGATATTTAGCTTAGTAGTGCAGTTTAGTGGCAAGGTGGGCACCTAAACTAGTCTGAGCTACAGAGCTGGCTTTCACGTACGTCATTTTACTTTTTAGTACTTTAGTGCTTAGAGCAGAAACAATCTCCAATTATAATATTAATGTTAACATTTCAACATGTAAGACAGAGACATATACCATTTAATAGCTCTTCTCCAACCCACCAACACCCTCCACAAAAAAATTTAATACCAACACCAAATACAAAGCAAGCATAAAACATAACCCAACTCACTCCCTCTATTGGTTTCCCTATTTCAGTTAATGATCCTACCACTGTCCCATTTGGAGGGGGGGAACAGGTCATTGTAGACTTCTCTGTCCACATTCATCGATATTCCTTTGTAATCTCTCAATTCCACTCCTTGTTTTACAACTTGCCACTAACATTAAGGAAGGCCCTTTACCTTTTCAAGCCTATATAACTATAATAGCTCTATAATTATCTCTCATCAGGAAACCTTACCCACTTTACTTCATCCTATAGGCTACTGTCAGGTTCATCTTCTTAACACTACTTTGAACATGTCACTCCCCATTCAAAAAACTTTCAATGGTTCCTCCATGCCTACAGGGGGGCATTCAAGGTCCCTTAGAATTTGCCTTCCAATCTACCTTTATATCCCCAGTGAGTCACATTAATAAAGCCTTTTGCTTCAGTCCAATTTGGTTTATTCATAGTCCTCCCCAACCCCACTACCTCCCCAACTCCTAATATACCTTACACCAGGGGTCGCAAACTTGCTAATATGGGCCAGGCCAGTAAATGTACAAAAGCAAAGATCATGTATGGAGAGCAAACATCCATCCAAGAGGATGATGGAGTGGTTGTCAATTACTCAATTACTCAGCTGTAGCTCATTTGTCAGGCATGAATGTGGGATCAAGACGATCATATCTTTAAAACTTCCAATAGTAGTAGGAAATCCAGATTTTTACAGAAACTTTTACATATTAATAACTAATTCCAATTTTTCTAAAACATTGTACAGGCCAAACAAAACATATCTACAGGCCTTATCCAGCTTATAGATTGCCTGTTTGCGACCTCTGCCTTACACTTCTCTCTGTACTCTATACTTTGCCTACTCTGTTCATCTGCCTAGAAAGTCCTCCCCACCTTTCTTTCAAAGTTATGTTCATCTATTAAAACCCAGATTAAATTCCACCTCCTCTAAAAGCCCTACCTGGCCACCCCCACTTACCGTCATAACTCCCTCTGAATTCATTCAAACATTTATTAAGCATCTACTCTCTGCCAGGCACCAAAAATCACAAGGAGGAATAATGAAAATTCTTATCCTGAAAATTTCCTTAAAGTCTAGCAATTATCATTTATACAATTTATGTGACAATCAATCATACAGTGGTGTTTCTTCTATGACTATCTTGAATCTATTGCTTAAATTGACTGCTCTCTAAACTTTGTGCAATTTTTTTCTTCTTATAACCTAGATCATAAGCAGCAAAGCATTATTATAAAAAACATGGGCATTGGAGGTAAACAATTTTAGTTCAAATACCAGCTGTACTTCTCTGTGTGACCTTGGGCAAGTCACTTAACCTCTGAGCATGTTTCCTTTTCTATTAAAAAAGATGGAAGGCATGCTACTGACCTCACAGGATTATTGTGAGGTTTAAAGGAGTTACAAGTGCCTGGCACGTAGTAGGTGCTCAAACTATTTCCCTTCTTCCCCTTACTTCCCCCTCCTTGGAAAAGGAATCATATCTTACATGTCTTTGTATTTCCAACAGAGTCTACGAGAGAGTAGGTGCTCAAACTGCTATTAATTTGAAGACTATGTAAACGGTCTAGTACTAAAAAAAAATGGAAAGAAGTGCTACTGAGAAAGGGAAAGACAATAACAAAAGAAGTGACAGGATTCAGTGACTGTTTAGATATGAAGCACATGGGACAGAAATCTGGTTTCTACTCCCATATCAGAAATTGTTCTCATCAAGTGACCAGTGGCCCCATTATCAAATCCAGTGGACTTTTTAGTCCTAGTCTTACTTTCTGCAGCATGACACTGTTGACTACTCTCTTCTCAAAAAATTCTCTTCTCTTGGCCTCTGATATCATACCTATAACCTCTCTGGCAGATCCTCCTATTCTTCTTTCTGTCCCTTAAATGTTAGAGTTCTTCAGGATTTCACCTTTGGCAACCTACTTTTTTCTCTAGATTTTTCCTCCAGGCAAGCTTTCTATTCTATTTCTATTATTTACCATTTGGATACTGTTAACTCATAAACGTGTATCTCTTAATATAGATGTCCCTCTCCCTTTCTGAAACATGTATTGGACATCTTCACTTGAATAATGCACAAGTATCCCAAACTCAGTGTATCCAAATATAACTCATCTCACCATTTTCCCTACAAAATCTATTCTTTCAGTCTTCTCCATCTCAGTGAATTTAACCAGTTGCCTAAGCAAAAACCTTAATTTTATCCTTAAGTCCATCCTTTCCTCTACTATTCCCCCCAAACCTATCAGCAAGTTCTATTACTCTACCTCTTAAATATATCCCAAATTCATTTTCTCCTCACTATATCCACTACCACTACTTTAACCCAAGTTAAGGTCCCATCATCTCTTACCTTGTCTACTAAAATAGTTTCCTAATTTATCAACCTGCTTCTACCCTTGCCTCCGTCCAATCTGTCCTCCATATTAGATATAATGGTCTCTCCAAAATGCAGATTTTACTCCATCCTTCTTTAAAAAGAAAAAAAAAAGTCTCTGTATATGTATGATTGTATACACCCAGGAAAATTAAAAAAGGCCAGAAGGACAAGTTCAAACTACTAATGGTGGTTGTCCCTAGGAAGCAGGCCTGATGATGAGGGAAGTAGACTTTCTACACTTCTATAATACCTGAATTTTTCGTATTACTTTTGTAATTAAAATTGAAAATTAATAAAATCTGATCATGTTACTTTTCTGTTTAAAATTCTCTAGGGGCTGCCCTCTACCCTCAGTTCAAACTACCTGACTTGGGTTATAAGACTTTATGATCTAACCCCTATGTTCTGCTTCCCTCTTCTATTCTTCCTGTCCTGCTGTCATAAGAGCAACTGAAAAGAACCAGAAGAGAGCTTTGGAAAATCACATACACTTATGGGACAGAAAGAAGAAAATATTTTTTAAAGGAGTAGGGATAGTTAAAGATAAAGGAAGAAAACCAGGGTAATAAAGCATTAAATAAAAGCCAAGGGAACAGAGAATTTTGAGAAGGTAAGAAATCTTGGAGCTGTCAACAGTGTTTGTGACTAAAATACTTCAAAATCATATTTTTATTGACAAGTTTACTATTCCAACAAACACATTTTAATAGCCCTCTAATAAATTAATTATATCACCATTCTGTATCTTTACCTCAAAGTTTAAAACACAGTAGGCTCTAAGTTTAACAAAATAAAACTGGATTTTTTCAGCAATGACAAACTAGGAAACCATTAAAGGTGATATAATATTTTAGAAGTACTCTTTTACTACTTTTAAAGAAAATCAGCAACTGCATAAAAAAACCAATAAGTGAAAATCAAAGCACTATATGTATTTTCAAGTAGTCTTTAAGTTTAGCAGTAGAATCCAGACTTTTCTTCAGCAGATACATTCAAGCATTAAGTCCAACATAATTATTTAAAGCATATTTTACTACCTTTAAGGAAATATAGCAACTGCTAGCAAAGTATATCAATAAAGCTCCCACTTGCGATATTCTTAAGGACAAGTGTCCTGTCCCATTCACAGTGCCTGGCACACAGGACGATTGAGAAAAGCACTTGTTGAATAAATGGACTGCTTGAATATATGGGGTTCATATAATTTGCAACATTCTGTTTGTAACCTTTTAATGCTGCTGCTAGATTACTTCAAAACTATTTCAAGTAGCTTGAATAGTTTTGAAATTTGGGTTGCATGACTATTCACTAGACTTAGGGTAGTAAATCAACCTCTGCTGATTAGCTAAACACAAAAATATTAATTGACTAGAAAAAGGTACTTCGGTAAAATGTACATAATTTAAAACACACAAAGAATGAAATTCCCCAGGAATGGTGGCTATAGAACAATGGATAGAGCAGGAGCATATAATGACATTTCAGTTCTAACACTTGCTAGTTGAGTAAGCTCAACTTCTAGTTCATCTATCAAAATGAAGCTAATATAAAGACTAAATAAAAAAGCATATAATAAATACCAGCTTCCTCTAATATACTGAAACCATATGATTATTAGGTCTAGATATTTAACTTGGGGGAATAGAAACAAATTAAAATCTAGCAAACCAAGACATGAAGAAGTCTGGAGAGGTACTTTTCTAAAAGGAAGTCTCTCAAGGCATGACAAACCATGCCTTGACCATGTCCTGACCAAAATTTCTGAGGAATGGCTTAGATGAAAACTAGATGAGGTGCTTATCAAATGTACAAAATGCACCAAGCTAAGAAGAATAGCTAACAGAACAGATGAAATAATAAGCATATAAAATGAAAACAGTATCGTATCCCTTTTCTACAGATAAGGAAACTGAGGCCCTGAGAGATAATGACTCATCCTGGACTTCACAGTTAACAAACAGTGGGTACAGGAACATAAAGGCTAAAACAAACAAAACTGAATAATTTAATAGATATAAGAATTTATTCTTAGATTTTAAATATTAGCTGCACAAGAGTCAAAAGGATGATACGTGTTTTAGTAACAATGTATGTGAAAAGGAATTTTTTTTTAGCATGACTCAATATAATGAAAACCACTCCAAAAAATAAGAGTAGGGGGCTAGACTGTGCTAACAGCAGTGCGATGCCCAGAATAAGAAATATAATAGTCCTACCTTGATCTGATCAGATCACATCTATATTCAAGTCTCAGCACTTTAAGAAAAACATAGACACATTCAAAGAAGTCCTTAAAATGCTTCAAAATGATGTCAAATGAGGAATATATGAAGGAACTGGAGATATTTAACTTAGGTAGATAAGATTTGGGAAGCAAGGATAGATTGAGACATTAATCATACTCAAATATTTGTAGAGACACAAAGGAACAAAAAGAGGACCAGCTAACAAAAGGGAAATAGATTTAGGGTTCTAACTAAGAAATAGCTTTCTAACTATTAAAGCTGTTCCAGGGGTGCTGGGGTGGCTCAGTCAGTTAAGCGACCAACTTCAGCTCAGGTCATGATCTCAGGGTTCATGAGTTCGAGCCCCGCATTGGGCTCATGCTGACAGCTCAGAGTCTGGAGCCTGCTACAGACTCTGTGTCTCCCTCTCTCTCTGCTCCTCCACTACTCTGTCTCTCTGTCTCTCAAAAATAAAAATAAACATTAAAAAAAAATTTAAAGCTGCTCCAATTTTGACAGTATGTGGGTGTATGTATGTGTGTGTATATATATGTATGTGTGCATATATATATATATATATATATATATATGATACTCCCAGTACTTTATAAACAAAAATGAGGTATCCTTCTTTGTATCCTAGGGTGTGGAACATAAACTGTTTTAAAATGTTTGTGGTTCTTGAAACAAGAATGAGATACCTTATGAAGTAGTGGGTGACTTGTCCCTAAAAGTGTTCAAGATGCTAGAAACCCAGATCAGGAATCTTTGAAAGCCAGGTAGGGCAATGCTTTCATCACTTAGAGGCCAAGGACCATGGCAGAATCCAGAAATGCCTGGATGTTGCAAAATAAATTGGCATTACAACCTAGAGACAGAAGAGGTCTTCCAGAAGCATATCCACTGAACTGGCAGCCACAGCAGTCCAGTTAGCCTATATTACGAAGCCAGATTTAACATTCAAACAAAAAAGGGCAATGAAACATTTCTCAAGTCAGAGCTGGAACTCCATTGAGAACATCTATATATATATCCAGGAAGAGAAGCAGCAGAGAATACACATCAAGCTAACCTCCTGCCCACAGCCCCCGCCACCCAGAATTTACCTTTTAATGACTAACAGCTTTAAAAAAAGTCTTAGAGATTTTATTGTTATGCTTGTTAATACCTATCATGTTATTTCCTTTTATATAATAAAAACAACCCCCCACAAAAAAGGAACAAATAAACAAAAGGGTCCCTATGTTTATTTAAGAAACAGCAGGACAAAAAACAAGTTGGACAAGGGTATCCTACTTGGTAAGCAACCTAGAAGGGACCTTCCCCAAGAGAGCAAGTAGTAGTAACCAGAATTAGGCCACACCCCTCTGAGAAGGAATGAAAAACAAAGGAGAAACATGTTCCAAAACAAATCTCTCAACCTCTGCATCCCTAACTTAATGCAATCAAGTGCCTTATGCAGACTATTAATAGTTAAGATCACCTGATTTCACAATAAGATAAAACATCTTACTTGTTGCACCAAGGCGACGTGTGTCTCTGGCAATATAATTTGCAAAGATAATAGACCTCATACTGGTCTTACCAGACCCACTTTTACCCATCAACAGCACCTAATGAAAAAGTGAGAAAAAACAATGAAGTTAGAAATCTAGAGCAAATCAAGTCTAAAGGGACCTATTTCTCTCCTGTACTTGATGTTTTACTGAAGTGACAGTACCAACAACCTGCTGCAGATACTTGTAACTAACTAGTTCCCTGACCAATGGTGAATACAGAGATACCTAAAATTCCAGGGACCAGGCACTTACCTGTCATGGATCACACATCCTCTTGGCAATATAATCACATGAATTTATTATGCTACCATTATACACTATCATATATTCAGAACTATGTTAGAGAAATACCAACTTGAGGAAATCAAACCCTGACTCATAATCTAATGCTTCATGCACTGAACTACCTGGCAGGGGATTTCATTGTAACTGAAAGTTCCTCCTCCTGATTAAGGTCAACCTTTCCACCTCTGCCCTTGGTCTCATGCCTTCTACTTACTCTATGATTTTATTCTTTAATTACTCTGTATACTCTGTATATTTTTTTAAGTGTCCCATGGCCTACAAGATCAAGTCCTTAAACAACATATAAGACCTTCCTTGATCTGGCTTATCTACTTCTCTGTAATTACCTCCTGACCTTCCTGGCCTGGAACTTTTAGAGTCCAGCCATACTGAACTGAACTAAACTGCTTATATCGACTTTGATTGCTCCCAGAACTCCAGGCAGCCCAGCTCTATGTCTCTGTTTCATGCTGTATTCTCTGCCAATAACTTTCCATTCATTTTTCTTCCTTCAGCTAAGTTCCATTCATCTCTCAAGACTTGGTTCAGTAACCAACTCCTCAAGAAGCTTCTCTGATCTCAATGTCCTAAGCTGGCTTGGGTGCATCTCACCTCTTTCCTCCCATGGCACTTGTAGAGCATTGCAAAGACCATAATGCACTGCGGTTATCTGGGATTTTTTTGGTCTTTCACAAGACTCTGAGTTCTTGAATAGCAGGGAGAATACTCTTTGTATCTCCAGTGTGTAACATATAACAGGCGCTTAAAATATGTTCATCAAAAGAATGACCAAGCTATCAAAACAAAGACATAAACCTAGCAAGTTTTTAATGATGAGAACTTTCCAATGGAAAAGGTGAACTTATGAAGGTGAATAGCCATCATATCAAAGTCAGCACCTAACAAAGACAGAAAAACACCTATCAAAGATACTGTAGATTCTTGCACTAGGAGGGAATTTGGTAAGGTAACTTTTCAGTCTTTTCAAACTTTAAAATTTATGGACTATAGTTCCAATTACCTTGCTTTTCAAATTAAGGGGGTATATCTTCAAGCCCTAAATAATTTACGAAATTTTCTAATTACAAATGTAGGGAGTATTAACAAAAGTGTATTGCACTCAGACTCAATTTAATCTAATCTAGCTCTTTAGCTACATAACTTTATCTCACTAACAAAATGTTACTGACAAGCCAGTCTAAGGCTGTTGGAAAAATAACTTTGTTTTATTCTTAATCACACAGAAATTTCTGGTATTTTTAGCCAACCTTATTGACAGCAACTTTATTTTTTTAAGTTTATTTATTTATTTTGAAAGAAAGAGAGAGTGTTAGTGGGGAGGGCAGAGAGAGAGAGAGAGAGAGAGAGAGAGAGAGAGAATTCCAACCAGGCTACACTCCATCAGTGCAGAGACAGATGTAGTGCTCCATCTCATGAACCATGAGATCATAAACTGAGCCAAAATCAAGAGTCAGACACTCAAGTGACTAAGCTACCCCAATAGCAACTTTGGACAGGCTCATTAAGAACATTCCTTTAGCAAACTGAATTATATAACTGAATTATTGGATAAAGTTACGGGTAAATATGGTGTTTTTCTTGTGTTTTTTAATTTAAGAAATCTTCAACTGCTTAGGAAAGAGTAACCAAGGCTAACGGTGTTAGGTGCTAACTTAAGGCCTACACATGCATTTACTCATTTAAACTTCATAACAGCCCTATGAGATAGATCATATTATTATCACCATTTTACAAATGAAGAAACTGAAAGCCCAAATTTCAGAAATTTGCTCCAGAACTGTGCCCTTATTGATTCTGTCTAACCCCCAGGTGGGGCACAGTACCATAAGAGCACAAGGGAAGGAATGTTCAATTCCACTTGGAAAACTCATATAAGCCATTATAGAGGTAACATTTAAGTTGGGTTCCACAAAAATGTGCAGGAAGACGCCTGTTTAGTGTTTGTGTATGGCTTGCACAAAATGCAAATTCGTAATTTGTAGAAAAACAGATTCTGTAGAGAGAGCTACAACAAGGTGCACAGGTGTGGGAGATTGGTTTAGTCAGGAAAAGATTTTTAAAGGGCATTCTATACTATGAAGTCACTTGAATTTCATTCTATGGGCTTCGGGAAGTATGTGAATGACCCAGTTAGATTTAAATATTAGAAAAATTAAATCTGATAGCAGAGAAGGGGATAAGAGTCAAAGAGAAAATGTAGAAGATTCCTGAAATGGTCCAGGAAAGATGATATATATACACCACAAATTTATTTCCTGAATGATATCTTCTTACCTTCACTTTTATGTATTTGATGTAATTAACATGTCTTACCTTTTTCTTCATGGCTGTATTTGGTAGCACCCACCTGCAGATATAAACCAAAAGACAGTTTCCAGGATCCATTGCCTTAGAAATTGGAATTTAAAAAATACAAATAAATGTGGAGTTGCAAAAGAACATGTTTAGCACAACAGCTGAGTACAGCTGTGTGCAGGAACTTCGTTAAAGAGGTCCTTGTTCTCCTAAATTATAAAACTGGATTCAAGTTCCCTAACCCCTAATTACAGTGCTCAGGAGATGGCTCCTAAGGTTTATTTAGGGATATAAATGAGCCATAAAATTCAAGATTTAATTTTTTATTATCTTAAAAAAATTATCAAAGCAACATATATAAGTGCTTTAGTGAAACAATACTGTCCTATTTGAATGTCCTCTATTATTTTTAAGTTAGCTTATTTTTAAAACCTGGAAGTATGTTTAGTCAGCTGTCATATTTTACTCATTACATGCACAAAGTATATACAATAGAAATCTCAAGTTCAGGAACAAAAATGCACTGAAAGTACTCTCAAGCCACTGATCTCTGCCCTGGAAATACCAACCTTCTCCCTAGTCGTCTTATCCTCAACATGATGATGTTAAATCTCCTTTACTGATAATTCAAAGAAACTCAAAACTATCTTCTCAATTAGAACAGTTCCCTCAACCTCAGGACTAATATTAGGCCCATCCCAAGGGTTGTTTCTGCCCAGTTAACGACCAATCGATCCTCTTTCCAGTTTATCCTGTCACCAAAAGCATGACACCAATCAACCTTACTGGTAAATCAAAGCAATTTATCATAGGTGGGGTGTTCTAATTCATGATATTTTCTTCAGTTAGAACCCCCATTCTAGGTTTGACATAATAAACTTCACCCACCCTAGCGATCCTTCAGGTTCCCCTATGGGAGGATCCATTCTTGGCCCCAGATTCTCTTTCTCCATCTTTCTCTCAGAGTCAGATTCTTCCATCGTGCAACAAGTCCTTTCCAGTCCTTTCTAAACCGCAGTACTCTTTTTTTTTTTTTTCCTTTTTCCCTGTTCACACCCTCAGTCGCCTACTTTAATTGCCTGTGGCCGCTAGGCCTGCTCTATTCTTGCCTCCGCCTTTGTCCACTGGGGGGCTGCTTTCCCCACGGTTACTTTAAACCGCCTTGAACTTGGCCTCAAGGAACAGCCTAGCTGGCCAGTTCAAAGGCTAAATGATGTGGTGGTGCAAAGGAAGAGACGGAGGATGAGTGAAAAAGAGGAGTGGTGGGGACTCGTGTCGAGTTTGGGCCTCAGGACCCAAAGTCTCGAAACGCAAATGTGACTTCACCCGAAAAGAGGTGGAGATGGCGGAGGTGGCAGAAAGAGCAGACCCGTGCGGTAGGCACTAAGTAGTGACTGTCCCCGCCGGCTTGTCGTTACCGACCCTGGTCGCCCGAGAGCGTCCGCCGGCAGGGGCAGTTATGACCTAAACGCCCGCCCTTCAGGAGCCCAGGTACCTCACCGCAGGCACCGACAGCAGGCCAGGATCACGTGGGCACCTCCTGTAATCCCAAAGCCCGTCACGTGACGGCTGCTACCCAAGGGGCGGGTGGACTGGGAAGACTACCATAGATACTGCGCGGAGAAAGAGCGTCGCCAGTCGCCATAGCTGCTATCGCTCCGCCTTGAGTCGGGTGGGAAGCTAACATCCTGTAAACTGTTTCCTTGTGGGCTGGCCTGACCCAACTGGCCTGCCACGCAGAATTAAAGGAGACGTTTTCAATTTCAGTGCTTCAACGCTAGCTTCTTTGTGTGTGTGTGTGTATGTGTGTGTGTGTGTGTGTGTGTGTGTGTGTGCGTGTGTGTTGTTGTTGTTGTTGTTGTTGCTGTTTTAATTGCTATTTCACCCTTAACATTTTTCTGTGAGGAAGGCCGAGCATCGTTTTTGTCTTCCTGCTTTTTAAGTCTTTGTCTTCTTTTTATTACTAGTCCCTGTAACTGAGCTTGTAATGAAATGACTTATTACATCCAAAGTGATTACAACTAAGTCTTTCGAATACTATGCACACAATGAAAGTTATTGCTGGGACCAGGTACTCATTGGGAAGTCTAGAAAGCATACTCATCTCCAAACTTGTTTAAAAGTGGAAGGGAAATAAATTCTCACTGACCATAGTAAGAAGTCAATAAAGTCTAAAATTGATAATGAAGGGACATTGATAGGTATTTATATAATATATTTAGACATAGAGACCTCCAGATAAAATGGCCAAAAAAGTTCAAAGGGGTTGCTTCTGGAGAGGAGCAGGGTAAAGGAAGTGAGGGGACTATTGCTTTTCATCTTAAGCCCTTTTGTACTATCTATCTATATCTAGAGATATAGATATAGATGGGTATATCACGTGTATATGTTACTTAATAAGAAAGGAAAGAAATAATGACAGAAGGGAGGGAGGGAGGAAGGAAAGTAGGAAGGGAAAGGAAACTGGATAGAACCAGGGTGCTATCTGCTTCCAGATTTCCCCAATTGCTGTTCTATATGATCCCTTCTCACCACAGCTGCCATACCTCATGAAATACTTATTTCATTCTGATCACAGCTTCCTTAGCCCTTTCACTCCCTATTTTACTCCTTCCTACCTACCAGCTTCCCCCAAACAAGTATTTGTTCAATTTTGTGTGTGTGTGTGTGTGGTGAAAGACTGAGTCCCAAAACCCTCCATAGATTCATTAGATTCGTTGCCGTCCATACCAGACAGTGAAACTAAGCCATGCTTAGTGTCAAAGATAAACAGAGTCTGAGTTAAAGCAGTGAAAACAGATTTTATTCAGTAACTACTGACAGTAGAAGGAAAAGCTGAGCTCCATTCCAATATGTGCAGAGGTAATTGGGCCTTTTAAAGGGACAATGAGGGAGGGGGAAGAACTGGGCTTCATTTGAGTCAGAAAAATGAAAATCTATAAAGGTTGGTCAGTATAAATGCAATTAAGCTGTTTGTTAGCAGGCAGTTATCAAAGTCAGGAATCTATCTTCCCACAGAGACTTGAAAACAAAAGCCCTATCCTTCCTGATTATTGTATTTCAATGGGATGGCTTTCAAGTCCTTGAAAAAGACACTTCTGAATTGTAAGAGATACATATTCACAATTGTAAGCCCTTTACAATAATCTGAGAAAAATAGGTCAGGGACCTATCATCAGGCTGTATAGAACGAACAGTAAATTATCTTTGATGTGTTGAGCTTTCTCAGGCACTTTAATGGAGGTTTGGAATCAACAGAGAGCTGGGAGTCATCCTAGGGGCGTGGAAAGTCTCTTCGTGCAGGGATTTAGGCAGTTATGTGCTGAGAGTTCTGCAGTTCTCATTAGCCCATTTTCTACAATTTGTCTTTTCCTCCCTTTTCTTCTGCTATCTTTGTTCCAGCTGCTATAATATCTGGCCTGGATAATTGAAATAGACTGCTAAATTATTCTCCTACAGTGGCAGCTCCAACGTTGTTGGGAGTGGTTGGAATAATCTTCATCAGTCATCTCACCCCAAAAAACCATTTAATGTAAGTAATATGTGCATGTTGTGTAAAGGAAGCTTTCAAACATATTCTCCACTACCACCAGGTATCACCAGCCAAATTGTTCCCTTACACTCTTCTATTACAGAAATTCACTGTATCCCTGTTGCCTGTCTCCCTTTCCCTCCCCCTCTCAGAAACATCACATGTATATACCCACCATGACTACTTCCCTCAAGGTCCATGAGGAACAGATGAAGAAAGGGAGAGGAAAGGATGAAGAAAAGGGGGAGAAGTGAGGAGATGAGAAGAGTGAAGAGAAAGAGGAGAAAAGAGATGAAGAAAGAGGAGAAAAGGAGTAGGAGGATGGGAGTGGAAGAGAGGGATCTGAAAAAAGATTGAGGAACTAAACTGAATTGAGTTAATTGCAAAGTAAATGAATAGGATTGTTGATGCAATGCATTCCTATATGGTCTAGAATTTGAGATTCTGATTTCTACCCAGGCATCCTGGGATGCTTATTTTTATATTTTCATTGACAAATCTTACAGAAATAAAAGATAAAACTTTTTGTCAAATTAATTTTTATTATAAGTACTTTTCAAAAAGTGTTGATTGAACTGTGCAGAGTTATTTCTGCATCCATTCAGGAAATATTCATTGAGCAGCCATTCAGTTCCAGGAGCTACGTTAGACACTAGATATACAAACATTTCTCTATTTCAGGTCCTTACTGCATGTGAGATGCTTCTTTCTGACACCTCAGCTTCACTATATTCATATGCACATAAAACAAATCAGCATTCTGTCTATCCACATCTCACCCCATATTTTTTCAACCATCCATCTCAGCAAGAAAAAGTAATAGAGACCCATAAAATCCAATAAGATATCTTTCCTTATATTCTCTAAACCCATTCTAGTCACTTTTATCCTCAACAACCACCATGGGTCTCCAAATTGGTCATCCAGTTCCTAAACTGTCCCTCATAACTTCCCTGATCTTCTTTTTCTCCACCTCTGCTTCTTTCCCTGTTCCCATAGCTCACTGCTATTTTCAAGAGCCCCATGAGCTTATCCCTACATCTTTCTTGCAGTTCTTTATTCTCCATTCTCATCTCCTTGCTTGAAATATCAGGAAATAATCTTCCAGTTAACTAGACTTAAGGATTTTATGAATGAAATTCTAATAGAAGGACTTCTGGTTTCATGTACAACATGTAAGTAGATTAGGAGTTGCCAATCCATACTAACAAATAAAAGGCTGAACAAGCTGAAAAAACAACAAATCTTAGATTCATCAGAGAATTGAAGCCACAGGAAAAACTGCTAACCCTAAAACTGGAGAGACAAACAGGCAGACACAGAAAATGAAAACTTCAGAACAGAACACCGCCCCCCCCCAACAGAAATATCTGTAGGAACCACTATTAGGGTAGAAAAACCTAAATTGTAATAGACAATTTGTTGGAGGTTCAATGTGGACGAGTCTGAGAGTTAAAAGCTCCAGGGCATCCCAGGGGCGCCTGGGTGGCTCAGTTGGTTAAGCATCTGACTTTGGCTCAGGTCATGATTTCATGGTTTGTGAGTTCAAGCCCCACATTGGGCTCTGTGCTGACAGCTCAGAGCCTGGAGCCTGCTTTGGATTCTCTGTCTCCTTCTCTCTGCCCCTCCCCCTCTATCCCCAAAATAAATAAACATTAAATTTTTTTTTTTTTAAATTCCAGGGCATCCCAGTCAGAGAGAGGCCTCCATACTTTTGTGAATTTTACCTCCAGGAACTCTACTAAGTTTTCAGTGAGTGTCAGAGAATATTACCTTCCTAATACTGGAAGTGAGAGGTGAAAAGTAAACATTTTGAAATCAACTAGAACTTTCTGTTCTTATTAACAAGGCTGGACCTCAGGAGAAACTACTTTACTAGAGCCTAACTTGCTGGGGTTTTATCAGTGCATAGCCTACCTAAGGAAAGAGAAATGCCCAACTCCAGCCCACTTTAGACATCCTGTCCCACCCAGAAAAAGATAAACCTGAGAAGCACTGGTTAAGTTCACAGTCTAGAGACACAGGATCACCAAAGACATACATTACTGAGAGACTATAGATTATAGCCCCTACACAAACACACACACACACACACACACACACACCCGCACACATACACATTCATACCACAGTAATACTAAAAGTCTATTTGCCTAAATTCCTTCCACCTCTACATTATCTATGTTATGTGCGCCTTCAACAAAAAATTACAAGTGATACAAAGAGGCAAAAAACACAGTTTGAAGAGACAGAACAAGGATCATTATCAGAGACAGATATGCCAGAAATGTTAGAACTACCCAAACTGTTAATTTAAAATAACTATGATTAATATGCTAAAAGCTTTAATGGAAAAAGCAGATAACATGCAATAACCAATAAGTGATGTAAGCAGAGAGATTGAAATTCCAAGAATGAATAAAAAATAAATGTGTGAAATAAAGAACACTGTAACAGAAATGAACAATGCCTTGGTTGGACTCATAAGTAGACTAGACACAGCTGAGAGAAGAATCTCTGACCTTGAGGATGTATAAAGAAACTTCTAAGACTGAAAAGCAAATATTAAAAAGACTGAAAAAAAAACACAGAGAAATATACACACACACGTGTGTGTATATATATATATATATATGTGTGTGTGTGTGTATGTATATATATATATATATGTATAATGGACTATGGGATAACAACAAAAATGTAACATATACATAATGGGAATATCATAAAGAGAAAAAAGAAGAAGGAGCAGAAACAATATTTTAAGCAATAATGACTGAGAATTTCCTCCAACTTAATGTCAGACATCATCATAGACTCAGGAAACTCAGAAAACACCAAGCAGGATAAATACCAAGAAAAGAAAAAACTACAACCAAGCATATCATTTTCAAATTACAGAAAATCAACATAAAGAGAACATGAAAAAAAAATCTTGAAAGAAGCCAGAAAGAGCCCACATTATTTCCATAGTGGAGCATAGGTAAGTATTACATCTCATATGTTCTGAAAAACCATGGAAACAAGAAAAGAGTGGACTTAAATATTTAAAGTGCTGAAAGAAAAAAAAAACCACCAACCTATAACTCTGTGCTCTACAAAATTATTCATTAAAAAATGTAGAATAAATAAAGACTTTTGAACAAACAAAAATTGAAGGAATCTGTGGCCAACAGATTTGCTTCTAAGTAAAGGTCTTCAGAGAGAAGGAAAATTATACAGGTCAGGAATCCAGATCTAGATAAAGAAAGGAAGAACCTCTGAGAAGGAATAAATGAAAATTTATTTTTCTTATCATAATTGGTTTGAAACCAGCTACATGAATACCAAAACATTCAGAATACCCAAGAAGTTGACATGAAGACTGACAGAACAAACTACACAAGAAGAGGGGGAAAAAAGGACACATTGTGGAAGGTAGGAGGAGTGGAGACATGATTTTGGGGAGAAACAGATCATGAGTGCTGTAGAGAAGAGGGAGCACTGGTCATGGAGAGAGAGGATAGAGGAAGGAGGAGAGAGAGAGAGAGAGAGAGGGAGAGAGAGAGAGAGAGAGAGAGAGAGAGAGATCCACATAGGGGATCACATGAGGCAAGCACTTCCCCAAAGCCATTGACTAAAAAATGAGAGGGGCTGATTTTCATGAGGTTTTACAACCAGTGGGACTCAAAGACTGGAGTTTTAGAGGTGTACTTGTGGCTGATGTGGAGCCCTGAGGGCACTGCAGTGCTCCTGTGGAGAAGGAGCACAGAAGCCCAGTAGCAGACATTGTGATCTAAGGACTCCATAGGACACACTGGGAGAGACAGTTCCCCCTTCTTGGAGCAAATCTGGGAGAGGTGGCATTTGTCTCTCGGGAGACAAAAGAACCTGCAGGTACCATTACCCACCCCGCCACCTAGCATAGACACAGAGACACTTGCTGAGGGCAGTTAACCTGGACACTGGTCTTTTGCTAGGCTACATTTTTCTGCAAACTCCACACCCCTGTAATTTGGTGCAGCTGTCATTCTGGGTCAAGCCTGCATCAGTCCCAGTGCTGTGAGATGCTACCCCAGAGGACCAGCACATGTTCATGCATGCTAGGACCCATCAATATGATGCCTACAAAAGACACATCCCCATGATTTGGATTTTAAAAACTCAGCCAGCCTGCATAGGATAGAACACAGGTGTACTGTGTAGCTGAGTGGGCAGATGGCCTGGATATAGACAGGGTGAAGGAGGGAATCTGAGGGACACCTGGAATACATGAGGTGGAGATTGTATGCTCTTCAGGGAGGACTTCCAGGGGCACGAACACCCCTCTCCAGGGACCAGGAGGGGGCTGATGCCCTTTCTTTCCTCTGCCCCTAAGCATAAACTACCCTCAGTAAGCAGCACAGCACTAACACTGGAGGCCTAAACCACTTACACCAAGTCCTGTCCACCTGCATTCT